>NC_139688.1:58470403-58821579 GCF_964106915.1 Podarcis gaigeae
TCAGATGATGCATCAATATTCTGTAAACAGAAGACTGTGCAACCCACTTCATTGAAAAGCCTTTTCCACAGCGCTGCTAGATAGAATCTCTCAATTTGAGAAGCAGTTCCATGAAATAAGACGTTTGCATGCAAAATCTCCCAGATTTCCAATGGAAATGTTAAACAAAGGAGAGCGAGTTCCCTTGGGGATGGCACCTATCTAGGATTAGATCGTCTCTGATGTTCTTGCATCATATTATCAATGGCTTCAGGGAAATGAAACAGCAGTTTTCTTTCATGAGAACAAAGGCTTCCAGAGTTTTAAAATGATAATATATTTAAAGAACTTTTGTTCCTACTCTTTCTAAGATTTCTTGGAGGGAAAAGCACACACAACTTACTGTATTTTTATTTGTCTATATTAATTATATTTCTGTTTTGTGTTAACAGAATTAGAATATTCATGTAAAAGTTAGTAGCCTGTTCATACTATAAGAGAATGTAGTCTTAGAGACCAGGGAATTTATCAAGGACGTAGGTTGCCCATGTGCATGCACACACACAGTTTATTTTTACTACCATTCAGTCCAGAGATCTTTGAACTAAAATAAATGTTATTAAATGATCTAATCCTCCATTTATTTTTGCAGCTATCGAGGCTCTAATTTAGAAACCAGCCGTGCTTATTTCACTGCATAGGATCTCTGAAAGAAACAGTGGAAATGTGTTTAAGAGTATTCAACCCGCCATGCTGAATCTGATGAAAGGCCTATCAAACTCTGAACTCCAGTTCCAGTAAGGACCAAGCCAGCTCCCAGGAGCCTCACACTCCCCAAACCAGTATTGTTTGTCCCCAACATCTCATAATCAGGGTTACACTGTCTTTGAACATGGAGGTTCTGTATTAAATATTGATGTACAGTGGTACCTCGGGTTAAGTACTTAATTTGTTCTGGAGGTCCGTTCTTAACCTGAAACTGTTCTTAACCTGAAGCACCATTTTAGGTAATGGGGCCACCTGCTGCCGCCACGCCGCTGGAACACGATTTCTGTTCTCATCCTGAAGAAAAGATCTTAACCTGAAGCACTATTTCTGGGTTAGCAGAGTCTGTAACCTGAAGCGTATGTAACCTGAAGCATATGTAACCTGAGGTACCACTGTATTCCCATCCAGCACTGGAGCTCTGCAGCCTTTCCCATCTTCATAGTGATGCTCCAAGGCTCAATGAACTGGATGGATGATCGTCCAGGTTTTACATGTGATTCCTTGCCCTTGACTGGAGCTAGACTGGGACCAGAGTTATCAGCTGCCTGGCTCACTTCCATTAACTTTTCAAATCTGTCATCACCACCACCACCACCATCTGTCCCAAGAGCTATCACCAAATCTTGGGGCACATAAATTATTAATTGCATGTAAACATTTCTTTTTATTTGTCCTTGAACCTATTGACAATCATTTTCTCTGAATGCACCTGCCGGTTTGACCAAAAATGTACAGTATGTGGTACAGTGCAGTCCTATGCTTATTTACTTGGAAGTAAGTCCTGCTGTGAGGGACGCGGATGGCGCTGTGGGTTAAACCACAGAGCCTAGGACTTGCCGATCAGCAGTTCGAATCCCCGTGACGGGGTGAGCTCCCGTTGCTTGGTTCCTGCTCCTGCCAACCTAGCAGTTTGAAAGCACGTCAAAGTGCAAGTAGATAAATAGGTACCACTCCGATGGGAAGGTAAACAGCATTTCCGTGTGCTGCTCTGGTTAGCCAGAAGCGGCTTAGTCATACTGGCCACAAGACCTGGAAGCTGTACGCTGGCTCCCTTGGCCAATAAAACAAGATGAGTGCCGCAACCACAGAGTGATCCACGACTGGACCTAATGGTCGGGGGTCCCTTTACCTTTACCTTTAAGTCCTGCTGTATCCAGTGGGACTTCCTCCGTAACAAGTGTGTTCAGGATTACAGTCTGAATATGTGCATTGGTTGACATAGCTAACTAGAAACAGTGCAGGCTGTAGAATTTGCATACCTGGATTTCCATTTTTAGAGACAAGATGCTGTCCATTTTAGGAGATATCCTGTAAACCACCCTGAGACCTGTGGGTGTAGGGACGTATATAAATTCAATAAATAATAAATAATAATCATGTCCTTTTGGTTATATATTATAGCACTCAAACAGAATCAAAGAAGCTGCCCCTTAGATGAGGCTGGAGGATGGCACATGGAACAAAAATTCAAAACATGAACTTGCTGTTATCTCAGATGTTCTGCTTGGCCTTGCACATATGAAGCCAAGTGATTTACAATAGCAGATTGATGTGAAGCCCAGATTGTGATGTGCTGCCTCACTCACTCCACTGTGGGAAGTCTCAGATTTGAAGCACTGGACCAACATTTAAGAATGTTCTGTGAGATGTATAAATGCATATAGCCTGCCTGCTCTATTTTTAGGCAACAGAATGATCATGTGAAGAAGGTAAACAGAAGCAGAGATTCATGCCCACAACCCTCTGTATAGGAAGGGCATGTAAGCTGAAGATTTTTTATTGTACTCTGAGGTCTGTATAGTTTATAGCAGGGGTAGTCAATGTGCTGCCTTCTAAATGATGCTGGGCTGCAACTCCATACCCTCCAACATGCCACAGAGGAAGATCAGGAGAGTGTGGCCCCCCCAAAACAAGCATCTTTCAGGGCCATGCTCTCACAGGCGCTAGAATGGGACATCTCAGGATGCAATCAGAAGACAAGATGGCTTCTGTAATTCCAGGTTATCCCGCTTAAAGCAGGACAGTTGAGGGGTATGCAAATCCTTTTATCCTTGGCTATGGCGACTGGGGCTGAAAAGAAATTGAATCCAAAAAATCTGAAGGGTACTGTGCTGGCTACCCTTGATTTCTACTGTAGCTTCTCTGCACCAGATCAGTGTGTGAACTGGCCCACAGCATTCCTAAGGAGCAAGATCCAGCTCAAAGTTCACCATCATGATATTTTGCTTTTTTTTTTTTTACAAAATGACAGGAATATGTTTAGCCTTCTTCTTGGCACTTTTAGATTAGCTTCTCCTCTACCCACCCCCCGCCCTGCCCCCGTGTGCTTTAAATCAAATCATGATTCTTTTCCAGTGGAGAAGTAGCCAATTGCTGAAAGGTTTGAATGAAATATGATGAGAGCGCTGAAGGCAAAGCTTTGTTCTCAGCTTTTCAATGGACCCAGCCCAAATGGAAAGACTTCTGCGTTATCTGCCAAATTAACGTCCGGTACACACAATGCTAATGAGCCTGTTTGGAAGCACAGAAAAGGATGTTTTCAGAGCGACTGAAGAGCGACTTGCTTGTTTCCCCCCTGGGAGGTGAAGAGTTAATGAAGGGGTGGGGTGAAAGCTAATAAGGAATTGGCTGTATGGGAAGACAGAAAAGTGGAGCACAACAGGACTGGAGGTATCCCCGAGACAGACATGGTCGGAGGAGGTAATTGCTGGTAAATCCCTTCTCGTTAGCTTCTTGTTAGCTTCTCTGTTGTCTTTGGGGATGGGCAGCCCCATCATTTCCACCTTCCACTTCAAAGGGTGACTTGCACACTTGTGAAGCGGGTAGGAGTGGCTGGGGCAAGATTTCAAGATTTCACAACACAACACAACCTCTTACTTTCATTCAGTCATTCATTCACTGCAGATGTTATCTGAGGCATCCCACTTCAGAGGCGAGGCCTGGTTTAGCAGAGAGAAGGATCTCTCGAGCTCAAAGCAGCACCTTTTCATTTCTGGGGGCATCTAAGTTGCCAACCAAATACCGTTTTTATTGACACTCAAAGCGCTTCTTGTATTCCGAAGTCAATAGCGCAATGCAATGGGGACAGTCTGTGTTTAGCCTAATCAGCATTAGGACACTTAAAGGAAATAACTGCAGCCATGCTGCCAGTGAAACAGAGGCAGCTGTGTTTTCCCAGTCCCACTTTACCCTGTGAACTCACATAACACACTAGAGTGGCCTAGTGAAAGGAGGATGAGCAGAGCCAATTAACATTTGGGGTTGTAGGCTGGAAAGGAGGTAATATCTCCTTAGAGCTGCCCAAATGTTATTTTTCCTCTTCTTTCAGGAGGAAAAAAACAACACAGAAAACAGGGCATTCACATGTTTGGTAATTTCCGAAGGGTTAGATATGAGTCTGACATAGAGTTTGCAGGCCTAAATTGGGAAATCCACCAATTCTGCTCTTTAAGAAGCCCTTTATGCAAGTTTTTAAAGAGCAAATAGGAGGAAAGAAGCATTCCACACTGTCCTTAGATTTCTAGATGTAAAGAAAATGACAGAAAAGTATACATGAAACAGAGTCATCAGATAACCTCCTGCTGAGTTTCCTCCTGATTGTATGCACAACCTTTGCAGACAATTACTGAAGCTGAAGTTCTTGTTTGTTCTAAAACAAATCCAGGCAGAAACTAATTGAATCTATGGTGGTTTAGGTTACAATTAAGGGAAAAGCATAGCACAAACATTGTTCCTAAGGAATTCCATAACAAAGAAAATATACTCCCCCTTCCTACAACTCTTCCTTTTGTATACAGAAAACAAAAACACAGCCAGTATATGGCTCTACTGAGGTCAGTGAAATATATCCAGACAGTTCCCCAATTCATGACACACCTGCAATTGGTTCACCTGAAAACTATTTTGAGCTCTTTATAAAATCCTTTGTTTAAGGACTGTGTACTGATTGCCTTTATTCTTATGGATGGGTTTATATGCACATGTAATGGTTGCATGTCACTCATGTACATATACACATCATGGCCTAGCAAAGAGTAGTGAAGGTATAACTATATAATAATAATAATAATAATAATAATAATAATAATAATAATAATAATAATAAATTAAATTTACATACCACCCTTCATCTAAGGGTACAGTTGTTGTTGCCATCCATCTGTCTTCTGCTATGGATGCACGACTTGACTGTTTCTCCACACACTGCAGTCATTTTCAAGGGATTCCCACATGATGGGGTTGATGCTACCAGCCTTCATGTCACATATGCAGTCATCTTTGTAACACAGAGTTGGTCTACCAACAGCCCTAGTGCCTCAAACCAGCTCCCCGTCGAGCACATCCTTGGGGATCCTGCCATCTTCCATTTTGTAGACGATGCTGAGACAGAAGTACAAACATGCTGGGAATGTGGCCTTGGAACAGCACATCTTTGTTTAAGACTCTGCCCTGCCATGGGATACCAAAAATCTTTCTGATGCAGCACATGTGGAAGATGTTGTGGCAGCACGACTGACTGCTGTAAGTTGCCCACAGCTCACTTCCACAAAGCAACATGGAAGCCTGGTAGACCTTCAACTTTTTAAAAATGCTTTTTATTGAATTTTCTTTAACACAAACAAAACAAAAATACACTGAAATTCTACAATCCTATGTACACTTATTTTCTCAGCGCTCTGTCGAGAACAGACTTCCCTCCCTCCCTTCAACAGGTTTTCATATTAATCTTTCATTTTTCGCAGATTCTTAATAACATCCTATTCACATCATAAGATTTATTTCAGTCCTGCTACAGTCTTTAAGCTTCTGCAGTTATGATGTATATACTCCACAAATTTACTCCACTCACTTCTGAACTTTGTTTCCTCTTGGTTACGGATTCTGTGGGTCAGTTTTTGCTAATTCCACATATCCAACCATTTTTGTCTGCCACTCCACTAATGTTGGTATTTCCTGAGTTTTCCATTTTGGGATACTAAGATTCTGGCAGCAGTCGTAGCATACATGAATTTTCTTATTTCATCTCCTATCAAGCCCAGCAAAAAGGCTTCCAGCTTTTTTGGGAAGGTATATTTGAACAACTTTTTCAATCCCCCCCCCCCCCATTTTCTCACATGTCCACCACGTGTGAAAAAAATCTCCATCCTTCACTTTACATTTCCAACATGCTCTACTGCTCATTCTGTACATTTTTGCTAGTTTAACAGGTGTTAAATACCAGCGGTACATCATTTTCATTATATTTTCTTTTGAGGTAATACACACCGTAAATTTTAAGCGTTCGTTCCACAGTTTCACCCAAGCGTCATATTCAATGTTATACCCAAAATCTATTGCCCATTTTATCATTACCTCTTTAAAAAAAAAAATTATTAAGAGTTTTGTTAGTACAATAGAGAAAAGACAGAATAAACAGATAATAGACAGAAAAAAGAACAAACATAAAATTTAACATCTTATAATACCCATCTTTTCTTCATCTTTTGGACTTCCTCACATCTCCCGCTCTTGCATTCCAATTTACAAAACTTTAGCCAGCAACTTATCACCTTGTTTCAATTCTTATTATACACATTTCCAATATTTTGTCCCTAACTTTGAATATTTTTTTCTAGGTCTTAGGTTCCTAATTTTAACACAATGTTTATTCAAAATTTCTTTTTTTCTCTCGTAAAATTCACTCATTCTCATAATTTTATCAACTAACTCTATGGGCCCTGTTATTTTCAATTCTCTCATCCTTCTTAGCACTCATATACTTTACAATGTTTTTGTAGATAGTCCTTAAATTTCTTCCAGTCCTCTTCCACGGCTTCCTCTCCCAGGTCTCGGATTCTGCCGGTCATTTCTGCAAGCTCCATGTAGTCCATCAGTAGCATCTGCCATTCCTCCAGCGTGGGCAACTCTTGAGTTTTCCAATATTTGGCGACGAGTATCCTTGCTGCTGTTGTTGCATACATAAATAGTGTTCGATCATTCTTTAACACCCTCTGGCCAACAATGCCCAAAAGGAAGGCCTCTGGTTTCTTGGGAAAGGTATACTTAAATACCCTTTTCAGCTCATTATATATCATTTCCCAGAAGGCCTTAACCTTAGGGCAAGTCCACCAGAGGTGAAAAAACGTTCCTTCAGTTTCCTTACATTTCCAACACTTGTTATCTGACAGGTGATATATTTCTGCTAGCTTGACTGGGGTCATGTACCACCTACATATCATTTTCATAATATTTTCTTTCAAGGCATTACATGCCGTAAACTTCATACCGGTGGTCCATATCTTTTCCCAGTCAGCAAACATGATATTATACCCAATGTCCTGTGCCCACTTTATCATAGCTGATTTAACCGTTTCATCCTGTGTATTCCACCTGAGCAGCAAGCTATACATTCTTGAAAGTAATTTAGTCTTAGGTTCTAACAGTTCTGTTTCCAATTTCGATTTTTCCACCTGGAATCCTAACTTTTTATCCAATTTAAAAGCCTCTTTAATCTGAGCATAATGTAGCCAATCTCGCACTTTATCTTTTAGTTTCTCCAAACTCTGCAATCTCCAATTGTCTCCATCTCTTTCTAATATTTCCCAATACTTTGGCCATTTGACCTCCATATTGGGTCTTTTCACTGCTTTAGCTTCCATAGGTGATAACCACCTCGGGGTCTTATTTTCTAATAAGTCTTTGTATTTAGTCCAGACATTAAACACTGCTTTCCTTACAATATGGTTCTTGAAATTCTTGTGAATCTTAACCTTGTCATACCACAGATATGCATGCCATCCAAAAGCATTATTAAATCCTTCCAAATCTAAAACATCAGTGTTTTCAAGGAGCAGCCAATCTTTCAGCCAGCAAAAAGCTGCTGATTCATAGTACAACCTTAAGTCTGGCAGGGCAAACCCCCCTCTTTCTTTAGCATCAGTTAGTATTTTAAACTTAATTCTGGGCTTTTTGCCCTGCCAGACAAATTTAGAGATATCTCTTTGCCACCTCCGGAAACACTCCATTTTGTCCACAATCTGTAGAGTCTGAAAAAAAACAGCATCCTTGGCAATACATTCATTTTTATAGCAGCAATTTGGCCCAACAAGGAAAGTTTCAATCTTGACCAACTTTCTAAGTCCCTCTTGATTTCTGACCAACACTTTTCATAATTATCCTTAAATAAACTCAGATTCTTTGCTGTTATGTTCACCCCTAGATATTTTACTTTTTTAACCACATTTAACTCTGTCTCTTTCTGAAACCTTTCTGACTCTGAAGTTGTCAAATTTTTTTCCAGTACCTTAGTTTTTTGTTTATTTAGTTTAAATCCCGCCACCCGACCAAAGTCTTGAATCAATTGTAATGCCCTTTTTGTACTAGATTCTGGCTCCTGTAAGGTCAAAACTAGGTCATCTGCAAAAGCCTTGAGTTTATATTGTTTCGCTCCGACCTGAATTCCTTCCACCAACCAGTCCCCTCTAATCATATTCAGGAGCACCTCCAGGACCGAAATAAATAACAGAGGGGAAATAGGACAACCTTGTCGTGTTCCTTTTTCAATTTTAAATTCTTCTGTCACCACATTGTTAACTATCAATTTGGCCTTTTGTTCTGAATAGATTGCATCTATCCCATTTTCAAATCCCCGTCCCACTCCCATCCCTTCCAAGTTTTTCTTCATAAACTTCCAAGAAATATTGTCAAAGGCCTTCTCCGCATCTATAAATATTAGCACTGCTCTTGTATTAATATTTGTTTGCAGAAGTTCTAAAATGTCAATAATATTCCTTGTGTTGGCAAACAAATGTCTTCCTGGGAGAAAGCCTGCCTGATCTTTATGGATCACATCACTTAAAACCTTTTTAAATCTGTTTGCTAAAATGTCTGCGAAGATTTTGTAATCCACATTAAGAAGGGAAATGGGACGGTAGTTCTTAAGTTGTGTCTTTTCCAATTCTGATTTAGGTATCAATGTGATGAAAGCTTCTTTCCACGTTTCCGGTGCTTTCTTCCCCTCCATAATCTCATTGCAAACCTCCATTAGTGGGTGTATCAAGTAATCTTTCAATGTCTTATAATATTTGGAGGTAAGCCCATCAGGCCCTGGGGATTTGCCCAGTTGCATGTTTTGAATGGCAACTTCAATCTCTTGTGGTGTTATTTTACAGTTCAGTATTGATCTGTTTTCTTGAGACAACCTTGGTAGTCCATTCTTTATCAAAAATTGTTCTATCTCCGCCTCATTTTGCGGCCCTTGGGTATATAGTTGTTTAAAGTATCTCTGGAAGCACTTCCTAATATCCACTGGGTTCTGAATATTTCTTCCTTCAATCTCTAGATTAGTGATCGTATTTAATTTTTGTCTCTTTTTCAACTGCCATGCTAGCAGTTTTCCACATTTATTTGCCGAATCAAATGATCTTTGTTTCATCAACTTAACTTTCCACTCCACTTCCTGATTTATCAATTTGGAGTATTGTGCTTGGTGAAATTTAATTTCTTTCAAAATCTCCTTTGACTTCGGTTTCACTCTTAGCTTCTTCTCACAGTCTTTAATTTTCTCCAAAATCTTATCTTTTTTCTCATTTTGAACTCTTTTCTTTGCAGCGTTCTGTTGTATCAGAAACCCCCTCATAACCGCCTTACTTGCGTCCCAGATGATTCTTTTTTCCACCGTCGTATTCAAATTTATCTCAAAATAGTCCTTCAAAGCTTTTTGGGCCTTTTTGGTGATCTCCTGATCTCTGAACAAGTTGTCATTCATCTTCCTTCTAAAGGAGCCGGTTGGGATTAATCTCATGTCCATCTTTACAGCGTTATGGTCGGAGCAGGTCTTTGGGCAGATTTCCACCTTTCTCGTCTTAGGTGCCAGACCTCTAGTTGTCCATATTTGGTCGATTCTTGTCCATGTCAGTTGGGCTTCAGAAAAGAATGTTCCCTCTCTTCCCAGGGGGTTCTTTGTCCTCCAAATGTCAATCAAGTCCATATTGTCAGTCAATTCAAAAAAGGTTTTAGGTAGTCTGCCATCTTTTGTCACATTTAGGCTTTGAGACTTGTCCATGTTGGTTGATGCCACCCCGTTCATATCTCCCATCATAATGATGTTGTCATAGTCCAGATAGTCCAGCATTATCTCATGCAGCTTCTTATAAAATTCCGATTTCCCCTCATTTGGTGCGTAAATTCCCAATATCAAAAACTTTTCTCCCTGATTCTGTATCTCAATAGCCAAAATTCTTCCTTGGTCATCTTTAAATAAAAATTTTGGTGACAGGCTCTCCTTTGCATATATCACCACTCCTCTTTTCTTAACTCGATCTGAAGAGATAAATTCTTGGCCTAATCTTTTGTTTATTAGCACTTTTCTATGGAGCCTAGTCACGTGTGTTTCTTGCAAGCAGATAATGTCCAATTGTTCTTTTCTCAGTATATGAAAAATTCTTCTCCTCTTTTCCGGGGAATTGCAGCCATTAATGTTCCAACTCAGAAGTTGCAGAGACATCCTGAACCAATCTGTTATTCCTCTCGTGGTGGTATCTTTTCTGGTTCTTCAGATCCCGAAGGTGCAGGTGCAGGTGGTGGTCCAGACCCTCTTTATCATTACCTCTTTTGTCAATTCATCTTTCGTGTTCCATTCCAGTACAAAATTATACATTTTTGACAGGAGTTTTGACCTGCCCTCTAATATTTGATACTTTGACTTCTTTGACTTCTTTTCACTGAATCCCACTTTCTTATCATTCTTGAGTATATCATTCACTTGATGATATTGCCACCATGCCATGAATGCATTTTCTATACAATTATAAGGTTTCAATTTCCATCCTTTCTCTGTTTTCATTAAAATTTCCTCATATGTTGCCCTCCTCCCCTCCATATTCAACTTTTTTGCTGTCAACACTTCCACCGGCAAGATCCGCCATGGTGTATTACTTTCCAGTAAATTCCTGTTCCTGTCCCAAAGCTCATATAAAGCACCCCTTATTACATGATTTACAAATCCTCTATGTATTTTCACTTTGTTATTCCAAAGATAGGAGTGCCATCCGTATCTATTGTTATATCCTTCTAAATCAAGCAGGTCTATATTTTTCAATAATATCCAATCTTTTATCCAACATAGACAAGACGCTTCATAATAGAGTTTTAAATTTGGAACCAAAAATCCCCCCCTTTCTTTCTTATCAGTCAATAATTCGAATTTTATCCTGAGTTTTTTCCCTTGCCATATGACTCGTGTTAAGACTTTTTGCCAATCCCGAAATTGTGTTGACCCTCTGATTATAGTAATCGTTTGAAATAAAAACAGCATCTTTGGTAATATATTCATTTTAACCGCTGACATCCTACCACTTATTGATAATTTTAGTCTATTCCGTACATCAAGGTCTCTTTTAATTTCTTTCGATACAGTTCCATTCTTTCCGTATAGTTATCATTAAACAAATTTATATTCTTTGCCGTTAACCAAATTCCCAGATATTTTGCTCTCTTTACCACTTTGATTCCACACTTTTGTTCCAGCAATTCTGTCTCATTTCTTCCCATATTTTTAACCACCTTCATCTTCGTATTGGATATTAGCATCACATTCTCCCACACCCTTTGTATGCCATTGCCGTAGCTGCCTTGCCAATACGCTTGTTCAGCTCAGAGTTGATGTAGAGGTTGCTGGTAGCATTGCCACTTCTGGTCAGACACAGGGGTGCCGGGTGTAGGGGCCCCAAGGCAGGGTTGTAGCTAGGGGGTGGTGAGGAAGGCCCCCGCCAGAGGCGCAGGCGGGGCGGGCGCAAAATGGGCTTAAAAATATGTCCATAAATATTTTCTGTGAAAGAATTCATTACAAGGTGAAGTGTGTGAGGAATTGAATGGGTGGGAGCTTGGAGGAGAGATAAAAAGAAGAGCTAATTTGTCCGTGGCTAGGGGCGTAATCAAGGCTGATGGCCGAAGAATTGATGCTTTTGAATTCTGGTGCTGGAGGAGACTCTGGAGAGTCCCATGGACTGTAAGAAGATCAAACCTATCCATTCTGAAGGAAATCAGCCCTGAGTGCTCGCTGGAAGGACAGATCCTGAAGCTGAGACTCCAATATTTTGGCCACCTCATGAGAAGAGAAGACTTCCTGGAAAAGACCCTGATGTTGGGAAAAATGGAGGGCACAAGGAGAAGGGGATGACAGAGGACAAGATGGTGGGACAGTGTTCTCGAAGCTACCAGCATGAGTTTGACCAAACTGCAGGAGGCAGTGGAAGAGAAGAGTGCCTGGTGTGCTCTGGTCCAGGGGGTCACGAAGAGTCGGAGACGACTAAACGACTAAACAACAACAACAAGATCACCTACCTACGGCTCTGGCCCAAGGGGATTCAGCCCCCTCAATGAGGCAATCCCCCAATACGGAGGGGACCGTCATCCCCTGCCACCCCTGGGTGAGCGCTGGCATGTCTGGCAGGAGAGAAAAGGCCTATTTTCATGTTGCCACCCTCCAGACCTCTCGTGGGGGAGAAGAAAAGGGGGGGGGGGAGAAGAAACTGAAAGCTGCAGGAAAATACTCAGGTACACTACTCTTATCAACATATTAAACATAAAAATGGATAATTCTTAATGAGCTGTTTCCACTTGGGAACAAGACAGCAGAAGAGTCAGACAATACATCAGCAAACACTTGCTGGAAATTGAATGTTTTTTCAAGGCAAGAGATCCAAATGGCAAGATATGGACTCTGATCGTCCCGTGAAAGAAGCGTAACTTCTAGTTGCACTTGAAGCATGGGGACTGAAATTCCTCCCAATCTCCGTGTTGTACTTAAAGGCATCCTGCAGTGTCCTCCACTCCACAGATTATCAGCCATTCCTCTTTCACAGCATTCCCCTTTGAAATACACAATATTCGAAATACACAGTATTTCAAAGACACACACTAAAGAAACACAGCTAAATTGAATGGACACGAGATCCATGAGATCATGTAAGGTTTTTGAAAGAATGTCTGAAAGGGAATGTTTTTCAAGCATCTGTTAGCTTTGTGTTTTTTTAAGCAACTTTCCCCAATTCATCTTGCTGTGGATATGACCTCATCTCAGGTGGTTTAAGAAATCCTTTCTGAAATGTAATTAGGCAAGAAAAACATACACATTAAAACAGAAGGAATTGGAAGCCTGGCTTGAATTTGTAATAAATGATGCCTGGGGAAAGGGGTGAGCCTTGCTGGGCTCCCTAGCAGCAAAGAGGAAGGAATTTTTGAATGGGGGGGGGGGGGAGACTGAACAACATCCATGGATTTCAAAGACAGCTGCCAATTTTAATTCCATCTCAGAAATGAACCCTCACAAATATACAACCCAAAGCTTATGTCCATTCTTTGCAGACCACTTATTCATGGCTCACATAGAATAATAATAATTTTAAAAACCATTTGAGGGTAATAAACAGCCCCCAAAATGATATCATTTGATAGTTTGACCAGGAATAACAGGTATTTGCAGTACCTTGAACTATAAATTGCTGCTTTGTTGAAATTAACTCACTATATACTGCTTTTTGTCTGAATTGCAGCAGAAATATAATGATATCTTTTCAAACTAGAAATTATCAACTACAGTTGTGAAAGGAGCTAGGGGACAACTTACTTTTGCTATGCAGATTCCACCAAAATGGCATTCTTGTGAAAAAGGGCACCACCACCTGCCACAAATCTCGGAAGTATTTATTATGTGAATAGAGCCCACCATTTGGGAAGTCTTAGGCTGCGTCCACACTAGTGCATTCATGTACACATTAACGTACACATTAGTATTTTCAATTTAGTGCAGAGGTCCCCATACTATGGCCCACGGGACGGATCTGGCCCGCCAGGGTCGTGAATCCAGCCTGCCCGGCCATTTAAGAACCTGCCGTGAAGCCAAGACGCCCAGCGACGGTGATAGGAGGAAGAGGCCAAGCAGTGGCAGCTCTGCCAGTCAGACGCTGCACTGAGGAAAACCAGGGGCGGTGTTTGATTGGCAGAGCCGCCACTGCTTGGCCTCTTCCTCCCGCTGCCGCCGCTGCCCTGATGCTCCTGCTGCTGCTCTGCGTCCCTGTGAGTGGGGCGGCAGTGGCGTTCCTGGATGAGGACAACTGTCCTGGGCTAGGGCTCAGCAGGGCCGCCACCACCGCACTCCCATTGGAGACCGATGTGGCAGGTGTATGCCCTCTCCATCAGGAAAAGAAGTGCCCTTTGAAGGCAGGCCTGTTCCTGAAGCAGCAGCTGTTAAATGTGCTGGGTTGAGGGTAGTTTACATGGAGAGGAAGGCACACAGAAATGACTCTTCATGTTCCTTATTGCAGTCACACAAAATTTTGGCAATTGGGGCAGGTTGGGTCCCTGCGTGGGCTGTTACTTGCCCACATGTTGTGTTCAGGGGACAGATATAATTTCCCCTAACTATTGTAATCTTGAAGGGTGGTATTTTTCATCTTTCAGATTACCCACCTACCTACAAATCTGCCTTCTTGTGTGGACCTATTTGAAGTCAGAGGCTGAAACGCCACACCGGGTTTACCTCAGGCTCTGCCTCAAGCTCATTCCCCAACCCCCCTCATTCTGTCTCCCCCTCATCCCTTTGTCGCCTCTTCTGGCCACACGCTGCCTCAGCAGGGGCGGGGAAGGTGTGGAGCAAGCCAGAGGAGACGCGCAAGGATTTCACACAATGCAAGTGTCCCGCTTGAAGTCAGTGGCAAACGCCTCTATCCATTTCCACGGGGTCCTGCGAGGGGGCCACAAGTCAAGCCCAAGCCTTTTTGTTTATTTCCCCATTCAAGAAACTGACCAGCCAAGGTGGGTTTTATAGTTTGTTTTTTCGCTCTATAGGACGCACTTTCCCCCCTCCAAAAATTAAGGGGAAATGTGTGTGCATCTTATGGAGCGAATGCAGGCTCCTTGGCTTCAGAGATAGCAACGCGAAGCCTCCGAAGCGCAGGGGGAGCGCTCCCTCCACGCTCCAGAGGCTTCGCGTTGCTTTCACTGAAGCCTGGAGAGCGAGAGGGGTCAGTGCACACCGACCCCTCTCGCTCTCCAGGCTTCAGGCAGCTATCCACAAGCCTTCGGAGCACAGAGGGAGTTCCTGCCGGGCTCCGAAGGCTTGCGGATAGCAGCCTGAAGCCCGGGGAGCACAGCGGCAGTTGGCGCTGCGCTCCCGGGCTTCAGGCAGCTATCTGCAAGCCTTCGGAGAGCAGCAGGAGTTCCTGCTGCGCTCGGAAGGCTTGTGGATAGCTGCGTGTTCTGGGGCTGGGGTCGGGGGAAGCTCAGGCTGAAGAGGTTGCGTTTGGCTAAAGAGGAAGCCAAGACAGCCAGCGGGATGGATCCCGCTCGCTGCCTTGGCTTCTTTGCTCTTTGGGGCTGGGGGGGGGATATTTTTTTTCTTTATTTCCCCCCATAAAAACTAGGTGCACCCTATGGAGCAAAAAATACGGTATTTTTTGTTGCTCCCTCCTCCTCAATTTCCACCCATGAGGCAGAAAGAGCCAAGCTGAGTTGGCTCAGTGGCGTCGCCCAGGCCTTGTCTCATTTCCCAAGAGATCTCCAATATTGGGATTTTTTAAAAGAGGGTCCCAGTAATGAAGGGAGGCTCCTTGGTTAGGGAACTGCAGTAGTACAAACAGGTCCAAGTTGCAATCCACAACTCCCAAGCCTCTTGAGCTGCTCCTTCTCTTTTGAATAGGGTTACTCGTGAGAAAATGGCTCCTGCCTCTGGAGTGCAAGAGGGCAAGCTCGTTCATATTTTTTTCAAACTATAGTCTGGCCCCCAACAGTGTCTGAGGGACAGTGAACTGGTCCCCTGTTTAAAAAGTTTGAGGACCCCTGATTTAATGTGCCTGCAAGTTCTCTCAGTGTTTCCCATGTACACTAGTGGGTGCTGCTTGATGTGATATATTCACATTGTGTGCTGTTGTCCTCTCCTCTCAGTTAGTACTTCCCTCACCCATCATAAGATCCAGAAAGCTAAGGTTTGCTTAGCTGTGCACATGGAGCTTACAATCATTTTTACTGTTGATTTTTTTATTTTTTTACTGTTATAGATGACACCAAACTGGGAGGGGCAGCTAATGTCACAGAAGACAGAATTGGCATTCAATATTACTTCAGCAGCTTGGAGAACTGAGCCAAAACTAACAAAAAGTTAGGTTCCACATTTAGGCAGGAAGAACCAGCTGCACAAATATAAGATGAGAGACACCAGGCTTGCCAGTAGTACATGTGAAAAGGAAAGAGGGGTCTTAGTGGACCACAACTTAACATGAGTCCACAGTGTGATGCAGCAGCAAAAATAGCTAATCCTATTCCAGGCTACATCAACAGATTTATAGTGTCCAGATCAAGGGAAGTAATATTCTATTCTTCCTGGAATACTGTGTCCAGTTCTGGGTGCCACAATTTAAGAAGGGCAGTGACAAGCTGCAACGTGTGCAGAGAAGGGCAACCAAGATGATCAAGGGCCTGAAAACCACAGCTTAAAAGATGAGGGATGCTGAGTATGTTTAGCCTGGATAGGAGAGGAGATATGATAGCCATCTTCAAATATCTCAAGGGCTGCCACATGGAAGAGGAAACAGGCTTGTTTTCTCCTGCTCTGGAGGGTAGGACCCCAAACCAATGGATTCAAGTTACAAGAAAGGAGATTCTCACTAAACGTCAGGAACAACTTTCTGAGGGTAAGAACCATCCAACAGTGCAATGGAATCCCTCAGAAGGTGGTAGCCTCTCTTTCCTTCCTTTAAGCAGAGGTTGGGTGGCCCTCTGTTGTGGGTGCTTTTGTTGAGATCCATCATGGGAATACCCATAGGTATTAGTTTACCTGTATGGGCACACCTTTTTCTTTTTGAGACAAGTTTTGTGCTCTATTAGATTTGCACACCACCACCACCACCACCACTAATACTACTAGCAGTAGCAGCAGCAGTAGTAGTAGCAGTAGTTATTATTTTCATTTTAAAAACGTGTTTCATTCCAGGTCAGAAAGCCTGAGTTACTTTGTAGGCATGCGTGCAGTTATTTTTTTACCTGCACACACACACACACACACACACAAAATGTGGGAAATATAAGTTTTCTTCAATACCAGATTTGTGTAAAAGAGCAGTAAAAAAAAAGTGTGTTACTCTAAGCCAGGCAAAAAAAGTTCCTGCCTCCTGTACCTGCAAGGGTGATTTTAATTTTTAATACAGCTCTTTTGGGCAAGAGTAGTTCCAGGGAGGAAAATACAAATATAGTGGATGTGAAGTGGAAAGAGCATGTTCCGTCCTTTCCTTTGGGCTGATGTAAATAAAATGGAAAAAGGGAATGTGGTGATAGATAGCACATAGACACAAAAAAAGTATGTTTACATTTGAGTAATGGGATTTAACAGTGGACTTCCTTCCCTTATTGGAGTATCCACAGATCTGGAAGATCTAAATTTAACTGGAGGAAAGCATGGATTTCCACTTGTAGTAGTAGCAGAGGCACGAACAGTGATCTTCAAATGAAGGGTTGTATAATAAAATAACAACAACAACAACAACAACAACAACAATGGCAGCATCTTCCACATTAAATGTCATTGTAGATGAACTTTTAATTTCCTTACTCTGGAACTATGGAGGCGATTAATACCTCCGATTATTGTGGTGATTACTCCTGAACACAACAGTGGTGAGCGTGATCAGTTGCCATTGAGGGCACACCTCCCCCCAAGTCCTGGTGTGGTGCCACGCTAAACCAACTCCCCTTGAAACATCTTAATATTCAAAGTAAGGGCGTGTAGTGGCCTCACTACAAAGGTGCTTTGTTTTGCATTAGATTAAGTAGCTGACACTCCGTCTTGCCAGCTACCCAGCCTTGCTAGCTGTGGCCTTTCCCACGGCTGCTTCTTACTACCGGAGCACACCAGGGATCAAACCTGGGAATGCAAGCACTACACATGGCTGTGTTACAGTTCATCCCTGTGAAATGTCCATTATAAGAAATGTGTGATGTGTGGATTCATGCTATATTTGTCTTCATTCTTTAATTTCATACATGACGGAGATCACCATTTAAAACATGAATAGCCCCCATTGTACAATCACCGATATAAATCACAGCTGCTATACCATGAATCTCAACCAAAAAAAAAATTTGCTCAGTGATGGAAAGGGCTTTTGAGATCCCAAGAATGAATTTCAGATGTTTGCACAGTCCTTGGAGGTGCACTGCAAATCACACCAGCAAAAACGCACCAGGTGTTTGTAGTTTCATGCCTGCTGCTTAAGCAACATGCATGATTATTATTATTTTTTTAAAAAGTCTTTCCTCAAAGCAGCTTCACCAAAAGGAGAACAAAACAGCAAGGAATTGCTTCGGAAAAGCAAAACAGAAGCCTTATCCAATAAAAAGTCTTGGCCATTGAATTGGACTCTGTTTTGTTTTTAGCATTGTTTCAGTCACACCCTTGAAGGTGCAAGAGAAGTCTGGGGAGGTTGGTGGCAGTCTAAGATGCACTCTTTGTTCATTCAGGATAAGAATCGTTTTCAAGAGGCCTAGCTGACACTCCACACAAACCGAGTGTTGGCCCTAGAAGCAGGGCAGCTAACCGTGGCCCTCCAGATATCGCTAGACTACATCTCCCATCATCCCCTGCCATTCGCCATGCTGGTTGGGCCAAGTCCAGCATTTGGAGGACTGTGGGTTAGTCACTCCTGCCCTACAGTATTCTACTGTACTGAGAATCCTCTGCAATCTGCAGGAGTTACCTAGCACATAACTCAATATGGGACAAGTTTCCTGAATGAGGAAAGTTTGAAGGCCATCTGATACAGAGAGACAAAATGGATGAATGGCCGTGTTAGCTACCTGCTATTGGCACCACTGAAAGCCTTCTTTCCAATGCAAACGGCATTGTTGGGAGTGAAGTGAGTGTGCAATTTTTGCTGGGGACGCAGCAGGCAAAAAGATTCAACTCTCCCTCCTTGCCTCAATCTTGATGCTTGGACCTGCCACCACAGCTACTGCATTTGAAAACACATGCAGATTAAATGCAGAGATGGATCTCCCTTTGCTCTCTCCCTTCTTCTTTCCAGCACACCTTGCTAAAGACTCTCTTTTCCTACCAATTCATGCCCAGTTACCCTAAGAACCCTCTGTCTGCCTGGCCCAAGAGTCCTCTCAGATGGGCCTCTATCCCAGGCGAGGCTCTGCCTTGGAAGGAAGCTGGCCTGCCTTTTCCCACTGGCCTGCAATCTCCTACCATTTATTAATTTCTAGGGTTTAAGTGGGTTCTCCCCCCAAAACATCTATAACAGTATTTTCTGAAGCTGTTTTCCTCACCCTTTGTCTCCCTTGATATTCTGATGCTGATTTTAACAGTTTCATTGTTGATGTTTTAGTTGTCTTTTATTATCTTGCTGTTTTTGATTGATACTTGTAAACTGCTTCCAGGTAAATTGTGACAGTAAATAGTCACAATTTCCACTGTTCCCAGTCCCTGATCCTGGTGCTCACAGGGTCCCCTCCCCCACAGAAATTAGGCTTGAAAGAAGCTTTTTATTGTAGCCAATAGGAAAGACTGCAATGTTTACACAGGTTTTTCTGGTTTGCAGATGTGCCCATGGGGCCATAAAGGTTGGCACCCCCTGCCCTAGAAGGTGGATCCTTATTGAGTGCTATATTAAAGCCCAAGCAATTTCCACCCTTTCTCTTGCTCTCCAGCCATCTTGCCCACTTTCCTCTTGCCAATCAGGACAATCTGAGATCAATCATGTGCGGAATGCTAGAGCCCATATTCCTTTAAGCAACTGAATGGATTATATAATCACTAGATTTCAAAAATGTGAATCACAATGTGGCAATCTGCAGGTTACTGCAAAGGAAAAGAGCAGGGGCAGAGGCCTGTTAAAACAAAAAGGGAAAAGGGTAACTTTGCCTTAGCACTGCAATTAATGACTCAAAGCCCTATTACTAAAATGAGATTGTGTTGACAGATTAGACTGTTGCCGTTAAATAGACTGCTTTGCTCTCTTTCCGTCTCCCTGTTTTATCACAAGGGATAGAGTGAAGACGCAAGGTCTGGCAGCTTTTTTCTGCACTAATTGGAAACTCTGTAATGGAAGATTCTAGCAATCCCGTTGGGACAAAATTACACTAATCCAGTGTAGATGAAATGAAGTCATAAAAGTGAGACTGCAGTTAAGAGTTGATTTCAGAATAGGAGTGAATGTGAATACTGTTAGAAAGAAGAGTGTCGGATACTGCAAAGAAACATGAAAATCTGAAAGGCAAGATCAGATTTAGACCTTAGCTGATAGTGGGGCATATTCTGTATCGACAAAAAAAAAGTATCAGCATTATTGTCCTTTGATTATTAAGCATTTTGAATCACAATGCTGAGAAAATAAGAATGCAAAAACAGCCTTGCTGGATCAAACTGAGGTTTTGTCTTCGCCATCACCCGCTTTCTCATAGTGGCTACGCGTCAGATGCCTCCATGAAGCCCGAAAGCAGCCTGTGAAAAACAAAACGCCCACCCCATAGTTACATACCCAGCACCTGGTATTCAGAAAATCCTTTTTAAAAGTTAGGAAGAGAAACAATTACTTCAGCCATGAGCAGGATGCATAGGTAGGGTAATCCCCAAACCATGTAAATCTGCTAATCTGAATGTAAACCATCTTCAGCCTATTGAAGTCCATGGGACCAGCTTTCTGGTTTTGAATATTTGCCTGAGAGTTTGGAGAAACATCTGGTTTTGTGATACTGTAGCATTAGTCCAGCTTGCAGAAATTTATTTGCTTGCACAGAGAGACAGAAGTGAACCTTTCCTCCCCTAACACGTGGATTAATCCTCATGTCAAAGGGAGGAAATGTACCTCATAACTTGCGAAGGATACCACAGCTTCTTGCATGGGAGGTGCATACTGGTGAAACTGCTGGATTCATCAGCTTCCTGAAATGTGTGCATCTGAGACAAACAAAATAGAGGCACTTCAGGCACATCTACTCTATTAGTTCCATTTTATTTATAAATATACTATATTTAATATTGTGCTCTACAGATTCACATTGGTCTAACATCAATCTTCAGCATTAGAAGGGGAGCAGGGGGTCTTTAACCAGTAACCAGAATGCTATTCTCTGAAAGAAGCATGACAGAAAATGGAAAAGAAAAGTGCATTGCAGACAAAGTCTTCTGTTTGAAAAAGGCAATGTGCGGGAATGTTTTCTGACCTGGGCCAAGCCCTGTTTTAATCCTAGAAACAGGCACAGCCACTTGCTGACTGCAGCTTCAGCCCTTTCATGAAAAGGAGCAAAGTGTGAAGAACACTCAGTTTTCAGGGCTGTTTGAGGAGCTGGTTAAGATTCATGAATATTATAAAATCAGGAGATAAAGTGGATATCTCAGCAAAACAGAACACAGTTCCCCCTTCTCCAAAATGTATTAGATTGTATCACCGTGGAAATCCCAGAGACAAGAATTTTCAAACGTTCTGTAGGCTGATCTTTAACTGTTCCTGTGGCACAATTGCAGCCTTCGTTTAGATTGTTATTGTGTGTGTGTTTTAGAATCCTCTGCTACTAATTAGACACTCTGATATGAAAACGATATAGTTTGTCAGGTGGAGTTTGAGCGGAGATTGAAGTTTGGAGAGAGAGGGCAACTTTTTGCAGAGAGGGGAAGACATTACAAGGAAAAGGTGTATTTGCCTGTGGTGCACACACTCACTTTTGCTGCCCCACATTTGCCTCTAGTCAAACAGGTTTGCTTGTTGAGGTGCTTCTAGGATTTGTCTAGCCAAGCCTAGAAGTGATAAGAGGCATACTCCCTTTCAAAATGAAGATTCCAATTTAGCAACCATGGCTAGCAGCCATCTATTGAGTACCTGCCATGCATTTGTCTAATCCAAGAGAGTGTATTCCATTAATTTCTCACATTCATTTGTCGTTGCTGTGCTGGCTGTGGAAGGTGGGAATTGCAGTTGAAGACATCCAGGGAGGCTCAAGGTTGGAGATGGCTGTGCTAATCCGTTACAGCCTCATGACTCAATTGCCTCGTGACAATGGGTTCCTTAAGTGCACTGTGCATTTCTTGATTGAGAAAAGTATTTTGTTTGACATGATTCTCTTGCCAATCAATTACATTAGATGTTTTATGAGAAAGAGAAAGTTATTTCTTCTACACATGCTTCTCTGTTTTATAATCCCCTTGTCCATCCTTTCTTGAAGAAAAATCTTTATGGGCTTCACCCAGACTCCCATCCAAGTTCTGGGAAGCATCAGACTCACTTACCTTCTGAGACTGAAGTACTTGGTTCCCTTCCAACCATTCTCCTGAACAAAATGTTGGGTAAGGATAAGAATTAAGTTAAGTGTATGTCAGGATTTTCATGAAATGGGGGGGGGGGCAGGTTGATATTCTAGTTTAGTTTAAAAGAACAACGATAAAGTAAATCAGCACTAACAGTAATCTTTACCCTCCAAATCTGAGAAAAGACAGATGGTGAAGTTGGAACAGTTAGTTGTGTAAAATGTGACCATCCCAAGATCATGCAGCCTCTTACATTAAGAACTGGAATCTCAACCACCAGATGGAACGAAACGTTGTGCTGCTCTGGCATTAGGGATTTGGAAGGCATGCCCAGTGGTCTGTCCCCCTAGAGCACAAGCGAGAGACAGTGCCTAGCATGGGACTATAGGGCTAGATTTCTCCCCTCAATGGCTGGGGTTATTGGGGCAGGGAGAGGGCTTAGACTCCACTATTTGGTGATCCCAAGTGCAGATGTTTAATTTCCCTCAGAAAGATCAATAGTTGCTACCCACTTCTGTGGAGGGGGGGGGGATAAAATACCTGGGAACAATGGCTTGGTTTGCATATTACAGTAAGCCATAGCTTGGGTTTAACTGTGAATGTGCCACTGAATGTAGCACTAGGATGCTGCAAGTGAACATCCCAAAGAAATGTGGGATGTAAAACTGCTGTGAAGTACAACAACATTCCTACAGTGGACATGTTAGGGGATGTTTTGTACCACTCAGGAGAAGACTTCCTGTTTCCTCCTGAGCTGGGACAGACTTGAAGAGGGTGTGGTCTGTTGTACTAGCATGGAGGAGCACATGGCCTCCATGTTCTGATCAGTGTGTCTTCTCCATTGTGTATGTTGCTGTGTGTTTGGAGAAGTGACTGCTTAGTCACAGTCACTTGGGACTCACTTCTTTATGGAATAGTTCTAGTTGTTATGTAACCCAAGCCTGCCTTCAGGGATATGTCTGTGAACCTGAATAAATCTGTGAGTGAACTACTTTTATATTCACGTTAATCAGATTCTTTTGTTTATTCCTTTTAAGAGGGATTGCCAAGGGATTTTACCAGGAAGGAATCTTTAATAGTAAGACTCAGATGAGTCAGCAACAAGCTGATCACTGCGTATTTTAAAAAGGGGGATGTTTGGAACTCTGCTAGAATATGGAACTTGCTAGCGCAAGTTAGGAAAGATATCATTAAATAATATATCCTCTCCTGCCTCCCTAATCGCCCCACAAGAAATGCATTCTGTCCTGCACAGGAGACCTTGCAATATACAGATCTTCCCTCTCCATCCGCCTCACCCATCACTAGGACAGATATTTTGCTAGTCTAACTGAAGAAGCACTATGAGCACTATGCTCAATTTGTCCCGAGAACCCAGAAAAGAAGTGGAAATAATGTTAGGGACCTGATCCACAGTCCATGGTGCAGGCAGCCACCCATCTAGAAGCTGTTTCTGCCAAACAGCTCTCAACGATTTGATGTTCTGGCTTCAATCCATGTTAGGCTGCATATCTACTCAGCCAACTAAACTCACATCGAAGCCACACTTAGATGTAAATCATGCATTACCTTGAACACAAACTGAAGAGCAAGCAACTTACTAAATGCATATAATAAAATAGCTGTAGAAGGATTAATGGGTGGTTGAATCTGACTGAAAGAAAAGAGATGGTATGAATGGGGTGAAAGGCCAGGCCCTCAAGGTTGCAACTCAGAAGAAGGCTAGCAAGAGGATTTTCTTCTTCTGAGGAGAAAAACAAGCTTAAACAGGATTAGATATTCCCTGTAGGAACTGAACTACCAAGTAATGCATGGCAGCAGGTAACCAGACTTGATTAATCCTTAGCAGATCAACAATGGGAACATTAAGCAGTTGCAGGTAGGAAGACAATGCATTTAAAGTACAGTGGTACCTCGGGTTAAGAACTTGATTTGTTCTGGAGGTCTGTTCTTAACCTGAAACTGTTCTTAACTTGAAGCACCACTTTAGCTAATGGGGCCTCCTGCTGCCGCCGCACAATTTCTGTTCTCATCCTGAAGCAAAGTTCTTAACCCGAGGTACTATTTCTGGGTTAGCCTGAAGTGTCTGTAACCTGAAGTGTCTGTAACCCGAGGTACCACTGTACATTTAAGGCACACACACACACACCTCGCACGCACCTCTAAAGAACTATAGTTTGTTAAGGATACTGGGAACTGTAGCTTTGTGAAGTTAAACTACCATTCCCAAAATAATCTCAGTAGGATTACAAATAAGAACAAAAAAACATATTCCCCCAGGGTAAAAGGAGAGGAAAGAAACTTCACTTCACCATTCCCAAAATAATCTCAGTAGGATTACAAATAAGAACAAAAAACTTATTCCCCCAGGGTAAAAGGAGAGGAAAGAAACTTCACCCAGAGCCTGGGTGGAGGACTGATCTAGTATGAAAAGAAGGGAATTACTTGCACCCGGAGCTTCTTTGGTCTTCTCCCACCAAAGTGCTGTAGAGCTGGTGCCTTGGCAGGATAGAGGGGCAAGTTATTTGCCAGAGTATGACGGAAACAAATAAAAAATGACTATTCATAGAAATGCTTAAGCTGTCTTGGTCATCCGGCACATCATCTTAAATATAGCTGCCTTAATGCTATAAAACAAAAGGTGATATTTAGATTTTTAGTCTGGTTCTGTCCCATCCTGATCATTTAAGGACGGCTAACAAGGGCTTCCTGTCAAGTATAATGTTCTGTCTCAAAACCTTAGCAAGCACTGCATATTGAAAACCAACTCTAGTAAAACAAACAAACAAACAAAAATCCTCATGCAATGACTAATGCAGTTTGACAGCAGTGGAAATGTAAGAGAATTTGGTGCATCTTCTCACAAATGCATTGAGATTAGGAGAATTCTCTAAAGAAAAGTGATGGCTAAGACATACTGCCATTGAGTTAAAGAGGGTCTAAGGAATACTGGGAAACTCCATCCTGATCTGCCTAACATGGGTTGGGAATAAACCCCTTTGAAATCATTTTGAGACTCAAATGAGAAAACATCAGGAAAAGCAGAGGTTGAACAAAAATAGCCAACATGGTTGCAAAAGGGAAGGTCACCACACCTCACTAAATCACTGAAACTCTTTTAAGGTTTTTGCTGCTGGAGAAGACAAGGAAGGATGCACTGAACATCCTATTCAGTACCGAGAGTTTCTGAATGTCAGTGTATATGTTCAGTGTGTAATGTGCAAGGTGTCAAATTTATGGAATGTAAGGATAGGGGGAGAGATGTGAATGAATTTTGGAGGGTAGATTGCTAAAATGGAACATTTAGTTCAGACATGAGAATAGTATATGACAGTGCAAGGCAGAACTGTGAGACAGAACTGCTCAGATCATTGAGCAAATGATCAAACAAACAGTGTAAAAAACCCCCACACTACTCAACTACCATTGCCCCTTAAAATTGTCCTGTATGCAAAGCATCTCTGCAGGAGTTTCAAGGCAATGTGATATTGAGCTTCAAACTACCAATAAGTAGGTGCGATGAAAGGCATAAAACCAGTAGAACAATTTTATGCAATCTGCTGGGACTTTATAGTTGACGTTTTCAAACCGTGTCTTGCATGCCTCCTTACCTGCACCTAAGAAAGAAAGATGGCTCTCCTAAATTATGTGTCAGTTTAATTTGCATGTGTAGAATTGTATTTAACATTATTGTAACAGCATCTCTGATGATTTTCTGTGCTCTTGTGTTGAAAAATAAAATAAAATTAAAAAAATTAAGTAACTACCGGGGAGGGGGGAGTACTTTTCCTCCTAGCTAACCTTTCTCCCTTATTTTTTACATTTGCAGTGAGATATTCAAAACTAAAAAGACACTCCTTTCCCCATTTCCCCTCAACACTTTTCTCCATCTTCTACAGCTTTGATGTACACAGTTTACTGCTCCCTCAAATCTGTTGCACAACAGATTCTTTGGTGCCTCATCCTCCCTCTCATTTTTTGTTCAGCACATTCTTTCATTGTGTCCTTGGACTTCAGCATCCTTCCCGACTGCCTCCCACCCACTTTTTTTTTTTTTTTTACTGGTTCACTTTTATTTTACATTCACTTTGACACAGTTGTTTCAACACTGATGCTTCTTGGCACTCAGTACCCTGCACTCCTCTTGGGTCGTAAATTCTGCACCCTTCACTTTCCAAACTTTCTTTCCTGGTATAAACCAAGAAGTTCAATGCTTAGAGCTCTTTCACACATTATAAAGCAGAAAACCCAGGTGTGCCACCAAGCACACACTTGTTGAGGAACTGCAGGCAGCTAACTGGGGCTCCCCAATGAGTGTTCCTGAATGGCAAGCGCTTGCATTTTCTGGCCTGCCTTTAGCACACTTTCAATGTGCACATAAAAATGGAGGCCAGGGTCCCAGTACCTGTGGGTCCATGGGGTTTTCCTATTTCTTCCCTCTTTCTTTAAACAGCAGTGTCCTTCTTCTCATAAGCCCAAGTATGGAACTAAGAGGAGTTTTGGAAACTACCTGCAATGTGGCCTGGAGATCAGCTGTTGAAATAAAAAAAGTAAAAAAAAAATTCACTGGGCTTGCAGAAGCTTTTTGGATCTCAGCCACATAAAGTGACTCATCCAGGGAAAATTTGCTTTTTATCAGCACACACTTCTGATATTTGCCACTGCTTAGTGCAGTGGTTTTCAACCAGTGTGCCGTGGCACCCTGGAGCGCCTTGAATGATGGTCAGGGGCAACACGGGCAGCATTGTCCTCTGTCCCTCTTCCCTCTTGCGTCTCTGCCTCCCAAAGGCTTGCACATGTGTTTATTGCAGCAGCCCTGGCTATAAGCTCCGCGGGCGAATGGTGCCTCTGATAGGCATCTCTTGGGGGGGGGGGCAGCTCAGAGACCAGGGGCGGCAGCTATAAGCTCCGCGGGCGAATGGTGCCTCTGATAGGCATCTCTTGGGGGGGGGGGCAGCTCAGAGACCAGGGGCGGCAGCAGCAGCTGCCCAGAGGACTCCCAAGGAGAGGGGAGAGGAGAAGAGGCTGAGGGAACATACCACAAGGGAGGGGGGTTCGGAAAAGGGTGAGAGGCTGCCAGCTCTACAGGCAAGGGATGACGCAACTGGGCTCCTGAGTCCCACAGGGGTACTGCAGAAAGAATGTAGTTGGTCAAGGACTCAAAAAGGTTGAAAATCTCTGGCTTAGTGAAATGTCCTTAACATTGTGATTTACCATATTGATTTAACTTTGTAGCCCTCAAGGTGCAAAATGAGGGAGCTGCACAATTACCAATCATAAAAACAAATCATATGGTGTTAAACCTTTACTCACATTATTTGGAAGTATTAGGTTTTTGAAATTTTGTAGGAGTCTAAACTTCCATTGAGCACTGGTCTGATTAGCAGCCATGTATCTACCTTGATGAATTGAAGAGGACATAAATGACTGAAAATGTTACATCATGTATACACGTACACTCTCTCTCTCTCTTAAGGTTAAATTATTTACTCAGAGAGTTAAAAATTGGTTCAGTGCAAATGTGTAAACTCTCAGAGAGGAGATTGTGTCTGCTTTTCTCCTGCTCCTCCTGTGCTGCCATGAGCTAAGCTATAGTTTGGCTTAGAGCGTCATCCAAACCCAAACTCAAGGTCCATCTCCTCCAGACAAACTATGAGCTGCAACCAAGTTTCTTTTTTCTTGGATGTACAACTCATGATTTTTCTGAAGCAGACAAACCATGAGCCCAGGTTTGGGTGAAACACTAAGCCAAACCGTGGCTTAGTTCAGGACAATGGAGCAGCGAGGACCAGGGGGTGGGGAGACGTGCCGCGGCCACATCTCCTTTCCCAGAACCCTCCTGCTCACACCGTCATTCTAGGTCAGAAGTGGGGATCCATCAGCTCATGGGCAAATTTGGCCTGTGAGGCTCTTTCCCCCAGACCATGACAAATGTGATATCCGGTGTGGGGCCGATAGAGATATGGCAGGATCAGCTACGTGATCTGTTTTAATATTTCCTTGTATGACACAGCTATTTTTTGTCTGATAAATACACTTAGTTCGGAAGTTAATATATGCATACTGTGATGGGATAATGAGCTGCTTGTGCGTAAAAGCTTGATCCCGCTGGGGTTTGGCCGGTCATCCAAACCCAGGCACTAACGGAGCCCCCAAAAGCATGACTCCGTCAGTCGCTGGTAGAATCTGACAGTGGGCGTCTACGGAACTTACGCCAACATAAAAGCTGTTTGACGGACATGCGCTTTCGTGACTCTCTGCGTGACAGTTTCCGGCGAAGGGAGGGAATTCCTAAAGGGGGTCTAGTTACCTCTTCACTATTCTCACTAGAAGCGTCTGAGAGCCTCCCCTCCGCTGTAACTCCTGCACTCCCCCTGCTGGTTCCTGCTTCTGCTGCAGAGTCTCTCCTACTCTGCTGGAGCCTGTCCAGCACCTCTAACTCCGATGGCAGTTCCCTGACATCCACCTCCCCCCCAGGCCCCCCTTCACCCCCTCCCGCCTCCTCTCCCACTGGCGGTGAGGGCGGAAAGCCCCTGAAAGAGCAATCCTCGTCATCAGAGGATTCAAACACTTCTAGCCACGGCGTCCCATCTCTCTCCCCGTCTTCTTCTTCTTCGTCGGAGGCAGCTTCCTCACCCACCCCTGACTCTGGGAACCCTTCAAACTCTCCCTCCTCATCGGTGGTCCCAAAGTGTTCCCTTCTAAATCGTGCCACGGGTTGCGGTTTTCTTGGGAAACGCTGATGAAATGTTTCTATTAAGATCTCGTCATTCACTACCTCTGCTGGCACCCAAGTGTTTTCCGACTCTACTTCCCCCTCCCATTCTACCAGATATTCCACCTGATTCCCCTTCCACCTGGAATCAATGATTCCTGCCACGTTCATGTCGCGCTCTCTCTCTTCTATCACGAGCGTTTGGGTGGCCTCTCTCTCACGCTCCCCCCACTCACGTCCCTCTCGGTCCGGCGACAGTAATGACCTGTGAAATACTGGGTGTAATTTCATGTGACTGGGCAGTCTGAGTTTGAATGCTACTGGGTTGACCTGCTGTATGACCTCAAAGGGTCCCAATTTCTTGGGTCTCAATTTCTTACTCCCACCCTTGAACGGTAGTCCTTGGGTGGACAACCACACTCGGTCTCCCACCCTTATGATTTCACCTTCCCTCCTATTTCTGTCTGCTTGCTTCTTATATTCTTCCTTGGCTCTCTCTAAGTTAAGTTGAAGCTGACGGTGGATCGCTTCCATCTCTTCAAAAAAATGTTCCGCTGCCGGCACGCTCCATCTCTCCCCCCCCTCTCCTGGGAATGCCCGGGGATGGCACCCATAGTTTGCCAGGAAAGGACTCATCCCTGTGGACACATTCTCCGCGTTGTTGTAGGCAAATTCGGCCAGCGGTAGCTTATCTACCCAATCATTTTCTCTGTCCTTTACATAACACCTCAGGTATTGTTGCAAAATGCCGTTTGCCCTTTCCGCTTGCCCATTAGTTTCTGGGTGTCGGGCAGTGGAGAAATTGAGTTCTACTTGCAGTAAGCTCATAAGTTTCCTCCAGAACCTGGAAGTAAATTGTTTGCCTCTGTCACTGACCACCCTCAAGGGGGCGCCATGCAACCTGAAAATATGCTCTACAAACAACTTGGCGGTCTCCTCCGCTGTAACCGCATGTGAACAGGCTATAAAATGACACATTTTGGTTAATAGATCTACCACCACCATAACAGCTGTTTTGCCTTTGGATTTTGGCAGGTCCGTCATAAAATCTATGGATACTGCCTCCCAAGGCCTTTCTGGCGTGGGTAAGGGTTGTAATAGCCCCGCTGGCGCCACCCTCTCTCCTTTTGCTCGCTGACACCTGTCGCAACCCCTAACATATTCCCGCACGTCCTCCCTCACCTTGGGCCACCAAAACTCCCTGGTAACCAACCACATGGTTTTGTGCTGTCCAAAATGTCCCGCTGTGGGGCTGTCATGCAACTGCTTGAGTACTCTGCCCCTCAGTTCCCCATCTGGTATGTACAGTGCCCCTTTGTAATACAACGCCCCGTTCTTTTCTTCAAATCCCCCTGTGTTCTCTTCTGTCCTCCTGAGTTCTCTGAGTTTCTCTTGGGCGTATTCATCGTTCTCCGTACCTTCCATCAGTTCCCTTTGCCCCACCAATGCCGCCCCACACACCCAGCGGTCTTCGGAGATTACATGCCTTGCCTCAGGCGCTCCCTCCCCCTCTAAGTACTCAGGTTTCCTGGAAAGGGCATCCGCTCTCACGTTCTCTGAACCTGGCACGTAACGAATCTCAAAGTGGAATTTGGAGAACTCCTGGGCCCATCGCACTTGTCTCTGGTTCAGGACACGGGCTGTTCTCCAATATTCCAGATTTTTGTGGTCAGTTCGGACTTGAACCTTGTGTTGCGCCCCAATCAGCAAGTGCCGCCATTTCCGAAATGCTTCATGAATGGCGAGCAGTTCTCTGTCGTACACTGTGTAGTTCCTCTCGGATTTGTTCAATTTCCGCGAAAAGAATGCACACGGTCTCCATTCCGACGTATCCTTTCCCGGCTGGAGAAGCACGGCCCCCACTGCTCGGTCTGACGCGTCAGTCTCCACTCTCATTGGTTGTTGTAGATCCACGTGCAGAAGCTGTTCTTCCGACGCAAACGCCTGCTTTAGGCGTTCGAACGCCCGCTGCGCTTCTTCCGTCCAAACAAATTTCTTTTTGCTACTAAGACAATCTGTGATGGGCGCGGTCAAATGGGCAAAGTTTTTGATGAACTTCCTATAGAAGTTTCCGAACCCCAGGAACCTTTGCACGTCCTTCTTGGTCTTTGGTGTTTTCCATTCCAGTACCGCTTGAACCTTGCTGGGATCCATGGCCAATCCCTTGTCAGACAACCGGTACCCCAGGAATTCCACCTCCCTAGTATGAAACTGACACTTCTCCAGTTTCACCCACAGCCGGTTTTCTCGCAGTTTGCTCAGTACCTCTCTTACATCTCGCACATGCTGCTCCTCATTCTCTGAGTACACCAGGACGTCATCTAAGAACGCTACGCAGTTCTTGTAGAGCAATGGCCCCAGGACGTGATTCATGAATGATTGAAAACAGGCGGAGCCTCCTTGTAATCCGAAAGGCATAACGAGGTACTCAAACGCCCCCAAGGGGGTGAACATAGTGGTCTTCCACTCATCCCCCTTCCTCACACGTATCAAGTTATATGCCCCCCTAAGGTCCAGCTTGGTAAAAATCTTCCCTTTTCTCACCTGTGTCAGAATGTCATCAATTCTAGGCATAGGGAAAGTCACTGGTTCTGACACTGCATTCAGGGACCTGAAATCACACACAAGTCTGGGCTTGCCCGTGTGTTTTTTGTCCACAAAGAACACTGGACTGCCCCCCACCGCTCGTGACTCTCTGATGAAACCTCTCTTGAGATTCTTGTCAATGAACTCCCTTAACTCCTGCATCTCACTGTCTGACATTGCATACAGCTTCCCCACTGGCAATTGTGCTCCTGGGAGTAAGGTAATTTGACAGTCAAAGGGTCTGTGCGGGGGCAATTTATCCGCTTCCTTTTCGCTGAATACGTCAATCAAGTCAGCGTATTGTGGTGGCACCTTCCCCTTGTCCATCACTTCCACCCCTGCTAGAGTGGCCCTGCTGCCTGCCTGGGCCTCTCCCTCCTTGCAGTGTTCTAGGCAATGTGCTGATCCAAAGGAAACCACGCGCTGATGCCAGCCTACTAGCGGATCATGTAGTGCCAGCCAGCTCATTCCCAAGATAATAGGGGCTCCTCCCAGGGTGGCTACGTTAAACGCTATCAGTTCTGTGTGCCGTGCCACCCTCATTATCATTGGTACAGTCTGTTGGCTCACTTCTCCTCCCAACAGCTCCCTCCCATCAATCGTGGTAACCTGCAAAGGCTTACTTAATGGGATAGTCTGTATCTGGTGCTCAGCTGCAAACTCCTTACTCATGAAATTACATGAGCTACCTGAGTCCAATAGCGCTCTTATCTTTAGTGGGTGTCCGTTTGCCAGTTCCAGCAACACCTCTATCACAAGTGCTGGTCTTGGGGGTTCCGGCGTGGGCACGTTCACTACTCCCTGGCCTGGCTGCTGTGCCCCGATGTTGGCAACCAGGCGTTGGCTTTTACTTGCTCCTTCATTTCATCCTCCTCCTTCCCCCCAACAGTTCCTGCCATCCCTTGCCATTCCTTCCTTTGCGGACAGACTCTGGCAAAGTGACCTGGCTGTTGGCAGAGATAGCATCTCTTGCCGCTCTTTCCCTCCTTCTTCCGCCCTTCACTGGTGTTTGAAACTGTGCGCGCGCGCGCTGCTCCAAGTTCCATCGGCTCTGCTGGCGGGAAAGGCTGCTCCGGAATCTCTGGAATGCGGAAGTCCTTCCAACGTTCCCCCTTTCCTTCCCGCTTTTCCAAAGCTCTAGCCTCCTGGCGTGCTCCTATGGACAGCGCTGATTTAGTCAGCTGGTCCATAGACTCCGCCCTAGGCGCCCGGGAAAGTTCATCTTTCACTGCCGGAGAGAGACCTTCTTCAAATAGCATTTGAATAGGTTCACTAGCAAGGTTCCACCCCAGTCTATGAATCAGCATGGTGAACTCAGTCCAGTACTCACGTACAGATCGGCTCCCCTGTTTACAAGCCATCAACTCCCTGCGCACCATCCCCTGCTCAATCTCGCTGGAAAACATCAAGTCCATGGCGCGAAAAAACTTCATTGTGTCCTTTAAGATTTCATTATTGGCTGCCATCAGGGGGCGAACCCAGTCCCTCGCCCCTCCCTCTAGATGGCCAATCACGTACGCCACTCTAGAGTTCTCATCGGGGAAGTCATCAAACAGTAGATTGAGAGCATATTGCATCTCTGTTCTAAAGGCTTGATAGTTCCTGGGATTCCCCCCAAATTTCTGCACCAATCCAGGCACCCTTCTGGCAAGTGGGGTGGTTTTCCCCTTATCTGCATCTTGAGCCCTCCTCTCCTCCAGCCTCGCCGTTTGCAGTGCGAGCTGGACCTCCAACGCCCTGTACCTTTCTTCCAGGCTTGGATCTGCTCCAGCTCCAGCTGCCCCGGTTCCTGCTGGTTCACTCATGATGCCCTCTGCTTGCACAAACAGCTTTCGGAGACTGTCAGATTGCTGTGATGGGATAATGAGCTGCTTGTGCGTAAAAGCTTGATCCCGCTGGGGTTTGGCCGGTCATCCAAACCCAGGCACTAACGGAGCCCCCAAAAGCATGACTCCGTCAGTCGCTGGTAGAATCTGACAGTGGGCGTCTACGGAACTTACGCCAACATAAAAGCTGTTTGACGGACATGCGCTTTCGTGACTCTCTGCGTGACAGTTTCCGGCGAAGGGAGGGAATTCCTAAAGGGGGTCTAGTTACCTCTTCACTATTCTCACTAGAAGCGTCTGAGAGCCTCCCCTCCGCTGTAACTCCTGCACTCCCCCTGCTGGTTCCTGCTTCTGCTGCAGAGTCTCTCCTACTCTGCTGGAGCCTGTCCAGCACCTCTAACTCCGATGGCAGTTCCCTGACACATACATTCGTACATACTGCTTTGGGTAGGCAGGTATTCTGAAGCTGTAACATGTGGTGCTGTGATGGTCCCAATGCAACCTAACAAACACTGCAAACAAATGTAATTTTGCAGTGAGATGAAAACAATACAACAGCAGCATCACCGCCCTTTGTGTGTACACACACATTTTTGTAGCACTTTATCTCTCCTGAAAGAGGTTTTGCTGATTTTTGACTTCTGTTTATGAGAAGCAATACTGGGATCAATCTATACACCATGAGGCAACGGTACCACTCTCACACTACGTTCAGGAATCTGAAGGGGACAAATTCCTTACATAAACCCTGTCCTCCACTACAAGTTTCTGCTGCAAGTAATGAATCACAGAAAACAAAATGTACTGCTTATCTTCCTCTGGAATTCAGGTCCTGACTGTAGCCATGGTGTAAAGTGGCCAGTATTTGCTGAGACAGTTTTGTGTTACTTCCTCCCTACTTAGGAATATTCTTGCCTAATTTTAATGTTTTCTATTAAACATTTGCAAAGCAGTTTGTAAGTTAAAGACAAAGAGGGGGAAATTATCACACTAGAGTTGGATTTTCATCTTCAAGTTTTCCACGTTATGCTCCCAAATTTCTGAATCAAATTCTGAGTACCACAACTCTTTGCCCAATAAATCCAGTCTATTTCCTCCTATACCCCCAAGTATACAACCCATCACCTCTGGCTTATTCCATTTTCTTGCCGCAGTCTTACAGAATCTTCTACCTTGCAGTTCTGCACTGGCAACGCTCCCAATATGTTGCATCCTTTTCTACAGCTTGGAATAAGTGGTTTCCCCCTCTTTTCTGGTCAGTGGAGAAGTGCCATATATTATGAGTTCCCAGAAATTCAGAAAAGTTCTTTCTCATGAAAGGGTCAGCATAGTTTCCAAATTGCTTTGTAGCCTTCCTTTGTAATGTATTTGGCATAATGACAAATCTAACAGCGGATTTCAAGATCTAGTTCAGTCTTGGGTTTCTCTATCCAAATTCAGCCAGCTAACTGAAAATGCTCTAGGCAGGAATGCAAAGCATTTAAAAAGAAACCTTTCTGAAATGTAATAAAACAAAAATTTACTGGGATTTATTTGAGAAATTCCACCTGATTGTATGTGCTACCTCTGCACTTGAAGAGGCTGTTACAGTACTCCAATAGGTATTAAAATATTTAGTTGTGTTTTAAGGGCAAAGAATAGCTACTAGATTGAATCCTGGGGCTTATTTCGCTGTGGTGGAAGGAAGCTATGTAACCTCATTTGGCAATTTATAAAATTATGGGTATGCAGAGTAAACAAAGAGAAATCATGGTCTGTCCGTCAACAGCAGCAGAACATAGGGTCATCTGATGAAAATGAAGCTTCAGCGTGAACAAATAAAGCATTTTCTCATGCAACATATAATTAATGCATTGATTTAGTTGACAGTAATGTCTGCTCATCGTGTCCCGGTGGTGGGCGACATTTTTGGCCTGCTGCGCGGTGCCACAATCTTCTCAGAGCCACGCTGCTCCTGTAGCTGTTGCTCCACCCCCCAGGGTCACCGCAGAGGCCTTCGGGTTCCTGCCAAAAACCACCCATTTGAATCGGCCAATCGGCGGCAGGCTGGGGGTGGAGCTAGGAGGAGTGGACCATGCTGGTGCAGGTTTCACTCTGGTCCGCTCGTCCTGAGAGCAAGCATCAGAGTCTGGTGGGCCCATTATCAAATAGTTGTCCAAGTAATGAGTAACATTGGGCAGCCAGATTTTACTTTCATTGCCCACTCAACAAATGTACTAAAAGTCTCAAAGCCGGCACATGCTATGGAGCAACCCATAGGCATGGCTTTGTCGAAATACCACTGATCTTGAAACTTGAAACCCAGCAACCAGAAGTCATCTGGGTGAACTGGGAGTAGGCGGAATGCAGATTAAATGTCACACTTTGCCAAGAGGGAGCCAGGGCCACATTCCTTAATTAATTTGATATCATGAGCTAATGATGCATACTTAACTGAGCACTTCTGTTGGAGGATGGTGTCATTAACTGAACCACCTTTGGGATGAGATAAGTTGTGAATCATGCAGAATTCACCTGGGACCTTCGTGGTTACAATCCCAAGGGCTAGGAAAAAGACCCATGACCCTGCCAAGATCCTGCTCCTTTTCAAAAATAATTGTGAGCAATGTGTGGCATTTCCCTCATTGACTTGTCGTTGGGTAGATCATTCGAGGTTGGAGTACTTTCTGCCAGGATACGAAAACCGTTGCGAAATCCCTCCCCCCGGTATTTTGCTGTCTCCCTGTTGGGATATGAGCAAAGGAGAGGCAACATGGCTGCAAGGGAGACCAGGGAGAGGGCTAGAAAGAAAAGAGTGTCATTTCTGGGTGGGTCCCTTCAATGACTGGGAGCCTGAGGTACGCGCAACTGCTCTAAACTCCTTCTTTCCCAAGGTAGTTCCTGAGTTCCAAAAGCTGCTGGAAAAGGTCCTGGCATGAAAACATTTAGAACGGGGGTGTGAACCACCACAGCACTCACATTCATAGGTGGAGTGTTTTCTGAAACTCGCCACACAGTGGCCCCTGCCCTGTCCGTGACACCCGTAGGTTCCTGAGGGTTAGGCCTGACTTGGCTGGCCCCTCCTCATTGTGCCGTTGTGCACAGCTGCGGGCAGTGATTGCCCGCTTCTGCGCATACGCAAACAGCGGCAAACCCGCCAGTTACTTCCGGGTTTGCTGTGGTCGCAACTTGGAAGTTCCGCGAGTGTAGGCGGTTGTAAGTGGAGGTTCTACTATATTTCCAGCAAGAGCATTTGGATCATCGGCCACAGTATTGTTCACTGGGCAGCTGTCTACCCTGCAGCGCATCATTGTGGAAAACACCTGAGCATCCTCTCCAGAGTCTGCTTATACTGGATGGGCCTACACGGGATGTGTTGAGATGCCCTCATGTCAAGGCTGCACCGAGCCATCGCATCTTACGGCCCCCCGGACGCCTTTCTGTTTCACCTGGGTGAAAATGATCTGGTCACCCAAAAGAGCATCGACTTAATCAAGACAGCAATCGCAGACCTTGAAAGTATTCAGGCAATGTGTCCTAATACCACCATCCTAGGATCGGAGCTCCTCCCGCATCTGCATTTGAGGGATGTCTCAAACCCTTCACGCCTCAATTATGCTGTTGTAAAAATCAACAGGGCAATACGCAATGCTACCCTGTGTCCTGGTGGCTGTGTGATCAAACACCTGGATATTAAATCCAAAAAGCTGGAAATTTTGAGGCACCTTACCCCTCTAGGGAATAAACATTTGTTGAGGGATGTAAAAGAAGGCCTCGAGGAATGGTTGGTGGCCGTCTGATTTGTGGTTTCAGCTATAGGTAGTATTGGCGGTGAGATTTCGATTTCACAGTCCTGGGTGGCAGCCTTAGGCCTTGGGCAGAATTCTTTAGTACATCAAGTGAAGAAGGGTGGCGTGGTGATGCACCCCTCCTGTGGCAGCGATATCAGAGTCCACATAAAGGGGATATTGAGTCTCAGACCACAAGCGCATCGGGGCATGGAACTCCCCTCACCAATGTGGATGGGGGGGCAGGTGTGTAAACATACGTTTTTCAGTGTCCCCATATTCCTGACTGACCCTGTCTTGCCTCAGGCCCCCAGCTGGGGGCTGAGAGGGATACACACCCAATGCCCTAAGCCAAGGTTTCCTACATCTTAAAATTTTAATAAAGTTGTGGCCAATTTTAATACATTGTCTGGTTGTGAGGTATGAGCTCCTGGGGGGGGGGGCTGTGCCTGGGCATGCAAATGTACTGATGGTCACTAGCATAAATCATAAATGGTTTTTACAACCAGGCAGTCCAACTGATAGAGAGCAAGTCGATTATTGCTAAACTATACCTGCATGTTTAGTGGCAACATATTTTTCTCGTTGCCAGGTGCAGTGCCAGAACCAATAGTTGTTTCTGCCCAAAGCAGGCTCCCTGTTCTACACTCACAAACACACAGAACTGGGAGCAATGCATCTTAAAAATGGTACTGCCACTGAAATTTTAATTTAAACTCAAATCAGATGGAACAGGGAGGATTGGGGTGGAATGTCCATTTTCTTTTGCCCGTATAGGATATCTACCTGGAAAGAGAGATATTCCAGAAGTCTGTGGTATTAAATTCCACTTGCAAGTCAGAGACTGAGATGGTTGAAGGGAGCTTTTCGGCAACCTGATCAGAAAGCCATGCTATTGTAGACATCAGTTGATGGCATCTAGATTCTTCTGAACTCGCTGAAAGGATGGGGCCCTGACAAGAATATTGCCAAGTAAAAGCTATAGAAAACATTCGGTTGTGTTGGCCAAGGGGGTGGCCAAGTATACATAGTGTCATATATTTAGCTACTGAATGAGTATGTCACTTTTCATGTCATCTTTTCCCTATAATACTTCTGCTACTGCCCTCCCTCCTTCTCCACTGAAACATCACCTGGATTTAGTATTTACTGCACCTATTTTACCTACAGGAAGTCTTATTCCTTTATTTGAATGCATTCATGAGTTTTGAAGGTGACCTAGAATCTTGTTGGCCACATTATCATTTCAACCAGTCTTAGAACCTCCCCATTTATGGATTTCCAAGTGTGCTCTTCTTTTTGCCTATCAGAGTGTGATTTGTTTGTGTCTTGTATAAAACCACACATAGCACTGAGTGAGTTCTCTCCTCTTCTATATGAGTTTTCTTGTGGCCTTATGGTTGTTGTTTTTAGAAGATACTATGCCTGCATTTAGAGGGGATGAACTTAGGTTGCCAAATTCCATTTCAGACACCCCATGACCTTCAACCATGTACTGCATGCTGATTGTATTACCCTTCATAGTAACAGTAGCTAAATGCCAGTGATATACTGTAAAAGACTGAACTAGAACTGTTTGAATCCAAGAAAGTTGGATGAAATCCTTATCTAGAATTAAAATGAATAGGTAAAACCATTTTCACATGAATGTAAGAGAACAAACTGGACACTTTGTGCCTAATGTTAAAGTTTGATTTGTGGATTCTGTCAGTTTATTCAAATTAATGAAGAAAGTATTAAAAACATTCAAGACCTTGTAGACAATGGAGAAGGAAAAGATTCAGACATTGGCAAGCGTTTATCGAGCTGCACTTGGACAACACAAAATGTTCTTGAAATTGTCAACTCACATTGCTCATCTTCAAGGTATCTTAATGAAATTGAAATCCACCCTTTCATCTAATTTCATTTTATGTACCTCTCTCTCCTTCCTTTGTATCTCCTTCCAACCTCTTCATTCAGAAAAAATACAAGACTGAAAGTTGAACAGATTATATATTTTTAATCTGCCTTTCAGTGTCATTAATGAAAAAACTCATTTATTTTCATATAGCATAAAAACAAACACATATGGAAAGGCAAAGAGACGATGACAAAAAGCTTGAAAATATTCCATAGTCTAACTAGGAGAGGGCAATAAGGCAACCTGCCTTGGGCACAACATGGACAGGGGTGCAAAACTGACATCTTTGATATTTCAGATCAAAGATAATATAATATTAAAATTGTGTTAAATTATGTAGTTTTCAGTATAGAATAATTAGTTTAAGCAGCATCACAAGAGCCAACGGGAAACTACTCAAAGATGGTGGGCTATGCCTAAGTCAGGGATCAGCAACCTTTTTCAGCCCTGGGCTGGTCCACTGTCCTTCAGACCATGTGGTGGGCCGGACTATATTTTGGGGTGGGGTGGGGGAATGAACGAATTCCTATGCCCCACAAATAACCCAGAAATGCATTTTAAATAAAAGGACACATTCTGGTCTAAGTTATAAGGCTCAGCCACCTACGAAATGCAACCATACAAAGGAGAGTCTGGTTGGGGCCTTCACTCACCACCAGAAAGATCTGTTGCGTGTGTCTGAGCTGCTGCATAATGAAGACAATATCACAGCATTAGCTGCTGGTCCACTTCACTGGTGCTTTCTGATTACCTTGTCTTCCTTGCCTGGTCTTGTTGACATATGTTTTCAGTTCCTGACCAAAATTGCTTTTTTTCCTTTTTGGTAGAATTGTTAAGTTGGAAGGGATCCCAAGAGTAATCGAGTCCAACACTTTTTCTTTTTCATGCACTCCCAAGGACCCTGTCTTGTTCGGTACCACTCCTCAAAAGCCCCCTCCATCTCCTTTATTCTCCTGGCACAGCAAAGTAGGGGGCAAGGTTGAGGTTGGTGGTCCCCAGGGATGCTTACTCAACTATGGATCTGGCAGGATCCCCAACCCTTTGATTCATCTTTTGCCTGCAGTTGGTAACCTGTCTCCTCTCAGCTGTTTATTCAGGGAGTGACCAATGTGTCTCACTGTGATCTTCATAATCTGAGCTAAGATGGATGAATAGTGTCAACACAGTGAACTGTGATGATTATATTTTTGTAGCATTAATTGAAGCTACAAATATAGACACCTTGTTTAGCAACCAATTTTGCTAGAGGACAGCCTGACAACCTCAAAGGAGCCAAAACAGCCATTCCTATTGCCATAGCTATCACTCTCTCTACACACATTTTTCTGTGAGGCGACTAAAGGAAGATAGTAAACTACCATGAGGCCAAATTTGGCCAAGAGGACCAGTTCTTGTCTCCCATAAACCCATCCACTTAGGATCGTTATGGCTATGAGACTTATGACTAGAGGTTATCTGTGTTGGAAACCTTGTGCAAGGATGACATCTGTGCAGCTAATCTGTAACTCCTTGGTTGGAATTTGCAGTTGGATTTCATGACTCACATTAATACCAAACATCATCTTCCCCACATTCCCCACACTTCAAATTTTCATTCTTCTTTCCCCAGCACATCATCTAGATGATTGAACAATTGTCTGGTGGCCAGTTTGGAAAAGAACTTCCTATGGAAGCGGCTGCTTAAGAGGAAATATGCACTATTATCAGAATGAATTCTAGTCTGGCCTATAATTGACCCCTGTGTACAGGGCTGTGCAAAGTGTTCTATGTTTTCAAGTCTGGAAAGTTTTGGTGGATTTGCTATTCGGAAAACTGAGCAAAAGGTCATTTCCCTGGATTATTATGCCTTTATGATACATATGAAACTATACTGCAAATACTTTGGGGAAAAAAATCATACATATTAAAAACGCTTTTCAGAGTGGTCACCATCACTCTGATCTGGGCACTTGCCTTCAGATTTTTGACATTTCGAATATAATCTTCATTTCACATATTCATTTCCTTCTTTTTCATCCCGTCTCTCAAGGTGAGTCTAGATGCTTATTCGGCCCAGCAAGTTTTTTTCTGTTTTGGAGGAATAGGTGCACATGACCTCCTCCCCTTGACCCAAACATACTGTGTCCCACTGGTGTGTCTCCTGGAGAACCAATTTAGTTTTATTTCCTAAAAGAAGGAGGGGTACTATAAGCATCTATGTAGGTAATCAGGCCTTTGTGTGGAGTATACGGCCTATGGTCATTGTGTCTATGGTTGAGCGGCATGCACATGCCTGCTGTTCCAGATGTTTGTTTGTTTGTTTCACAGGGCACCTTCTTCTCCAAGGAGCTCAAGGTAGCACACATGATTCTTCCCCTCCTCATTTAATCCCCACAACACCCCCGTGAGGTAGGTTAGATTGAGAGGCAGTGACTGATTCCAAGGTCACCCAGTGAGCTTCATGGCTGAATGGTGCCCTAAGTCCTAGTCTAACCCCTACACCACACTAGCTCTCGTGACCTTCTGCTTCAGAATTAGGAAAGGTGGGGTTGAATCTAACTAAGTTATATTCAGATTAGGCCCAATGAAATAAATGGATTTAAGTTAGTCACTAACTTAGGCTCATTAATTTCAATGCTACAAAATGCAGGTGTGCAGAAATACCACAAATAAGACTATCCATCTATCATGCTGCACATGGCAGCCATTCCTGGCTGAATGATTGCTTACTTTGGCCATTGCTAATTCCACTCAAATTGACATTACTCATAGAGCAAGCAGACAACTCTCCAAACTCATCAACATGCTAAAGATTTTCCATTTTATGAAACACATCCATAGACATAATTGGTGTAACTGGGTTAAAGTAACAGTAATAGTGGGAGAAGCTAAAGTTAAAATGAGCAGGTAGATTCAGAATTTTCAAAACTATTACCCTGTCATATTTTGGCCACAGACAACTGCAGTGCCTGGAGACAGTGAGGCCATGCATCCACAGCAATAACCAGAAGAGAGACGACTGCTAGGAGGAACACAAAGAAAAGACACACCATGGTGCATCTGCACCAGCTAAATCAGACGCCTTCACCTGCCCCTGATGCAACTAAGCATGTCTCCCCCATGTCAGTCTCTACAGCCACAGCAGGTGCTGTAACTCCAATGGTTTGACTTTACTCTTCCATTGTCTCTCGAGACAGACAGATGCCAACAATAATAATATCCCTCCTGCCAAGGTGCGCAGGGCCAACAGAGCCCACCGCACCAGGCCAGCCCTCGCCACCAATACTGCTGGGTGCATGCGCACGAGGCACAGAGGGTTCACAAAACCTGCATGCCAGCTCAACCCTGGCCACCAAAGGCAAGGTCACCCGGACACGGAGGAGCCCAGCTGGCGGGCAAATCCCTCCTCCAATGCTAGTCAGGTGGCCATTCAGTGAGGGGGCTGGGAATGCAGCAGCGAGGCCAGGCTGGACTCTGGGGCTCGGAGACCCCCAGCGGCAAGCAGGGTGGGGTGGGAATCCCTGCATGGGGGTGCCTGGCTCCCACCCCCTAAAAATTGTGCACCTGGGGCTCCTGCCTCCCCACCTCCCACACTACATCCCTGTCCCACCCAAGGTTTGCTTTTTAAGCTCCAGACATAAGGCTGGAACTAGATGTTACTGGAGATGCCTGGCTGCCACTGAAATATCTCCTGTTCTGGAAATCTCTTGAGATACAAAAATATTTGATGTGATATCCCCACAGTGCAAGCTTACCTGTTCCTTAAAAAAGTCAGTGAAATACAACTGGGGATGGGGAAATTTGTGGTGCAGTGATGTCACATCACACATTTTGTAGTAGTTGTAGAGTAGATGTTGCTGTGGAAGAGAGCAGGAGAAGCAGGACTCCTGTTTTTCTCCCATGGCATCTAGTTCCTGCCCAGGGCCAATAATAACAAAGAAGAGTGAGTCATCATGCTCTGTCTATATTGTAAGTTCATAAAGGTACTGAACTTTTTGGCTTCAGTGAAGTATACTTGGCACTGCCAAAACCCTCCTGCTGCACCATTCACACCAATTCAAAGTGCTGGTGTTGACCTTTAAAGCCCTAAACGGCCTCGGCCCAGTATACCTGAAGGAGCGTCTCCACCCCCATCGTTCTGCCCGGACGCTGAGGTCCAGCGCCGAGGGCCTTCTTGCGGTTCCCTCATTACGAGAAGCAAAGCTACAGGGAACCAGGCAGAGGGCCTTCTCGGTAGTGGCACCCGCCCTGTGGAATGCCCTCCCATCAGATGTCAAAGCGATAAATAACTACCTGACATTCAGAAGACATCTTAAGGCAGCCCTGTTCAGGGAAGTTTTTAATCTGTGATATTTTAGTGTATTTCTGGTTTTTATGGAAGCCGCCCAGAGTGGCTGGGGAAACCCAGCCAGATGGGCGGGGTACAAATAATAAATTATTATTATTATTATAAAGGCTGCAAGGCAGAAAGGGGACCTCAGTGTTGTGCTCAAACCAGGTTAGGTATTAATCTGTGAGCTAGACAGCGGAAGGTCCCCTAATAGGAAACCTCTTGCTGCAGCCTACTGATATTGCATTGTTTCCTAGAAAGTCCAGAAAGCAAGAATGAGGTCAAACCAAGGTCAGTCAAAGACATCAAAATAAAGTGAAAATGTAATCCAGGGTCGGTGTTGATAACGAGCTAGGGGTCAACAACTGAAGAGATCCACTAGAAAACAGGACAAGGCAAAGGATTTGGGCTCAGGAACAAGGAGATGAAGGACATACATTGTTCCAGTAACTGAAGACTGAATAGCGCAGCCTCCCAGATCACACCCAGCATTAGCTGCAGGCAATTGAGTCTGCTGTAACAGCCCATTTCTTGAACCCTTGTGTGGTGACGCTGGATGCTTGGATGTGTGTTTCACTGTCAACTAGCTGCCTGACCTTGGACCTTCTGGTGATGACATTCTCAAGGGCTGTGGGATGACTTCAACTCCATCTCTGACTCAGCCAGAGGCTCCTCTGCCAGAAGTGGACCAGGAACCCATCCCAAGGGTCCTTCCCTGGAGACAGGCCTAGGAAGGTCCCTCCCAGCATATCAGAGCAGACAAAACCAATAGTGGGTTCAGTGCTCAAGAAGGCAGCTTCTGCATGTGCCGTAGAGGGAAGTGAGGGGCAAAAGTGGCTCATCAACCTAGCCTATTTAGGAGAAGGAAAACTCTGATCCTAAACTTCCACTGCCTTGTGGTTTATCTTTGGGAGAAGAAAAGGCTAAGGCATAAAACCTACACAAATCCAGAGTGGACTCAGTTGGATGGCGTTTTGTACTCCTCCTTCCGGCAACTCCGGCAACCAAGCTGGTGCATCAAACATATCTGCTTTCCATTGGACCACATCAGCAAGGCCCACTCTTGTCATCTGGGCAGTCCAGGACCTCCATACACACTGCCCAAGTTGCTGCTAATGCAGCGGATTGACTTCACCCCTGGAGGCTCACTCCGTTGTCTCTTGAGACAGATGGATCCAACAACTTATAGCTCAGCAGCACCTGCAAGGCTGATCTCCCTTCTCTGTCCTTGTGTCTTGTCATTTTCAGTGTCTTGTCATTTTTAGTTTGTAAACCTGATAGTAGCCCCCCCCCTCACTCACACAACTGGTGTGAGCACACTGTGTCCGAGAAGTGGGATAAAAAAATTGCCAATCAAGCAAGCTACACTTTGTAGCCTTTCACCAAAATATGTGAAGGGTCTGAAGGTCTGGCTTGCATGGAAGGTCGAACGCTGTGTTAATGAAGACAAGTCCTTTCAACTTAGGTTTGCTTTCTTCTGCTCACTTACCACTGGAAATCTGGCAGTGGGATAGAAGAGCCTTTCCTAGCCCTTTGTTTCCATAATTACTTCCTTTTACTTTACTCTACTTCTTTGCTCAATAAACTAAAAACAAGAATTTTAAAAAAGAAAGCGCAACAGCCAATTACCAAGCTGAGGAGTCGTAATTAGAAAGGAAATGAAGGAAACGGACAGTGGGGTGCCTTAATGCGAAATGCGACATTGATAAATCAAAGGAAACCTGGAATTCAATAGGAGATATTACAACCTATTGCTGTAGATATTTGCCTTACTTCATTAGCAATCTATGCTCCCACCTGTCCAGAAATGCAAAGTAACTGTTGAAACTATGGTTATACAATGACAAGAGACCTCAGGAACCTAGATTTGATCCATATTTCTTGAAAATGGCACAGAAGGTAAAAATCCACCTAAGCTAGGGTTGCCATATTTAAAAAAGTGAAATCCAGACACGAAAGTTGTTGAGCTTTTTTAGGTTTCAAGTGGACTGACAAACACCCAGGTTTTCCTAGACATTTTAGCCGCTTTCCAAAAATTCAGCTCAGACGCCATTTTCAACGGACACATCCTGGCTATGTCAGGGAAATTCTGGACATATAGCAGCCCTAACCTAAGCCCTGGACAGTAGTTACTAGCAGAAAAATTCTTTGACATGACATCCAATCAATTTAAGGATAAATGCAGATCATCAGGGCCATCCAAATTTTTATTCCTAGTGGGCTTCAAGAATATTTCAACACAAAACCCGCAGGCTGTACACAGCCTAGTTGCACATGTGGCGGGTGGGGAGCAGGACCAAAATTTGACACACACACCTCAGTCCTTGCGCTGCCTTTCCAAAGCCAGGTAAGAGAGGCACAGCGTTTTGGGAAGGAGGTATAAGGCAGCCCTCCCAGCTCCTTCCCAAAGGTGGGATAGCGCTAACTAGGCTTTGGAAAGGAGGCTGGAGGTCTCCAGAACCCTGTCAGAGCTCTCATGCCTTGTTCCCAAAGCCCAGCGCCTCATAACTGGCTTTGGGAAGGCAGTGCCAGGGCTGGGGGAGGCAAATGTTGCTGGGGGCCACCCATAAAGGCACTGAGGGACACCTGTTGAGCTGCCCTGATACAGACGGACATAACTTGAACCGTGAGATCTCTGGGAAAGCCCTGTCAGCCACCAGACTGGGTAGGAGGCAAGGAGAGACTGGTACTCCCAGTTTCTGTGGCAGCTTGAATGAAATCACTTATAATCTATAGCAGTCTCTTGTTATTTCACAACATGCATTTACTTTTTATTATTCTAATAATGCTACCATTTACATCAGGGGTCAGCAACCCTTTTCAGCCGTGGGCCGGTCCACCATCTCTCAGACCATGTGGTGGGCTGGACTATATTTTTTTTTTGGGGGGGGATGAACAAATTCCTATGCCGCACAAATAACCCAGAGATGCATTTTAAATAAAAGGACACATTCTTCTCGTGTAAAAACACGCTGATTCCTGAACTGTCCGTGGGCCGGATTGAGAAGGCAATTGGGCCGCGTCTGGGCCACGGGCCTTAGGTTGCCTAGCCCTGATGTACATGGATGTAGTTTAATTAACATCTGGGGAAGGTCACAAAGAAAAGCCAGGAAGCCAGGAAGAGTGAGCCATGGGTCCCCGGCCACTGCCCCCGTACTGTAAGGATTGCAAGATGTTTATGCTGGAGGGTGAGAACTGGTGGCAGGCCTGAGTCTTGAATCAAGAAGTTGCTCATCTGAAGCTCACATCAGCCATGAGCTCAGGAGCTGGCCTCAAGCAAGCTGCTCTCTCAGATTCAGTAGAGAAACAATAATGACGGGTCTGACTTGCAGAGTTGTCGGTGAGGATTGCCACCAGAAGGTGTATCTGAATCACTTCGAATCTTCCCAAGTGCCACACAGGTGCTAGCATTACAATCACCTGTGTATTTTGCAAGCATAAATGGAGCAGTTTGCAAAGCCTTCACCAGCCCTTTCCCAGAGACTGAACAGTTTGTATAGTGGTATCTTGGTTCTCAAATGCCTTGGTACTCCAACGACTTGGTTCCCAAATGCCAAAAACCCAGAAGTAAGTGTTCCAGTTTTCAAACATTTTTCGGAGGCCAAATGTCCGATGCGGCTGTCAGCTATTGTTTCCAAGGCACCTGCACCTATCAGAAACTGTGCCTTGGTTTTTGAACATTTCAGAAGTCAAATGGACTTCTGGAACAAATTAAGTTTGATACTTTTGTTTTTGCTATTTATTTGCATTTTTGTTTTTGAGGCTTTTTCGGTTAATTTGTTTTTGTGACTGTGTGGAACCCAGTTCAGCTACTGACTGATTGATTGTGTGACTGCGGAAATGGATAAAAGCCCCCAATCCAAACAATGACTCTCATCAGTGCAAGTAAGAAGAAAAAAATAATTTTAATTTTTATCATCTACAATACTGTCTTATTTATTTTATAGTACAGTGCATTGATTATTGCTTTCATTTTATGGATCAATGGTCTCATTAGATAGTAAAATTCATGTGAAATTGGTGTTTTAGGGGTTGTTTTTAAAAGCCTGGAACGGATTAATCCATTTTGCATTACTTTCTATGGGGAAGCACGCCTTGGTTTTGGAACGCTTTGGTTTTGGAATGGACTTCCGGAACAGATTAAGTTTGAGAACCAAGGTACCACTGTACTTTACAGGGATCCCACCAACAGGCGTTTAAAACTTGAACTAGGAAGCAGTATCTATCAATTGTCAGAGGCTGTATGGGTCAGTCTAACAAAGAATACAGTGGCCAGTAATTCTTAAGGGCATGGGACAAAGAACAGATTTTTTTTGTTTGTTTGGACAGAAAACATATGCCAGTGACATGGCTTGGAATAAATGAGGGTGTGAATCATTCTGACAAGAGAGGCGGTCAAGATTCAACTGAACTTTTAAAGATGGACCAACATGGGACTTTCCACACATGCCTCAGGCTTGGGCAGCCTCCAGAAAAAAACTGGCAGGCCTATCCCGGTGTCAGGATTTATAACGGAAAACCTGAGAGGCTTTATTTATTTAAAGCGTTTGTTCTCCCTCTAGCCCAGCTGCCATTTTAGCAGCAGCTCACATCTGGATCTGGAATGCTGTCACTGCGAAAGGAAATGAATAGGAAGTGGAATGGTTATGACAGCTGTCACTTAAAAAAAAAAAAAGAATGCAGCTGGCACCTTTTTAAAAATCAACCTATCAAGACAGAAACCATTTGTAAATAGACAACCACGAACAAGCTGTTTTTATATTTTCTCTGGTGATGTATATATAGACTAATCACCTTTTTGAAAAAAGAAAAAAGAGGAGGGGGAATCCAGCATACCAAGACAGGCCTTTGCACCTGCAATTTACTACTCCCACTGCATGTACCCCTTCACGGTTACTTGTTATTTTTATACAATCATCAATGTACCTAGCACTTTATATAGTTGCTTAGGCAATTAGGCAGGTTCCTGCCCCAAACAGCGTACAGTGGCAGCAAGGAACTGATGCAAGCAATTTGGAGGAGGAGGAAGAGGACTCATGAAAGACCCAGATTGTTGAATAACAATATTGTGGAGTGGGAAATGTTAGATACATCACTACAGAGAAATAGTACAGGCATGTACAGAAATAGTACAGAGAAATATAAGGCACAGAGCAGGCATATGCATAGCTGTCAACTTTTCCCTTTTCTTGCGAGGAATCCTATTCGGAATAAGGGAATTTCCCTTTTTAAAAAAGGGACATGTTGACAGCTATTGGCACATGCAACTCCTGTACACCAAAAGGTGAGCAGCAAAAGGGCCTCCCTAGGTGAACTGAGCACTACCCCTAAAAACCTGCCCCCCCCCCTCACGTTGCCCCCTCATGTTTATTTTTGATGGCAAAAGAATTCACCAGAGGACCGTAGCAGAGTTTTCTGGAACATTAACCAAAGCCTGACTGGATGAAGTGTGAACCCATAAGGCACAGGATGCACTTTTAAAAAGAACTGATTTTATTTAAGGAAATCAGAAGTAACATAGGATTAAAACGGAAGAACAAAAGTAATAACAAAATGTAAGAATAACTATGCAGACTTCTGTCTGGCTGGGAGATTTATATACATATGTATAGCCTCAAAAAAAGGAGGAGGACATCATGATGGAACATGGGCACTCAAGGCAGGCCAAAGCGAAGGTCACTCGTAGGCACAGAAAGCCTCTAAAGTGGTACCTCAAGTTACATACACTTCAGGTTACATACGCTAACCCAGAAATATTACCTCGGGTTAAGAACTTTGCTTCAGGATGAGAACAGAAATCGTGCTCCGGCGGCGCAGTGGCAGCAGGAGGCCCCATTAGCTAATGTGGTGCTTCAGGTTAAGAACCGTTTCAGGTTAAGTACGGACCTCCGGAACGAATTAAGTACTTAACCTGAGGTACCACTGTATTTGCATTTCCCAGTTTTCAGGTTTGTGCTAGTAAATCAGAGTATAATGCAAAGTAAAATAAAATAAATATAATATTAACAACAATTGCATAAATAAAATTATGAATGTGGCTGAGAGTATATGAACAAAAGGCACACATTGTTCTTTCTTTATGCCGTAAGATAAAGAAAACAGGAAGGGGAGAGAAGACTATGCTAGAATGATGATCAAGCTTCTTGCTCTGCGTTCCTTCCCATTCTAAAGGCAAAAATAGCTCCACCTGGTCTCAGTGATCAAGCCACTTATTTCAGAGCAGTCAGACTGAGATTACTCCAGAGTAAACAGCTCAAATATTTCAGCCCAGATGTTTTGCCACTTAATCCTTTCAGCGACGTTCACGGGTGTGTATGTCAGTGGCCGAGTGAATGGTTTTCTCTGAAATACAACCTATAGTCCTGTAGCTGTAATACATCAAGACAATTCAAACAGTTTGTAATCTCACTTTCTATAAAGCATAAGCCAAAACAGCCACACTTCTACAATGTGGAGCAAAGGTTTAGCTCTAGCCTTGAATTTCTTAGCTTTTCTTGGCTTTCCAGACCACTAGAGTTAACTTTAAGTGAACATCCTGAGCATGTGTGTGAATCTCCTTCTTAAATAGAGTTTGCAAGGGAAATCTCAGCAGTCTGGCTTTAACATGATCCCTCCTAGGAAGGATGAATGTGAATTCAAGAGATATGGATCAGATGCAGGCAATGGTAAAGTCCTCTGGTACATCTTCAGTTAAAAGACCGGATAAATTGGGCTTGTTAACTCTTGAGTTAGTCATCCCATGAAGCCACTTTTTAAAGCAGGCCATGTCAAAGGTCACCCTTAAGATCACAGGGAACATTATTTTGGATATAGTATACTTTTCATCTAAACACGAGGACGAATTTGATTGGCAAATCAAATTATTTGAATACATAGAATTGGCAAAAATGACACAAAAAATAAGAAACCAAAAAGGTACAAAGTTTAACAATGAATGGAATAAATTTTTGACATATATTGAAACAGATGTAAGAAATTAAAAAATCACAGTAGGCTCGATATAGCGCCTGCGACGTAAAGAGATTTAAGAAAGTGAAACTGCAGAAAGAAAACCTTTGTAACATAGTCCAAAACCGAGTTGAAGGGAAGTCAACTATTGTCTTGTTATTTAGTTATTGTATGTTTAATTTGTTGGTGTTTTTTGTTATGTAATGTTTTGTTCTTTCGATTTGTCTTTTTTGTTTTATTAGTGTTTGGTGTTGTATAGTGAATTGAAACTAATAAAAAGAATTTTTTTAAAAAAAATAAACATGAGGACAAATTTCAGACTGTCATTCAATTCCCTCATCAAAACGTCACTTGTTTGTAAAGTTGTGTGGGGTTTGAAACAACGGAAACAAGCAAAAAGCAAAATAACCTTTCAATATGAAACCAGTGAGATGAAGTGGAAAGAGGCAGAATTAGTATTACTGCCAATGCCTGTCTAGGTACTGCAGCATTTTTGGATGAAAAATGCTACTCTCATCACCGTATATCCCTCTCCTATATTTTAGGAGGACCTTGTTCAGTGTCTGAACACAGGCTCGTAAGTTAAAAAGAAGTGGCGACCCAAAAGGAACGCAAAAAGTCCCAGCACATCCTTGTTTAGAGCGACAAAGAGGAGGCTCCGTTTCTAAAGCCGCTGTTGTTTCTGAGCCTAGAAAAATCTTCTTAGGCAGATGAAGAGGGGCAGGAGCAGGGGAAATTAGCGATCTGTTCTAGCCAGGTGGGGGCTGGCAGGAGAACCTCCCACTATTAGATGCTGAGCTGCACAGCCCAAAGTTTAAACACATCAGACCCAGACTGCCGTGGCACACTTAGCTCAACTCCAGTTCGCTGAGCTGCATTAAGCTCTCTGTCAAAAAGGCATAAGTCTCGGCGATTCATTTCCCAGCCTCAAGACACCAGTGGAGGGCAAACCTAATGCAAGCTGGGAGTAGCTGGATCAGTGAGATATGACTCTTATGTCTAAACAGGGCTTTGGGCTGAGCAGGCCTGGCTTAAAGCAACTCTCTCATAACGAAACAGAATGGCTAAGCGAAAGAAGGAAAAGCACTTTCTCTGACCCTTTTGTCCTCAGCTGCAAGGGGAACAAATACAGGCTGCCTTTATTGTCAGCCATGTCACACGCTGGCATAGCGGCACAAGCAAAAAAATATCAGGGCAAAAACATTCCTTGATTGATGCAGCTGACTAAAAAAATGAAAGAAAAAGGTGGGGGGAACCAACTACCTGGGATTGTCACACTGTTTCAAATTTTCACTGTTACTACAGAAGCATTTTATTTTAAACCAAAGGTCTGTTTGCGGAAAAGAAGAGAAGAAAGATTTAATGCATTTCTTTCCTTTTGTATAGGAGAAATAAATATTTCCCACTATGGTTCTTTTCAAAAAGGAAGTGGAAGCCTTCACTTTTAAACTGCTTTAAACTACAGGGATTGTACCAGAAATAGAAATAGACAATAGAAAGCAGGGCACTAGGGTTTAGTCTCACCCCAACCCCTCACAATGGTAGAAACTGGTCACCCTCCAATGAAGACCAGACAAGCTATAGACTGCAACATTTCCATTGCATAGTTGTTGTTGTTGTTGTTGTTGTTGTTTTTTTGGGGGGGTGTCTTGCATCTTCGAATTCTTATCCATCCCCAAAACGACCCTATACAAAAAACCGAAACAAACCACATTACGAGGTCAGGAAGAGGGCTTATGTGCTAATTTTCTTCCTAATGTGTTAGTTGTTTATGTGCAAGAAATTTGTTGTCTGATGTAGGAGTATTCAAATACTTTATTCAAATACCTGCAGTCTGGCATTGTACAATCCAGGAAGCGTTGGATCATGTGTTTATGCGTATTTTAGATTGGCTGCTAGCTACTGGCTTGATGACTAGCCCCTTACATACGGTAAGCCATCTGGTTAAAGAGATGCCTTTTTGGCTGAGAAAGGTGTTTGAGACAGTATATCTGGTTTGCTCATTCAAGAGTTGTGCTAACATATGCTACAGCATAAGCTTGAGGAACAGCCACCCAACGTCAGGGCAAAGGGGGGAAATCTGTTGTCATTGCATTTCCATCACACGTTTATTGTTAACAATATGTCAGGCTAACTGCACGATTAATCATAGTGAGGTATCAAATCAAGACAAATTTGCATTTTGGATGGGCTAACAACAGTTTAAACGGGCTGAGTCAAAGGCTGGCTTCTTTTCAGAAATGTAGAACTCCCCAAAACAAAATCTATAACCAGGTCCTGCAACAAAAGAAAATGGCTTCTAGCACTCTGATTCAACATAGAACCTCTGATTCAGTATAGAAATAACTAATGTAGATGCACTGTTTTCTGTTGCCTCCCACTCCCTACGCACTGGAGGCAGACAAATGTTGTCCCCATCTTCAAAAAGGGGGGAAAGGTAACTACCGACCAGTGAGCTTGACATCAATACCAGGAAAGGTCCTAGAACAGATAATTCAACAGTCCATCTGTTAGCATTTAGAAAAGGATGTTGTGATTACTAAGACCCACCATGGGTTTCTCAAAAATAAGTCATGCCAGACCAATCTGATTCCTTTTTTTGATGGAATTACAAACTTGGTGGATTAGGGAAATGCTGTGGACATAGTGTATCTTGATTTCAGTAAGGCTTTTGACAAAGTCCCCCATAATATTCTCACAAGGAAGATGGTGAAATGTGGGTTGAACAAGGTAACTGTTAGGTGGATTTGTAGCTGGTTGACTGACTGAACCCAAAGAGTTGGTTCCTTGTCATCCTGGAAAAAAGTGTCAAATGAGTTGGCCCTTTCCTAAACCTTTTCCAACTCTATGGTATCCTTTCTGAGGTGAGGCAACCAGAACTGTACACAAAACTCCAAATGTGATCGCACCATAGATTTGTATAACGGCATTATGACATCAGCTGTTTTACTTTCATTTGCTGTCATAATGAACACTAGCATGGAATTTGCCCTTTTCACGGCTGCCGCGCATTGAGTAGGGTTGGCAGAGTCAGGCTGTTTTCATAGAGAATGATTTCCATGCGTAACTTGTGGCAGGTGGGGGGAAGTCTGTCCAATCCGCGGAGACCCCCTTAAGAGCCCCCGTCCCTTCTTCTTTTGGTACCCGCTGCCTCCACATGTGGGGATTCACTTTACTAGTAGGGAGAAGGTAACCATGTCAAGACCTGCCTCTGTGGCACCATCACCAGCTGGTGGGCCAGAAACCAGGCATTCAGCTCTGTTACAACTGGCAAGCACTGAGGAGTTAGAACTCCAATAAATGAGACCCATTTCAATGCTCTACAGCAGGGCAGCCCATCCCACTTTCCCCTGAGGGAAAACAGGAAGGTCTGCCCCCTGCTACCCCCCCCCCAAGCTGGCAGTGGCAAAGATGGGTGGGGCACCCTTGAGATTCTGCTGCCAGAAGCGGCTGCTTGGCAGACTATGGCTGGCAGTTCTGAAGGGGCAAAGTGAAGCAACTTCTGCTCCCTTTCACTGAAACCATTCTCCACACATACACACCGACTTTAGGTTTTGTTAATTATTATAGCATCTGCTGTGTTTACGCTGCTTAGGATTCACTGAAGCAATTTGGCAAGCAGTTTAGGGTTGCCATATTTTGCAGAGCAAAAAAGATCGCTATCACAACTCTCATTTTTTAAAAAGAGGACTTGTCCTGGAAAAAGAGGACATATGGCAACCCCAAGTAATATGACCAAAGAGACAATATAATAGCAATCCTGAAAGAATAAATATACCAGTAACAGTTATGTAGCAGTTAGATGTTGGACAGAAATTGTATTTTATGGGTTTTTTGTGAACTGAAATTTTGGTTGATTAATCATGTTAAGTTGCAGCGAACTAAGTTCTACTCAAAGTAGACTCCTTTAAATTAATGGGCCTGTTTAATAGGTCCATTAATGTCTGTGGGTCTGCTCCGAGTATGACTATCATGGAATGCAGCCCATTAAATTTAACTGATTAATTACTATATTAATAACATAGGGAGGCCTAATCCCCAACACGGAACCCATTTTGATGCCAAATTAAGATCTTGCTTTTCAGAGCAGCCTTTGACAAGGACTGAAGACTCTTTGAGTTGCTGTATATTCTCTTTTAGGCTTGTTTCCCCCTTTCTTGATCTGGTGCTATCTCAATTTTGATGGTAAGATTACTTACCTGCTTTATGCTGTTCTGTGTTTTTACTGTCATAATGTGATTTTGTTTTGGTTTGTAAGCTGCTCAGATTTATTTTAAAGAATAATGGGCCATTTATATTACTATTTCACAATAAGCAGTAATTAAAACTGTGATCCTTTGCATATTTATTCAGAAATTGTCGCACATATGTGTAGGATTGCACCCTAATTCTGCATACATGTGCATATTAATAAAACAGGTCTCAAACAGGAAGGGAAATCTATCTTTGGTTAGATTTATGCCTAAGCCTTGCATCTGCATACTTAGCTTTTGAGCTCCCGCTCTTTCCTCACTTCTTGGCTTTTAAGGGTCTGTCTTCCTCCTATCCTGGTGCCACAGTTTCACAGTTTGGAAGTCATAGGAAATATGGTTGCCTGTAATTTAAGACTTCCTGGGTCAAATATGGCAAGCGCAGAGTCCACTGTGCACAGGCACACAAGATTTATGTGTATCTTGATTTATTACACCAAGATGCACACATCCAAACCAGGCCTTTGTTTGGAACTGTGGCACGTACATGTTCCAGAAGGCATTGGTGTGTAGTTTTACAATAAATTTTATTTATTGAATTTACAAATTTTACATATTTTTGTGTTTTAGAAGAGGCATTCCATCCTGTGAGAGAGATTAAGAATGCTTCTTCTAAAACTAGTTGCACTGAAATAATTAATTTTGTCAAAAGAAAAGAAAAAGAAAAATCCACTTCCACATTAACCGGGGTACCTTTTTTAAATGTCAAAAGCTTTTGAACTGCATGACGTTAAGTATCTTTGACACCCCATATTAATAATCCCTTGCCAAAAGTATTAATCAATTAAATATATTTTTATTTCCAAAGGGCTAGTGTAATTACTCACATTTTAGATTATTTTCATTTACCCCGTCTGTGATAACAGCTAAACATATAAAGAATGCTTTGTAGTATCTAAATGAAAAGTGCTATAAAAAGCACAAAGTGTTTCCTAAACCCCTCCAGACTTCTTGCATCTTTTTTCAACAAGCAAGGCTGGAACAAAGAAGCACAAAGTTACCTTGAGGAGCAGAGGAACAAGACGAGAGCCACACCGGGACGGCAGCTGGCATTCTCGTTTGCTGTCATTAGCTTGGATCACATGTCCGTACGGGGAGAATCGTTTTCTAATTCTTACTGGGAAGAGGAGAAAGCCGGAAGAGAGGGGGCATTCATTCTGCATCATTCAGAAAAGACCTTAAAGACCTTTTTATTATGCTGCTGTCTTCGGGGAGTTTGCTGCGAGAGTCCGATTTCAACTGTGATATCCTAACTAGTGATGGAAAACAAGGTTTTGAATAAGTACTCCCCCATCTTGCACATACATGGAGAGGGAGAGAGAAAGGTCTAATTTTAAGGTTAAATAGTATTCTACTCTTTCCAAGAGTAAGCACATTTTAGGGAATTAAGCCATCCTGAGCTTCAAAACTCCAGCAGGATCAACCAGAGAGGTCCTGGTCCTGCAATGGCAATATGCAGTGCTTTTTTCCCTTAAAGAATGTTTAGGGGTACTCTCATTTTGACTCAAGAAAATCACCATTTTATAGTTCAAATCGGGGAAAATAAATACAGTAAATGGACAAAAGTACAAAGATTCACAAAATGTTTAGGGGTATGCATACCCCTGAGTCCCCCCCCCCCCAGAAAAAAGCACTGGCAATATGATGGTCAGCCTGATCCACTATAGGCAAAGCACAGCCAAGCAAAGCAAATATGAAGAATCCCTTGTCTTACGGTGTGTTGAAAAACTGATCTACTGAGCAACAGCACAAATGGATAACTGCTTTCTCGCAGAACCAGCTACAGTCAAAGGCGTACCTAGGAGTTAGCAAAATTAGCCCCCGCTGGGTGTGTGCAAAATCACCTCTCAGACTACGGAGTGTACGGCGTATTTGGCGCATGGCGATGCGCTGCCACTGTTGCGGCGAGCTCAAATGCAAGAGAAGCTTCCGTCCTTCTCACACCACAGCACAGAAAGCATTATTTTGCCCTCCCCCCTCACCTCACTCTCCCTCCGGATGCTTTCAGTACTTCGGTCATGTAAAATGTAGTAATTTCTAACGTGGCTGTTGTGGTAAAGTGACCCTGGCTTCAGTCAGCAGTCAGCCATGCACAGGGCCAACTTTAGGCTAAAATGAATTTAATCCTGCCTGAGTGGAATCAAATATTGTTATCTTGAGGTGGAAAATCCAGAGGGTGTCCTTGATGTTTTATTAAAAACAAATAAAAATAAGGCACTGCCACTCTCTAATAGTAACCCATAATCTTGCCACCTGAAGTCAATGCCTTTAGCTCCTGAAAAGGTCAGCTCCATCAAGCTGCATTTGGGCTAAATCACCTGATATTTTGGGTGGATGATCTCTTGTAATACAGAAACTAGAAAAATGTGAAGAAACTTTATAATAATAATAATAATAATAATAATAATAATAATAATTTATTATTTATACCCCGCCCATCTGGCTGAGTTTTCCCCAGCCACTCTGGGCGGCTCCCAATCAGTGTTAAAAACCGTACAGCATTACATATTAAAAACTTCCCTGAACAGGGCTGCCTTAAGATGTCTTCTGAACGTCAGGTAATTCTTTATCTCTTTGACATCTGATGGGAGGGCGTTCCACAGGGCGGGCGCCACTACCGAGAAGGCCCTCTGTCTGGTTCCCTGTAGCCTCACTTCTCGCAATGAGGGAACCGCCAGAAGGCCCTCGGCGTTGGACCTCAGAGTCCGGGCTGAACGATGGGGGTGGAGACGCTCCTTCAGGTATACAGGACCTTTAAAAGGCATAACGTAGATCATCACCCATCTTTCTTTTCCCTCGCTCTGGGACAAAATGGCAGGCCTGGGGGGGGGGGGACAGATCCCGAACAACAGGAGGATTATTACAAATTCTTCATTTTCTGAGTGAGATAGTCAACTTAACTGGACTCAGATAGTAGGTTCAGATGTAATGCAATGGCTTAGTCCTCGACAGCACAGCAGGAGCAGGAGCAGAGGAGAAGGGAAGTGGTTCAATTTTTACTCTGGAAACCCAAACATTTGCTTCTTGCCAGTAAGCCATGGTTTCACATGTTTCATGGAGGGACTGGGACAGGAACTTGTGTATCCCAGGATGTGCCTCTCCCTTACTCCGGCTTCCTGGATTGTTCAAAACTATTTTCGAAATACAGATACTTCTCCCCATCCCCCCACCCCAGCTGAGGGCAGCATCCTAGGCCTATTACCTCCAAAGTGTCAAACTGAACCAAGACTACACAAAGATACACAATAATAAATCAGCACAGCTTTTGAGTCCGCACCTCCAAACACTGAACAAATTTGTGGGTTGGCCCATTTCTTGCACCTCTGCCTCTCCAGATGTGTCAGACCATCTCTCTCTCACCCTCTGCTCCCCACCCTTCTCTCACTAGATCACTTTTCCTTAAAAGCTTAAGAGCAGTGCAGAACAACATGCCAGTGGACGAGATCATGTGACAGATTACATGTTGCATGGAATTCTCCGGCGGCTGCTGCTGCTGCTGCAGTATCTCTGATCTACTGCCTTTTAGCAAAAGCTTGAGACAAAACACAGTGTTTAGAATGAAATACAGGAGGGAAATAGAAATAAAACAGGAGTGACAGAAGAGCACTCATTCACTGTGGGGCTTAGCATAATATTTTATGTGATCTCAATCAGTTCTACAGGGTTTCCCCTTAAAAGGCCATTATGGTACATTAATTGTGATTTCTGGCACTGTGCCAGTATAGTCCTCTCCACTTTTTCAGATTCCTGAATATAGCAGATGTGTGTCAGTGTAAAACCAACCTTTAATAAAGGGCAGCAGCCTTTGGCTACAGAATTTCATGTCTTGTTGGTGATTCTGAAGCAGTTTCCCTTTTGATATCCCAAATATTTTTATATTCCAGATCCTAAATAAAAAATGCCCAGGACTCAAATCTGCCTGTGAGCTGTGCCGGCAGACCTCGCGAAGGCTGCTAAAGCGAAAGTTGTGCAAGTAATCTGACCTGCAGGCTACCTGGAAAATTTGCCAAGGAATGTTTTGGGAGAGAAGAAACGGCTTTCCATTTAGCAAAGCACGCTGGCACTGCTCCAAGCGATGTTAAGCGAAGCTAACTTAGCACACACTTACAGTGAAATCCCCACCAAATTTCAACTAAAGGAAAAGTGAACTTTGATGTTTTGCTGTGGTGAAACATTTATACAAGGCATTTACATTTTAATTTTCTTTTTTTAAAAATGTACTAGATGGCTTCCGGTCAAAGACCAGAAGAGTAAAATAAGGTAAAACCGCACCAGTTGTGCCACCCTAAAGCCACCTCTACCCCTCCCCAACTGTGCCTTCAGATTATCTGGCTTGAACAGTTTTTTGTAGCTCTCATTCATATTGACCTCAGGCAGCTGTTCATAATTTCCTCGAGCCCCACTTCAATCAAATGAAAAAGACAAAGGGGGGCAGGTACTAAGCTCTCAATGACGACACTTCTGACAGATAGTTACTGGTTTCTTAATGAACAGGATCCCCTGGCCTGACCACCTTGCAGAAACGATGCCAGGGTGACCAAGACAGATTGATATGGATCTAGATAATCAACGGCATCCAAAAATGTCCAGAGTTGAATTGCTGCTACCTACTTGAACAACATAGGTCGCAATCCAAACCTCTTCTTTGCCCCCACTGGTGATCCCACCCTCACCCCCACAGCCATGCTGCCCATGGTGAGCAGGGTGGAAGGTGGGGGGAGGGGCAGCAAGATAACTGAGCCAGTGCAATTGGGCCCAGGCTGGGCCCGATGCACCAGCAGTGAGCCTGGCTCAACCCTGCCCACTCCCTGCCTCTAGAACACCCAGCTTCAGGGTCTTCTGCTTGCTGCTGCTGGGGACTATCCTGCCAACGGCACTCCCACCCTCCTGCATGTCTGATGGATGGAGGGGAGTGTTACGCCAACCGCCACTCTGTTGACGGGGGCTGGCGGGAGGCTGGCTTAGCGGGGAGAGCCAGGCAGAGGGACAGGTCCACCAAATCCCCAGACCCCCCTCAGCCTGGCACGAGGGGAGGGGAGTTGCTCTGTTAGGAAGGAAAGGTTTGTGACTAGTCAGAAATTAGAACATATTCTATTAGATGACTACTAAGAAGATTTTATTTCGGCAAGCCTACTCAGACGTGTAAGTTAGTTATTTATGTTGGTTTTTCAAAGTTTTTACTGATTTTATCTCTACTTATTCATAATTATATCATGTATATTTTAAAAACAGTTTTGTGGATTTGGGCTGTGATTTATTGACAGCCTTATTATGTACACCTTAAGAGGATTGTGATTATTTACAGCTTTCTAAGCAAACAGATAAATAAATAAAAACCCTCAGTGTCCAAGGAGAGCATTTTTAAGGATTAGTCACATGGAATCATAGAATTGGAAGGTACCCTGGGTCATCTAGTCCAACCCCCTGCAATGCAGGAATCTCAAGTAAAGCATCCAACCTCTGCTTTAGAACTTCCAATGGAGGAGAGACCCTTCCTCTGCCAAACAGCTCTTACTGTCAGAAAGTTCTTCTGATGTTTGGTTGGAATTTCCTTTCTTGTAACTTGAAGCCACTGGTACAGGTCCTACCCCTCCACAGCAGGAGAAAACAAGCTTGTTCCTTCTTCCATGTTGCAACCCTTTATCATGATGGCTATTGTCAGAGCTGCCTCCCAGATATCTCCTCCCAGTCTTCTCTTTTCCAGACTAAACATACTCAGCTCCTTCAACTGTTCTTCATAAGGCTTGGTTTCTGTCTCCTTCAAGCTGGCCAAGGCTACTTCCTTAAAAAAAAGAAAAGATATTAATTACGGTACCTCCTGTTCCCAACCATTTAATCCCCAACAAGAAAGCGTTAAGCAACCAATGGTAGGACAAACCTCTTGGAGCACCTTATTCACATCCTGAGGCTTCAGCAACCAAAATCCAGGCAGTTACTTTATCCTCAGGTGCTTAGCAAAAATCACAGTGGGCTCAAGGAAAGTCAAAATAATGTATAAGAGTCAACAGATTTTTCTTTGTGCTTAGAAAACAACTATCTGACCCTTTTTCAAAACTTTCAGAAAGCACCCACCAAAGGAAAGGTGAGTCCTGTTGGAAAAGCAAAGCATGCTAGCATGAAATGACACTGTGATACCGTGCTGTAGCCTGAAGAGGATGGTCCTCCATTTGCCCTTGTTTCTGTAGTGGTTCATCAACATGCAGCAACATCAACAGGCAGACCAGAAGATTTCTGGTTTGAATTCCAGCTGATCTTTACAAAGACATTTATTTTCTGAAGCTCTTTACTAGTTGGACACTTCCCAAATATTTATGCAATATAGACAGATCTGATGGTACCCAAAGCATTTGTGTGTCTCTGAATGTGTGCACACCATCTTGCCAGGACTATAAAGACATTATAATGGTGAGTGCATGTAACCAACTTGTGCAGGTAAATATCACTAAGAAGAACAATGTCTTCTTACTTTTCTTATTAAAAAGACACCTTCACATGGAAGGTTGACAGGCATCTGTGTGGAATTCTGCCACTGCAAACTAACACGGCATTGACTGTGGTTGTATCTTGATTTCACCTAATGTGGGGCACGTTTAATGGAATAGAAGAATTACAGGGGAATGTCATCCTGTTCTGGCATTTCCTTGAAAAGAACATCTCCAAAGTTGCCACCAAAGCTTGCTGACATTATCTTGGAGTTCTGGTTGGGGAAGAAATCAATGTAATTGCTTGACTGGGAAAACAAAGGGAGTACATGCATGCGAAGTGGTGATGTTACAGTCCTCCTTGCAGATACTTGAAACCACAAATATTATGTCCGTCTCTTCTCCATCTTTTCTGAAAAGGCTGTTTGGTGTGATTTCCTGTAAGCTGGTTGACTTTTTAGCTCATGTATGAATCTTAAGTTGTTGGGGTTTTTTATTCTTCCATTTAAAACTTGTCAAAGATTCAAAAACACAAGTAAAGCCCTAGTCGAGAAAGAGACAAAACTTCCTTTGCAGAACCAGGAGCAAGAATCCTTCAAGTGTCAGCCTTATCAGAAAATCCAGGGAGCTTATCAGGCAATATCCATCCAGATTGATTTCTTTAATAATAAAAGCTTTTCTAAACTTCTTCTCCTTAGGCTGAAAGTTTGATATCATTGCAGGGCATTTCCAAGGAAGAAGGAATGACTTAATCATTCCACAAGATGTAAATCAGTTTCAGTAATTATCATAGTAGATGTTTGGCTCATGCATTCTTCCTGGCAAAAAAAATACCATGTCCTATAAATTCTACAGTACTGTAACATCAAAGCAGGAGCAATGGAAATGCAGATTTGGAAAAGATGCTGATATGTAGGGTAGATATTTGATCTTAAAAGATTTCTTGAGAAAGACCCATCCTCCTAGGGATCTCAAAAGTATTGTGTGATGCTCTCTCTATAGCTAGCAAAAAAAACCAACTCCAAAAGCTTTGGACAAAGATACAAGCAGATCGGGATTGAAGATAGTTAATCACTTTGACAGAGGCACTGTATATTTTTTGGGAATAATGCTTCATGGCAGAATCATGAGCATCCACGGAAGGGGGGGGGGAAGCAGTTGCCACCCCCCAGATTATCACAACCCCTGGCTTTCTTTTTTCTTTTTAAAAATAGCAAGTTTGTACCATTTGTAGAACCTGAGATGTGAGACAAAATGTGCAGGGACAAGTCTCTTCATTTGTTTTATGAGAGACCAGCCTGTTCCATTGCTTACTGTATTTACTCTGCCCGCAGCCCGTTTCTGGAAAAATTCCTCCCAATGCCCATGAACAGACGGCCTCATTCTAGCGCAGCTGAGTTCAAGGCATTTTACTACAGCGTTGCAGCACTTCCGTTTCTGTAAATACTCATTTTGTTTTCAGGCAGCAATCAATTCCTGCATGACCATTTCATGGTCAAAGGAGTGAGAACTAGGTCCAAAGACAAGGGTAGCTAAAATGGTGAGTGGTTGCAACAACCGGCTGCAGATTATGGTGGAGGAGCGACACCGGCTTCTGCCACCACTGGCCACCAGTAAATCCATGGGAGACCTTTTCAGGAGGCAGAGAGATTTGCACCCTTCCTGCTGAGCTCTTGCAAGAGGTCACTACTGCTGCCTCCTCCTCTTTCATTTTCTGGGTTGCTGGCGAACGGGAGAGGAAAGAGGGGCATCTTTTCTGGCTTTGCAGTGCCTCCCCCACCCCACTATTCTGCACTTTGTCAAATAAAAAAAGCTCTTTCCACTGAGACACCTCTTTCATTTTAGTTGACACCTCATGGGCGGGAGGGAGTTTTCATGCTGTGGGGGGAGGTTGGGAGTGCAAATAAATCGCTCCTGCTTAAGGAAGGCGTCTCAAGCATCCTGCTGTTCCCAGGAGCACTGAGCTGGATCCAGATGGTTTGTTGACTGAACAGGAGGTTAAGGGAGGACCAACATGTCTCATTGATTTCAGTGGGACGTAAGTATATAAAAACCCTTAACAACTGTGAGATCACTTTGACCCATATACACCCATTTGACGGCTTCCATCTGCAGAACTGGCACGGTTGCCAGTCCCACATGATACTTGTTCTGCATTTGTAAAAAACCAATAGCAATCGTTTAGTGTGGCAGCACACACTCTTCCGAACTCCTTGCCTATTGACATCAGGCAGGTGCCTTTGCTGTACCCTTTTTGGAGTCTGCTTAAAACATGTTTGTTTAGACAGGCCTACCCAGACATGTGGTGCTGTGGTCTAAACCACTGAGCCTCTTGGCTTGCCGATCAGAAGGTTGGCAGTTCGAATCCAAGCAACGGGGTGAGCTCCCATTGCTCAGTCCCTGCTCCTGCCAACCTAGCAGTTCGAAAGCTCATCAAAGTACAAGTAGATAAATAGGTACCGCTCCGGTGGGAAGGTAAACGGCGTTTCCATGTGCTGCTCTGGTTCGCCAGAAGCAGCTTAGTCATGCTGGCCACATGACCTGGAAAAACTATCTGCGGACAAATGCTGGCTCCCTCGGCCAGTAAAGCGAGATGAGCACCGCAACACCTTTTACCCAGATATGTGAAATGCTGACACGTGCTGTCAGGGGCTCAAGAGCAGAAGCACAGGGAAGGGAGGAGATGGAGAGCGAAGGGGAAGAATCCGAGGGGAGCGTAGGAGAAGATGACAGTGGCCCGAGAGATTCCATGAGCCTCTCCAGTGAATCGGAAGATTCACAGAAGGGGGCGCCGGTGGCCAGGGCAAGGGGGTTCCCAAGGGGGACACTTCAGGAGCAAGGGGCCAGCGGGGACTCCCAGAGCAGCAGTTGGAAATCAGGACCAGCTTCCCCACCAGAGCATAGTGGGGGGGAAGAGTCCCAGGTATCGGGGCCAGTGTATCCCCCACCAGGGAGAGATGAGTCAGGGGTGACCACGCCTCCATCGGAGAGTCAGGCAAAGGAGGGGAGGTCAAGTCCAGCGAGCCTCCCGGAAGAGGGAAGCAGTGACAGAAGCAGTGTAACGGTCAGGAGGAAGGTCACTGGGTTGGCGCGAGAGACAAGTTCAAATGTACAGGAGCGCGGGACAGCAGAGAATGAGGATTGGGAACCAGGTCCTAAAGCCCGCCGGAGGCAGGGGGAGGAGTCAGGCGACTCAGCGTCAGAAGAGTCCAGAAAGGGGAATGCCCCAGCGGGCAGGAGGACCCAGAGGAGGAGAGAGCAGCGGAAGAGGTGGAGCAGGGCTAGGATCTTAAACTGGTGTCAGGGGGGAGGAGACTCAGACGGGACTTCGACGGTCTAGGGTTTAAGACGTAGAGCTGCGCGCTGCGGCTTTGAAATGGAAACTGAACTTCAATAAAGACTTTTGTACATAACGACGACCTGGCGTTGGTCCTCTGTGAGCTGGGACCTTGGGGCAGCTCTGACATGTGCTTTAATCTGTTTTTAGTTTATTGTTGATTTTAATTCTTTTTGAAATGTTTTATATAGTTGTTGCTGTTTTTTTACTAATAATTTGAATCTTTTAGTCTTTTGTGCACTGCTTTGTTTGTTTTTTGTCAGTCAGGCAGTCAACCGATATATGAATTTTATGGAATAAAAAAACAAAATAACTGTTGCAGAAGGTTACATTTATCTGTCTTCTCACTAGGTGTAATGTATTATATGTAAGTGAGGAATGTGTCTTTGCAAGGATGCGGGGGGGGGCAACCACAATTTGCCATTGCTTCCTATTATCTCCCCCCGCCCCGCCCAGCCTCTTGTGACCCCCCCAGGTCCTGCTCACTGCTCCACTATCTGTAGGAGTACATAGGAGCTGCCACAGCTACTGATTGATTGATTGATTGACTTTGTATACCACCCTATACCCGGACGTATAGGGTAAAAAGATCACAGTATATAAAATAAAAATAAAAGCAATAACCCAATAATACTGCCCCCCCCCAAGAGCCACATTTTAAAAGGGTATGGGATGTTGATCAGGTCAACCAATGGCCTGGTTAAAAAGGAACGTTTTTGCCTGGCGCCTAAAGGTGTATCATGAAGGCGCCAGGGGACAGCATTCCACAAATGGGGAGCCACTGCAGAGAAGGCCCTGTTCTCGTGTTGCCACTGTCCGGACCGTTAAAGAGGAGAGAAGGGGCAAAATATTCCTTTCTTCTTCTACCAGTTGATCTGCTCTCAAGAATGAAGCAGTTTTGAAAATAATTAGACTATTAAGATGTCCAGTGTTGGCACCATCTGCCAATACCGAGTTTATTAAACTCAAATCATATCTGAAGGGGGAGATAAATCCCTCCAAAGTTATCAGCAAGCATGAAAAAGAACAGAAATTGGAGAATTAATATTTGTCTTCAGAGACACAAGGGAGGTTGGATAATTATCTTCGTGGCATTTCCATGACTCTGCAGGCGAACACACACAACACTTAACTTTGGTGAACAATCAGGCCCCATCAGGGTACTTGTTGTGTTATCATAATTGTTCTCCTCAGGTATATTATCAGACAGTGATCACAAGGCCAAGTGCATTTTGTTACCTGAGAAGTGTGATTATGGTTCAACAAGGCATGCCCTGTTGAGTCTTACTGCAATTATACAATCTCTTGTCAGTAGCCTGGGGAAAAGAAAAAAAGTGATACATTTACAGGCTACGGAGGCTGAAGATCTCACGCCTGCTGCTAAGGTATATTAGTACCCAATCAGATGGCTAAAGCACCAGTTGAATTATTACGCACATGCAGCTTACCTTTATGGCAGAATAGCATCAAAAACAGCTCTCTCCACACAGCCTGCTGTTTGTCCGGGCCTACCAGTTGGGATTGCTACAGGAAACTTGCAGGACTGCCAAGTATTTTTCTAAGATAAAATGGATGGTGTTTGACTCCAAAAGCCATGCAGTGATTTGAAACTACACCAGATTCATACAGGCCCAGCAAAATTCAGTAAACTGTATCATTCAGCTCTAGCAGTGAACTCAGTGGGTGAGTGCTGACAGATACTGAGTCAAAAGAAGGGTCACTAAGAAGCTTTCAGCGTATTCAGGGAAACTCCTGAGGCTTTCAGAAATTAAAACAAAATAAAGCTAATTTTTAAAAAGGTGTGTGCCTCTTAATTCATAGTCCATTCAGAAATTACAGTTACTAAACTGTGAATTCGCAAAAGACCAAGGGGACGAACCATTCAGAAATGTGAAGGCAAGTTCTGCATTTGTAGCAAGTGCTTCAGGACCAGAAATTTACAAGTGGGACCTGCACCAAAGAGTTGCACTGTGGACTCAGCTATATGGCTGCAAATAAAATGTTTTAAGTGTGTTGCAAAGCGCATTATACAAATAGGACACTGGGTGGCGATGGTGAGCTATGGCAAATTCAATATATTTTTTCAACCTTTCTTCACAATGTTTTTATGTGTGTCTGGATTCCACCTGTGCCATCACCTTCTAACAGGATTGCTTCTGTTCAAGGTTCCAGCCAGACATTCCTTCTAAGCAGAGCATTGAGTCCTCTGTCCCTCCACTGCCGCGCTTTCCAGTTCACTATTGCGAACCCAAAGGGTGCTCATCAATGGTTCCTCTTCATCCTGGAGAAGAGTGACTAGTGGGGTGCCACAGGGTTCTGTCTTGGGCCCGGTCTTATTCAACATCTTTATCAACAACTTGGATGATAGACTCAAGGGCATCCTGATCAAATTTACAGATGACACCAAACTGGGAGGGGTGGCTAACACCCCAGAGGACAGGACCACACTTCAAAACGACCTTGACAGATTAGAGAACTGGGCCAAAACAAACAAGATGAATTTTAACAGGGAGAAATGTAAAGTATTGCACTTGGGCAAAAAAAATGAGAGGCACAAATACAAGATGGGTGACACCTGGCTTGAGAGCAGTACATGTGAAAAGGATCTAGGAGTCTTGGTTGACCACAAACTTGACATGAGCCAACAGTGTGACGCGACAGCTAAAAAAGCCAATGCAATTCTGGGCTGCATCAATAGGAGTATAGCATCTAGATCAAGGGAAGTAATAGTGCCACTGTATTCTGCTCTGGTCTGACCTCACCTGGAGTACTGTGTCCAGTTCTGGGCATCACAGCTCAAGAAGGACACTGACAAACTGGAACGTGTCCAGAGGAGGGCAACCAAAATGGTCAAAGGCTTGGAAACGATGCCTTATGAGGAACGGCTAAGGGAGCTGGGCATGTTTAGCCTGGAGAAGAGGAGGTTAAGGGGTGATATGATAGCCATGTTCAAATATATAAAAGGATGTCACATAGAGGAGGGAGAAAGGTTGTTTTCTGCTGCTCCAGAGAAGCGGACACGGAGCAATGGATCCAAACTACAAGAAAGAAGATTCCACCTAAACATTAGGAAGAACTTCCTGACAGTAAGAGCTGTTCGACAGTGGAATTTGCTGCCAAGGAGTGTGGTGGAGTCTCCTTCTTTGGAGGTCTTTAAGCAGAGGCTTGACAACCATATGTCAGGAGTGCTCTGATGGTGTTTCCTGCTTGGCAGGGGGTTGGACTCGATGGCCCTTGTGGTCTCTTCCAACTCTATGATTCTATGATTCTATGATTGACAGACAACCTTCTTTGGCTCGTGAGAAGACATGGTGGCTTAACCGTGTATCACATGAGCTGGAACAGCACCAAAAAATGTCAAAAAAAGTTTTTGTATTGGATTGAGATATAGTTGTCCAAGAAAATTAAATGAAATAAAGTTTCTAAAGATAGGGCTAATTCTCAATTTTTTGTTCAGTTAAGATTTTATGGGTGTCTCAAAGGAAAGGACCGTTTGAACTCAATTTGTCATTTTGAAAGGGCCAGAGGATTCATTTTAGTTTTGTTTAGGTCAGTTTGCAGGACAGTGCCATAAGTGGCAGAGGAAACAGGACTTTGTGGTGCTCCTGGACAGGGGCAGGAATGCCTCTGGAAGCCTTCGCCAACCCGGTGCCCTCCAGATATCTTGGACTAACATCCCTCATCAGTCTCAGTCAGGCCTAAGCCATTTCAAGGCAGGGAGAGATTGCATAAACACAAGAGTGGCCTTCAGCACCCTGGTGCCCTCCAGAAGTTTGATGGGAGCTGTCGTCAAAAACATCTGGAGGCACCAAGCTGGCAAAGGCTGCCCTAGACAGTGAACTAGAGTGGCACGGCTTCATGCTTTGGCTTCGATTCCAGCACTCTTCTCAAAATGGCATAGAAAACCAGTCAGGTTTTATTTAATGAATCAGTGCTCTTATTGAAACAAAAAAAATTCCTTCCAGTAGCACCTTAAAGACCAACTAAGTCAGTTCTTGGTATGAGCTTTCGTGTGCATGCACACTTCTTCAGATACACTGAAAAAACTTTTTTCAGTGTATCTGAAGAAGTGTGCATGCACACGAAAGCTCATACCAAGAACTGACTTAGTTGGTCTTTAAGGTGCTACTGGAAGGAATTTTTTTTGTTTTGACTATGGCAGACCAACACGGCTACCTATCTGTAACCAGTGCTCTTATTGGTAGGCAATAAATTGGCAATAAATTTGCTAGGTTAATTGATTAAAAAAACCTTTTGAACCCTCCATTTTAAAGATGTTAAATTGTTTTATAATTCAAGTTCCTATATAACTTGCGGGTGCGCAACAGAAAGACCACAACAGCAAGTCTGCTGCCAGGCATTTTTCGTGGGGAGTTCCTAGGGAGATGTTGGCACTGGGTATGCAAGTTGCTCTCTTAACATGGCCTGCATTATAGTATTGCTGTGCTAAAGAATATTCATGTGCTCACTGTTGGAGGAAAGATAGGATGCAATAAGCAATGTTTTCCACAATATCTAAATCTACTGTTAGCAGACTGTGAAACAGCCTGGCAATTCTGGAGGCTGAAAGGGTTTTTCACCCTTATAGCTAAGGAGTTGGCAATTGGGAGTCCAACAATTGATGTGTCCAACAACTGTGCACCACACTGCACAGAGCTGGCAGCCAGTGCACTTTCCTTGCCAGAATCCCCAACCATTGTGCAAACCCTTCCGTACCTGCACAGGGTGAAGGATGCTGCTCCAGAGGCATCTCAGAATCAGTGCATCCTTGTAACTGGAATCTACTTCATTATAGTTTCTTACAGAAACTATTTAGCTGTAAACATTTGAACGAGGTAAATAATACATTCCTAGTGTATACTTAATTTCTCTGCATGTGCAAAACTGATTTGAAAACATGGTCCCAGTTGAATTTCATTGGCTTTGGAAAATATCCCTTGAAGATTTATTAATCCTTGGAGATGTGGGAATTTAATAATTTTCCAACATAGTTTATATATGAGCTGTTCATGTCATAATGTAGCATCATTTCCAGGACCATTCTGGGGGGGGGGGGGGATGTAGCTGTCCCCACTGTGGCCAATACTCCTTCAAACCACAGCAACTTCAATTGGGCAGGAGAAAAAGAAATTTTAAAAAAGAGTTGTCTCCATGGCAACTGCCCCGTATTTACAGCTGCAACAAGATAGGATGTGGTGTAACTCAGAACCTAACCACAGGATACCCCACAACAAGAAGATGATAACTCAAATGATACCATTTTTTGATTTTCTGTGATTCCCCCTCTCCTTCCAGGTTGATGATTTTTTTTAAAATTTTTAAATTTATGCTAGTTTTTAATACTGTTTCATCTCTCATATCTTTAATATTGATTGCAAATACGCCCTGAAATTTATATATATTTTTGAAGGGCAGGATGTTGAGAAGTATTAAACCACAATAGAATTAAGCAGCATTTAAAAAAAAAATCTCTCTTAATTTATATAGATAGAAAATCAGCTATTTTGGATGCTATTCTTCAGTGTAAAATTATTTTGCATCATCTGTTAATGCTGAGGAGGTTTTGGTTTGCTGTTTCTCTTCAGCACGGAACACGGGTTCCCAATCTTGCTGTTATGGGGCATGAGCTCATCAGGCGTTGCAGTGTCGCCACCGTGGCAAATCGGGTGGAAAAGATATTTCTGCACATGGACAGCCTGCGATCGTCCTAGCCCCAGCCTTTGAAAGGAGATGCTTTTGCAAATCATGCAATCAGGTTTCTAAATCACTGCATGGGCAAACATTTTGGCAGAACATCCTATGAATGTTGTGACAATTTCTACAGGGAAGGCTCACTCCCAGCACATGGCCTAAATTTGCTCAGTGGTTTCAGTTCAGTCATTATCTATGTAAAGGTCTTTTGTTTTTAAGTATCTTTAATCACCACAGTAGGGACGCAGGTGGCGCTGTGGGTTAAAGCCTCAGCGCCTAGGACTTGCCGATCGAAAGGTCGGCGGTTCGAATCCCTGCGGCAGGGTGCGCTCCCGCTGCTCGGTCCCAGCGCCTGCCAAACTAGCAGTTCGAAAGCACCTCCGGGTGCAAGTAGATAAATAGGGACCGCTTACCAGCGGGAAGGTAAACGGCGTTTCCGTGTGCGGCTCTGGCTCGCCAGAGCAGCGATGTCACGCTGGCCACGTGACCCGGAAGTGTCTCCGGACAGCGCTGGCCCCTGGCCTCTTAAGTGAGATGGGCGCACAACCCCAGAGTCTGTCAAGACTGGCCCGTACGGGCAGGGGTACCTTTACCTTTACCTTTAATCACCACAGTAGGCTTTTTTCATTACCCTTTCAGAACTATTAACTAACCAGGGGTGTTAACACCTGTTAGGGATGCTAGTTATATAAGGATTGTTTACTTTTCCTTTCACACCGGGTTTTTGTGAGATGCATTATCAGAAATTGAAAGCTCAGATTTCCCCCCAAAAAATTTCACTGCAAAGTGGTAACTTTGTCTAAACAATTAAGAATAAAAAAATTTAAAAATAGTCTAGTAGCACCTTAGAGACCAACTAAGTTTGTTCTTAGTTCAAACATAGTTGGTTTCTAAGGTGCTACTAGACTATTTTTAATTTTTTAAAAATGCTTTTAAACTTTTTTAATTATTTTGACTGCGTCAGACCAACACAGCTACCTACCTGAATCTAGTAACTTTGTCTAAGTATGCGCCAATATGAAAACTGGATCCACAGTTGTTCCCTAAATTTAAATTCAGCCCTACTGGAAAGCTCTGTCTGGAGCCCTGAAATACCCTGACGCTGCAATAAGGCAAGCCTCACCAGGGGAGGGGGGGCATTTTTAATGTTTTGCCCAGGTTATAAAAATGCCCAAAGCCAACCCTGCAGTGCTAAATTGCGCACACACAGACACACCCCAAATGCAAGAATATAAGTCTGATCAGCCCATGGACCGGCTGAATCCCTGAAAATGTATCCAGCAACTTATTCTGCTGTGGTTTTGTATTGAATGGGAAAAAGATAATTTGGAAGAAATGTTACATTATCAATGTACTTACAAACCCCCAAGGCTCTCCTTTGGCTTTATTATGTTGAATTCTTTATAATATTAAACAAGTTAGAACGTTACCCAAATCAGGAAATGATGCAATATATAACTGCCCTAGTTTGGAACATTAACTCTCTCAGGTTTGCTCCAGACTGTTTTGTACTCGGCTCATGAGCTCTGCAGGGGGAAAAACATGTACAGTGTGTGTGTGTGTGTGTGTGTGTGTGTGTGTGTGTGTGTGTGTGTTAATGTGACCCTCAAGGATAGGAAGAAAGCTGTTCTTGTCCACTTTTCCTGGACTTCCAATTCTGTGGGTGAGACAGAGTGCATTTGAAGTGAATCAAGATGTTTCACATCTGCCTCTGGTTATTAGGAAATTCTCTTCCTATTTATAAACAAAATGCTTTGTTGGGGTTAGGCTGTGGATTCCATTGCTTGGCAGACTTGCATTTCCTTAGTCATTTGAACTTCAGTCCCCAAGCAAAGGTATGCTATAAATCTTCTGGAATCCATCAATGAATGAAGGAGAGGGTGGAGGAGGAGTGCAGATGAGGGGGAGCTGCGATTAGCGAACAACCAACATGAACCATTTGCTTGGCTTTCGACTTTTGCTGTCAGGCTAGAAACTTCAGGAAGAAACAGGGGAAGTAACAGTGCAGTCTTATGCTCCAACTCTGCCAGCTGGAGCACTTTAAAATTTGATCTAAGCACCCTAAACCCAGGTTTCTGGGAAATATGCCATTACCCAGCACTCTGAGCCACTGCAGGGCGTGTCGTTTTAGGAGGTGAAACTTAATTTTACCCATTTCTTTTGCGGCCGAATGCTGAGCCAGGTGTGGAGCGACATCAGGACGTCACATTCTTTGGAAGATGCTGCCCCTGGTTCAGCACTGCACAAGCGAGCTGCAGACAGCATGGGCCACGCGGGCAGCAGTCAAGTGCTACATTCTGCCCCAGTTGCCACCTGAAAGCAATTTTATTTATTCTTACCAATTTGTTTAAATAGTATGATGTCATCACCTCACGTTGCAACAAGGAAGTGAACGAAAGCTATTGTGAAACAAAAAGCAATCAAAGTAAAAATCTCTCGAGGGGGTCAAAGTAAGAACTGGGTTTTAGTGAAACTTCCAATAGGCAACTTATGTCCATTAAGTGTTGCACAGGTGCTTTCTCTACAGAGAGAAAGGAGGGAAATTAATCAGTCTCGAGATAATGTCATGTGGTTATTTGACTTCTCGGAGACCTGAAAACCTCTGATCCTGGTTTTTGTAATGTAATCCACAGTTTCTTTTCTAGATCTGCTCTGTGAAATCCCAACAGAAGACCTTCTTTCTGCCAATCTCCCCACTTGCCCCTTCTCTCTTTCAGCCTCCGGGAGCTGTAGTCCTTCCCAGTGGTCTCTCCAGTTCTGGAAACAATGAGCTGTTTGCCTTCGCAAAGGACAGCTTTGCTACCCAGCTCCTTATGGAGGAGGGTGTCAGCTCACAGCCTAGTGAAAGTCATGATAGGCGGTCATACACCCTCCAAACCCAATTTCATGCTGGACTAAAAAATGCCCCGTCCAATTCCCAGAGTCCTCTCCCTTCCACCCCCTCCATCCTGGTCAAGCTGCACTGAGACAGCTGCCTGTTGCTACTCAGTAGCTGGTCAAAGCTCACTAACTGCTTGTCAGGCTGCCCAAAAAACTCTGAAAGCGAACCCCTTAAATTACATCTGCTGAAAGATCCCTGGTGTCTGTTCCTGCTTTGCATTTAGTTCACAGCTAGGAAACACTACTGTAAAGCTTTCTGCAGCCTGCCTTGTCCTACCTAATGGCCGGGATGCATTAACTGGATTCCGGTGTGTCTGCCCACCACATGTTCCAGAGGAGAACAGTCCCCATTTTCTTTCTGCACACGAATGGTAAAATATTCATTCACTTTTGATATCATCCAGCACTAGAACATCTCTTGGACTGCCTTGTAATTGTGAAATCCCATACCATATATTCTGAAGAGCAAAACCGAAGAGCTAGGCAGTTTTTCAAGGAGTCAGCTTGCAGCAACAACAACGCCAAAGAGTCAGGATTGATTATGCTACGGAGAGGATGTCAGCCTGGCCTCACGGGAGCATTTTGAGCTCCTGTCCTCCCCACTTTTCCTCTCCATTGCCTCACAGCTTGGGATGTGGGGGAAATTCGTGTTTAAATCACATTTGAAGGTGAACCTACCTAATTCACACTTTCTGAATCAAAATGCATTGCAAGCACTATGCAGTAATACGAAACACAGCTGTCCTTCAAAATTTGGCCTTTTCCAAATTTTGCAATGTGCTTCCGCAGTCTAGTAATGTGTACAAAAGTGCATATACAGCTGAGCTCCTCTGTAAGTGCTGGAAGAATTGGGACCCTGCCCTTTTTCTGAGAGACCACAAACAGGCTGCTTTTGGAAGAGACACCACGTTTTGCAACCTGGCTAGGTCAGTGTCTGGCCAGATCACCCATGGGGTGAGCTCACTGCCACCAGGATCACAACTGAAGGGCAAAAGAACACAGGGCTTCAAATAGCAGACTTTTCTTATGCTCCTATGAAGCAAAGTGCTGTAAATGGTTCTCCCCCTCCTCACTTAATCCCCCTGTGAGTTAAATTAAGCTGAGAGGAAGTGACTGACCCAAGGTCACCCAGTGAGCTTCATGGCTGAATGGAGATTTGAACCCTGGTCTCTTGGGGTCTTGTCCAACACTCTAATCATTACACCAGCTCTCATCAGCCACCGAGCTAAATGTTACCCACCAGTGTGCCAGATGCCTGACACCCTCCTGTTGCTGCAGTCCCAGGCAGGTAGCAAAAGTCGAATATGAATTTCCTGTTGAGGTGTCACAGCAAGCAATCTCTGTTTGTCCTGGGGTTCCCCTAGTTCCACAGACAAACTCTGCAGCATCCTAGAATCATAGAATCATAGAGTTGGAAGAGACCGCAAGGGCCATCGAGTCCAACCCCCTGCCAAGCAGGAAACACCACCAGAGCACTCCTGACATATGGTTGTCAAGCCTCTGCTTAAAGACCTCCAAAGAAGGAGACTCCACCACACTCCTTGGCAGCAAATTCCACTGTCGAACAGCTCTTACTGTCAGGAAGTTCTTCCTAATGTTTAGGTGGAATCTTCTTTCTTGTAGTTTGGATCCATTGCTCCGTGTCCGCTTCTCTGGAGCAGCAGAAAACAACCTTTCTCCCTCCTCTATGTGACATCCTTTTATATATTTGAACATGGCTATCATATCACCCCTTAACCTCCTCTTCTCCAGGCTAAACATGCCCAGCTCCCTTAGCCGTTCCTCATAAGGCATCATTTCCAGGCCTTTGACCATTTTGGTTGCCCTCCTCTGGACACGTTCCAGTTTGTCAGTGTCCTTCTTGAGCTGTGGTGCCCAGAACTGGACACAGTACTCCAAGTGAGGTCTGACCAGAGCAGAATACAGTGGCACTATTACTTCCCTTGATCTAGATGCTATACTCCTATTGATGCAGCCCAGAATTGCATTGGCTTTTTTAGCTGTCGCGTCACACTGTTGGCTCATGTCAAGTTTGTGGTCAACCAAGACTCCTAGATCCTTTTCACATGTACTGCTCTCAGGCCAGGTGTCACCCATCTTGTATTTGTGCCTCTCATTTTTTTTGCCCAAGTGCAATACTTTACATTTCTTCCTGTTAAAGTTCATCCTTCACCTCTTTAGATAGCTGAGAGGTAAATGTTTGTGCCCCTCAGCCTGAAAGGTCTGAGTTTGAACCCCAACAGAGGCCAGCTGCCTATATTGTTGAAGAACATTTGCAAAGTATTATACATCAAAGATGTTCTGGCACGTTCATAGAATTATTAGAGGGAGAAAGTCATCCTGTTTGCATAAAAGTTAAATGGGAGATTTGCTGATTTTCAGATTATTGTCCAATTATTTTTTTCTGATTGTGACATTCCTAACAAGGAACTACAATTAACAACCCCCACCCCACATTAATAGCTCTTTGTCTCTCCAGCGTTGCTATTTAAAGGCCTGAAGGAAACAGGGAATGCTTCCAAATTCAGATTTATGGAAATAACTTCATTAAAAAGAAGAGTGCCTCCTTCCCAAACCTAGTGCCTCCCTCAGCTGGCTTTGAGAAGGCAGCTCGAGGACTGGGAGGGCATCAGATGTTGGCCTCGCTCCCCACCCATCCCTGGCACAACAAGGCAGCGTGTGGCCGGCAGCTTCCATGTCAGAGTTCTCTTGTGGCCCACTTGATATGGAAAGTTGTGCCGCTCTGCTCTGTGTGATCAAAGCCCACGGTGGCCCCGGAGTGTCTGCCCACAGCCCATTCCTGAAACGTTGGGATTTAACTGGGGCAGATTCGCCCTCCACCACAGCCCCAGTTATGTCATATAGTCAGGCTTCCAATTCTGCTTTTTTTGTTGTCCAGTACACGTCAGTCATCTGAGTAACCCCCCTCCTTTTGTTCTTTCTCCTCCCGCAATGCTGCGTCAATGCCCTGATCTCTAGTCCAGGGTGAAGCCAGGTGTGGCACTCAGTACATGGCAGCCAGCAATTATGAATTGCAGCCCCTTGCAAAATTCCCTCTCTCTTCATAATATTTAGGCAGACTTACCCAAAACCTATAGGCATATCTCTGGCCTTTGCTGCAGGCAGGCGCCAAGGCCATCCCCCTTCCTTGGGTACAAAAGTACATCTTCCGGGGCAAAATTGCTTGCTGCTACCATTGCAAACTCTCCAACATTTATCCGATGGAAATAGGGACGCCCCATTCCATAATGATAATTTTTCTATTTATGCCCCACATATATTAGGGTTGCCCCAGCCACTCTGGGCAGCTTGCAACATATGATATAAAAAAATAATAAAACATTAAACATTTTTGAAAAACCTTCCCAATACAGGATTGCCTTCAGACAGCTCGGGGGTCAGATAACTCCATACCCTCCAACATTCCTCCAGTGAAAATAGGGACATCCTAAGGAAAAGTGGGAGGGACGCAGGTGGCGCTGTGGGTTAAAGCCTCAGCACCTAGGACTTGCCGATCGAAAGGTCGGCGGTTCGAATCCCTGCGGCGGGGTGCGCTCCCGCTGCTCGGTCCCAGCGCCTGCCAACCTAGCAGTTCGAAAGCACCCCCAGGTGCAAGTAGATAAATAGGGACCGCTTAACAGCGGGAAGGTAAACGGCGTTTCCGTGTGCGGCTCTGGCTCGCCAGAGAAGCAATGTCACGCTGGCCACGTGACCCGGAAGTGTCTCCGGACAGCGCTGGCCCCTGGCCTCTTGAGTGAGATGGGCGCACAACCCCAGAGTCTGTCAAGACTGGCCCGTACGGGCAGGGGTACCTTTACCTTTACCTTTAAGGAAAAGTGGGACATTCAGTGATCAAATCAGAAACTGGGACAGCTTCTCTAAATCAGGGATGTCCCTGGAAAATAGGGACACTTAGAGGGTCTGCCATTGAGTGCATTCAGTTTTACCCCTGCTCAATATCCTAAAGCAGGTCATGCCACTGAATCCATTAGTAGACTGGTAAAGAAAAATAGGTTTATATGCATTGTATATGCAATATAATATTATGCCACCAGATGGCGATGTGGAGTCCCATATTTCTCTACCTGTTTTCCCTGTTTAAACTTACAACACTTTAAAATGAAACGCTTTTCATTCAAGGTTTACTCAGGGCTGCACAGACTTTATTATATATTTTTATTTACTTAGTTCAAAAATTTATTCACATTTCTACGTGGTGTACATAAAAACAATCCACAGAAAATGAAACAATACAAATTTATCATAAAAACAAACCCTGCCTTACAATGCCTGCCGGAATTTTAGGCTTATGGGGTCTGTTTTGCATTTTATGATCAATGCAAGAGAACACTCGGCATCTATCTACAAATTAAAAAATAAATAAATTGAGCAAAATTCTCATAAAGTCATGTGCATTGGTGGAGAAGAGGGTGGTGAAATTTGCATGTTCATCCGTAGTGCTACTCCTAGTCAGCTGTATTTGGAACCTGCCCAAGGCAATGGAAGTGCTTAGGTGTGTTTGGGATGGGGGGAGGGGGGAAATAGAAAATACTATTTTCATGCAATAATTTGAGTGCTTTGAGAAGCATTGTGGTTCACTGCCAGCTTCCTTGAGGGGAGGACATTTTGTGCAACCAAGAAACCATTGCATTGCTAAAAACAAAAACTGATCACCCTTGCCTGTATTACAGTAAGCCCTAAACAGGAGCAACTAAAATATACCCCTCTGGGGGAGCCTTTAGGGAATGAGTAATTTTACTGATCACACCTGGAGATCTGCAGGAAGTCAGCTATGCCAAAATCCACCAATTGCTTACTTGTTTTCCATAAACAATAAATAAAAGTGCTGATAGCATCTAACTGAGAAGACAAAATTGGAACGTGTTTAGGGGCACCTACTAAATATATCCATAGCATATATTTACTGAGGTGTGCTTAAAAGGTGCCTCTCCCTAGCTCAGGGCACATTAAAACCTTCAGTATCAAGACACATTCAACAAGGATTGGACCAGGGCCAAAGTCCTTTCTCTGCACACCCAGACATGCATTTCCCCCACTCTCGCATCGTCATCTCTCCACCAAAACCGCCAGGGGAAATAAGCAGGCTTAGATAGGAAATGTACAGTCTGGCAGGCTGCAGAAGCTTCCATTAGAGAAGTTACCAACCACCACCACAACAAAATATTGCTCCCAGACTTAAGTGTGTCTGCCAACAAGATCTTGGAGCTAATTTTTATGGTTTGGTTACATAAACCTCTAAAAAGGAAGGTTAATGATGGAAATACTGACACAATCCTAATGAGGGCAATGAGAACCATGCTGCCGTAACGTTGTGAGCTGGGCCTCTGAAATGTGTCCAGGTTACTGCAGAGAGAAGAAGCCCTTGCAGAAGTCCTCTTATACAGGGGACACTTGCTTCAGAATGATCTTCACAGTGTTGTTACTTCTGGAGCACCATGAGTAGCTAGGCACAGTGAATTTTTAAAAAGGAAATCAACAGAGGCTCCGCCCACAGAGTCTAACTCTGAAATGTAGAGATGACCACGCTAGCCTAGGCCAGCGGAGACCTGGGTTCAAATCCCCAGCCATTCAGTAACTCATTGGCTGACCTTGGGCCAGACGCTGTCTCTCAACTTCTCTCCTGCGGTTTGTGTGATGATAAAAGGCCCGGGGTGTGGTGTGGATACCATCCAGAACACTGCACGAAACTTCTTGGAGAAAATGCTAAACCAGGTATGATGGCCGATGTCTTGTGCTTCAACCCCTGGTCTCTGGCTGCCTAACCTTACAAATCTGGAAGTGAATGAAGTTTGATGAATCATTCTAGCAGTGGCCCATGTCACTTTTCCATGAGTTCCCTTATAAGCCTTTCTTGATCTGTTTCTGCATTAATCTGTGAATTTTCTGTTATGCTACATAAAGAAAATCATATTTAAAGATATTTTCTCTTTCTCCCAATGTGCCTATTTGTCAGGAAAATGTGACAAATCAGCTTGTGTTAGAATTCACAAAGATTTTCAGAATCCACAAATTTCCCTTTTCCTCCCTAGTGGGGGAGGAGTTAAATTTCAGCCTGAGAAGAAGGTGTCCAGGTGAGGCAAAACCTTCCTTCACCCACATTTTCACACCACAATGGCTTTTCCTCAGCTGTTTGTCTCCCAGTGAGACTTCTTAAACAGGAGTAAACTCCACAGAAGGAGAAATGGCTGGGAGAAATCGCTTTTGGGGAAGGGTTAAGTTTCCCCTCCCCACTGCAGGTTAAATCCCCCCCTCGCTTAAGAGGAGAGGCCCCGGCTGAACTGTGCTGCCCTTGCTTGTCCTCGCAAGCTGTGAGTACTGTGCACACTGGGGGAGGTGAGGGGGGAGGACAGTCTGAAAATGCTGGCATGAAGATGCATATTTTTCACAGGCATCTAAACACAGCGCAGAAGGAGGCGGGTGCCTGGCAGGAGGTAAATTTTACCAACTATCTGAAGGAGCAAAGGATAAAAGGTGTAAGGGAAAGAAAAATAGAGGGGCCAGGATGATATTGCATTGATCTGCATTAGGCCTCGTTTTCTAAAGTTCATCTACAGATGCCCATCTTTCCAGACCAAATATGAATACATGCTTTACAGCACATGTTTTCCAAAGGGACCTTTTAAAGGCACAACTCCATCTTCCCCTCTTCAAAGGCATAAAATGAGTCTGACTGTTCCAGAGTTAACAGCTCCACCCTCTCGTCTCCCTGTGAGAGCGCACAGGCTTGTTTTATAGGTCCATGGTTGTCATTAGTCTGGTCCAGGACTACCATAGAATCCATCCTCATTTTGGTCTTTTGTGGGTTATTATCCACTATGTCAACTAAAGCATTCGTTACAGACGGCCATCCAACCTCTGCTTAAAAACCTCCAATGAAGGAGAGTCCATAACCCCCCCAAGGGAGACCATTCCATTGTCAAACAGCTCTTACTTTCAGAAAGGTCTTCCTGATGTTTAGTCAGAATCTTCTTTCTTGTAACTTGAAGCCATGGGTTCGAGTCCTACCCACCAGAGCAGGAGAAAACAAACTTGCTCTATCCTCCATGTGGCAGCCCTTGAAATATTTCAAAGTGGGTATCTTATCTGCTCTCTGTCTTCTTCACCCTAAACATATTATATTAACTCATATTCACTTTGTTGCTGGCATTGTTTTGGAAAAATCATTGATATTTGCAGATGTCCCCCACACTTTTAGATTACATTCTTGTGATATGGACACTAACAGATGGATAAAGTGGATAATGTGAGGCATGATGGTTGTATAGAGACTTATATTAATGGTCTGAATAGCTTATCGCCCTTTCTGCGTTCAAACATATACCTAACAATCATCAATAGTTAAACTTAGAAATTCACTCCCCAAGATGTATAGATGGCCACCAAGTTGGATAGCTTCAAAAGACGATGAGAGAAATTCATGGACAATAAGGCCACCAGTGGCCATTACCCACAATGGCTATGTTCTACCTCCATTGTTAGAGGAAATAGGTGGCTTTTTCAGTCCTTTGCCTCCTGCTACCTGTCTGTCCTCTTCCTCCAGACCCTCTTCCTTCCTTCCCCTCTCTCTCCTTCTGCTGGGCTCCCTCTTGCATTCACTTCCCTCCTCCACTTCCCAGACTCCCTTGTTCTGAGGGGAAGAGAGATCCAGGCAGGTTAGGAAAAGCAGTGCCAGGGCTGCCAAAAGCCCTTACGCCATTTTCTCAAAATCAGGCAGGCTTTGGGAAGGTGTCAGGTTCCACCCTCCAAAAAACCCAAAAAAACCTCAACAACTCTGTCCAGATTTTCACTTTTGGAAATATGGCAACCCTAAGTAGGCCTCTGAATACCAACTGCTGGAAATTACAAGTAAGGAGAGCAATGTTGCGACTCAGGTTCTTCTTCTGGTCTGCCACTGTAAAAACCAAGTGCTGGACTAGATGAGCCATTGACCTGATCCAAGAGGGATCTCTTGCAATGTCATTGAGCTCCTTGGACGTACAAGTAATAAATAAATTATTACTAGATATATGAATGAAACATAACAAAGAACTTTTACTGTAATGAGATGGGAAATTATACAAGGAGATGAGTACAGAAGATTAATGAGTGCAGAAGATAAAAGGTGGAGCTTTTAGTTGTTATCTATTCTAAAGGTACTGCCTTGTTTCTAAATGGTCTGCATGGCTTTAAAAATGGCATTTCCTGGGTTGTTAGAATTGCCATGTTTAAGAAATTTCCGGGTTCTGATCTCATGGGCTTGCATGTTTCTGTAGTAAACAGAAAATTGAAATGTCTTGCAATGCCTGTTTTTGCATGCCTTTGGTAGGACTTGAAATAGTGAGTTTCATATCTCATCCTCTTCACCTGCACTCTCCATGTGGGAAGAAAAGAGCAGGGAAACCCCTGCCATGCTGTTACTCCAAAGCAAGACATTCCCCTCCTCCTCTTCAGCAGCAATAGGGAGCACTAAGTACCAACTTACTTCAGAAACAGCCTTTTCTGCAGACAGGGAATGTGCCTGATGTTTTTTATGCAACCAGCTGCACTTGCTAAGTAGATCAAGGTTGGTGTGCACAGAAGCTGTTCTGGCTTTTTTTACCTTTTCAAAAGTGCAGGTTGAGGGAACCGTAAGCCAGCTTGTTTTAGAAACTGGTGGACAGGAGTCCCCCTCCCTCCCTCAGACTTTCAAACAGCTGGATACAGACTTCCTTTCAATGTGTGAACTGAGCCATAAGATGCCAAATGTAGTAAAAAACTCTTTCCCAAGAACAATCATGCAATTTTATACATGTCTTTTAATTCTTTGGAGATATTATGTGTGTTGTTTTGCTATAGTTCTGAGAATTTTCTATGGTTTCTCCTCATTTCTTCTTCTAATATTTTTCTGGACAGTGTCCAAAGGGCTTAGCTTTGTTGACATATATGCATAAGTTCTGTTAAGAGCTGGATTTTCCACCAAAAAACACTTTAATTGCTCTCTGGTGCTTCCTGGCACCACACTTTTGTGGCAAATTTTGTGGCACCACACTTTTGTGGCAAAAAGGAGTCTTCCACCACACTGACCCACTTTGGCATAATTTCATGCTGAAAGAGGGCTAAGGATAATATTAAAAACATTCTGTATGTCGACTAGTGGAAATCCCATATAATATTGCTGCTTATTCATTTCATGAGCCCTGTTCAATCTGTTACTATTACCTCAATAATAAAATATAATTAGTACAGCAAGAGTGATAAGAATGATCAAAATGTGCCTTAGGTTATAGCTACATGAGATGCTCCCTCTCTTTCAGGTAAGTGTGAAGAAACAGTGACACTCTCTCTATATATATGATACATTGCTACTTATCCAATGTGGATTGTGGTCAGTCCATGCACAACCAATAATTCCTGGCACCTACCATGTAAATGAGCTGGCACTAAGCTGATGTGTTTGGTGTTCTGAGTGAGTGTGCCTGAAACCCCCAAAGAAAACATCCATAGGGCAGGGGGGGGACCTCTGACCCATGGGCCAAATAAGGCTGGCGCAGGTCCCAATTTGGCCTGTGAGGATATTTCCCCCCAAACCACTCTCACCTTCCCTGCACGTGATGTCCTCTGTTACATCTTGTGTGGAACAGGCAAGCGTGTGGCTCAAGAGGAATAATCAGGAGCTTAAACCATACCTGTCAACTTAGATTTGAAAATAAGGGACCAGCAGCCTTGAAAATAAGGGATCAGCAGCCAAAATAAGGGATTTTAGTCAACCAGCTCCTTTCCTTTTCCCCATAACAGTCAATCGAAGGAGCCTCCAAAACAAATCCAAAAGCCCCCCCTCCCATGAGATTGCCACCTGCCATTGTACTCAACCAGCTCCTTTCCTTTCCCCCCACCATGTGCCCCCACTCCAGACAGACCTTTTTCCCAGCAAGGGTGAGTGGGCCGTCGATGACGTATCCATCCGATTCTGAGCACAGGTATGTTCAATTTCTGAGCCCCTCCGAGCCAAAGGCAGAAAGCTCGGCCAGCAGCCAAACGAAGCCTCAAGTGGTGGTTCCCACAGTGAAGCAACCCAGCAAAGGGGATGCAGCAAGGAAAACCACTGTCATCTCTCCGCTGGGAAGCGCTGAGCAAAGGCGAGTCCCCAGGCAATGCAGCTGGGCACAAAGCATGCAAGCTCCACCCCCCAGTCGTTCTTAGACTCGTTATTGGGTGAGCAAAGCAGCCAAGCGACACAGTTGGAGCCTCCCTCCTCCCTGGCCGGCAGGGAGGGAGGGAGAGGAGCTGCTTCTTTTGAAACCCGGGAAATTTAAGAGAAATCATCAATAAGGGACAGCAGTGGGAAACGGTGCTGGGATAAGGGACTGTCCCGCCAAATAAGGGACGGTTGACAGCTATGTCTTAAACTGAGCTGCAGGTTCTTCCTTTGCAAGTGGGGCCCAATGACAGCATGGATCAGTTGTTCAGCACTGGAAATTTGACTCCAACAACATCTGGAGGGCACCATCCTGGCTATCCTAGTCTGAGCCTGTTGCACATGTGATATGCATGAGGAATGGGGCAGACAGAGGGATCATGCACACCCAACCTCATAATTAAGGTCTGAAAATAGTCTCCACAAGTACAGTTTGCCGCCTCAATGTGATGTTAATCTCTTCCTCATGTACAGCAAGCTTTGTGTGCAGTGCTATTTTCAGACCTTATTATGAACACCTGGAGGTCAATTGTACATGACCCAGCTCCTCCCTCCACATTTTACATGAAAGGGACCTCTCTCCCCCTTTCAGATCTGAACAGCTCATCTGGGGCAATTGGAGGCCCTTCTGTCTGTCCCATCCCTCTGCGCTAGTAAATGTGCCTCAGCTGATCACTACAAAATCTCTTTTTAGCATTACCAGTTTAGACAGATTGAAGATGGTTAAAGGAATATGCTGCATGCATTCCCACAGACCAAGAATTTATTTAAATTTCTTGTCAAGTCTACCAAATATTTTAGTGATCTCAGGAGGAAAGATGGAACTTAGCTAGCATATACACAGAAGTTAATATACTAATGGCATGACATATTATATACTGCTTGCGTATATCTCTGCCTCCCCATCTACCTTAGCTTTTGAAATCCAACAAATCAAGTGGTTTTGTATGTGCCTCCGTTGGCAGAGCATTTTGCTTTTATGTGCATTCTCCATATCATCAGGGTTCTTCCTCCCCCCTTTCTTGTGGAGCAAGGCAGTAGCAAGTTCAGTAGCCTCCCAGTCTCATTGTACTGGAACTTATTAGTGCCCCTTCCACTGTTACCTTCATTGAAGCCTGACACCAAGCACTGAAATAAACTGTTTTCTTAGGATTTCCTGCTGCACATATTTCCTGTGGTATCTTGTTTAAGCTCTTAGTTGGCTTTCCACCATGTTGTGATGTGCCTCTTTAATCCCCCTTTCCAATTCTTTTTATCTTTATGCACCACAGGGCTGTTCAGACAAGTTCCCTTTCTATCTCCTCTTCAAGCCACTGAATGAACAAATGCTTAGTTACATCCAACCAGGGAGAAATTAAGAGCGACAAAAAAAGCTCTTTTTTTGTTTTGGTTTATGAATAATACTCACATTCTGAAATCTCCTGCCTAATCTCCAGTGTCCTTTTCAACCTAACTTTAGCACAACAGCATGTGGTTAGATCATGTCAAGGAATGGGAGGCCAGCCTGTAGAATATTTGGAATTCATAAAATGCAGATAATCAGTTTCCTCAATAATGCCTGAAGCTACACAACCCCCACCATTTTAAGCAAAATAGAGTATCTGAGACCCAGCTGTAGTTTGCATAAATGTCTGGGTCCAGGGTGTGTTTTGCATTTCCAAGACAGCAGGCACCATCATTCACCACACCCTGGACCCACCCAGTCACAATCGCCCCCCACCTCTCACCACACGCAAAGTAGCCAGGACATGTAGCTGGTTGTAGAGCTACAAAGACCTTGTAGAGCTCCTTAGGCCTAGAAAGCTGAAAGTCATCCCATAAAATCAGCCCACACTACGATAATTTATTTAACTAATTTATTTATTGGGGGGGTGCGGTTACAACAAATTAAAAACACAATAATAAAGACAACCAAAATATATTGCAATTAGAATGGCACTGTGGGTTAAACCACAGAGCCTAGGGCTTGCCGATCAGAAGGTCAGCGGTTCGAATCCCCGCGACGGGGTGAGCTCCTGTTGTTCGGTCCCTGCTCCTGCCAACCTAGCAGTTCGAAAGCACATCAAACTGCAAGTAGATAAATAGGTACCACTCTGGTGGGAAGGGAAACGGTGTTTCCGTGCGCTGCCCTGGTTTGCCAGAAGTGGCTTAGTCATGCTGGCCACATGACCCAGAAGATGTACCCCGGCTCCCTCAGCCAATAAAGCGAGATGAGCGCCACAACCCCAGAATTGGTCAAGGCTGGACCTAATGGTCAGGGGTCCCTTTACCTTTACCTTTTAGTCAAGGCAAGAGTTATATAATGAAGGCTTCAGATGCATAACAACAACAACAACAACAAATAAACATTTTTATTTATTTATTTATTTATACATACATACATACATACATACATACATACATACATATCCCATCCATCTGTATGGGCTGCCCTGGCCACTCTGGGTGGCTTCAAACACATATAAAAATATAATGCAATGTCAAATGCAACAATTTGGTCCAATATAAAAAAGTCACAATAACTTTAAAATAACTTATTTCAAATAAAGTAATATTCAATAATCCATTAAAATCTAATAATAAACAGTAAAATTAAATATCAGCAAATAATAATGAAACAGTTTATAGTAATCCATTAGAATAAAGAATTACTAATCTATAATCAATAAAAATAACAGCAAATCGCAATGCATAAAATACCACAAAACATACAAAACCATGTAAAATGATCAAATTGAGAAACAAGGACACACAACTTATAAAATTATTTTAACAAAACACCCCTGAACTTCTCTCTTCCAAGCTGCTTCTGCTGTTCTCAAAATCGTGGTCGGGTGAAAGGCTCCCAGGGAGGGCTGGAGGGGGGGCAGGGCAGACTTTTGAGGGGGGGCACAGAAGAAAGTGGAGAGTGCAAGGATATCAGGATGATTTTGTGGGGATACAATTACACATTCTTAGGTGCATATAGCTTTGCTTTGGCTTTTGGCCCTTAGACTTCATTTCAGTTGGGAAAGAGAGCTGAGAGGTTAAGTCAAAGGCTTTGTGGAAGCAATGGGTTTGGAAGAGGGTTCTGAAGGAGGAATTATATTGATGCTTGTTTTCACTTATTTTTGTTCTATCATTGTGGCATCGTTTCAGGTCTTTTGCAAATCACTTTGAGAACTCTGGGTCAAAAGTCAGATTACACATTTCTAGGCAAATAAAATAGACAAGAGACCAGAGAGATGCCCCAGGAATGAATTCAAGCAAGAGGAGCAAGAGTCTTGTAGGTTGCTGAGGACAGGAGACTTTGCAGATCCATGGGAATGGATAGGGAGCCAATGGTGGGGTTTTAGGAGTGACATTATATGGCATGACTTTGGGCTGCAGTGGAAGTCCAGAGATGAGAAAGTTGCATAGGTCAAGGCTGGAGATAACCAGAGCATGAAGCAGAGTTTTAGAGAAAGGAAAATAAGAGTTTTCACATTGTTGCACAGAGAAATATGTAACATTCAAAATCAAGCCTGATACAAACTCTTTTTAAATTCTCGCCTTTCCAGGGTTATCATCCATACAATGCAAGCAGAGATTTGCAGAACAGGATCTGACACCTGCTGCTAGCAATCTGAGCTTTAACAGGCAAAAAATATATATATAGAGCACTATCCCTGTGAAATCTGAAAAGTCAGCAATATAGGAATAAGGTAAGAACACTAGCTTGACAACATATCCCGAGGCAGTGAATTTGAATCTGTTCCTTGATCTGAAAGGACAGAAGACTCTCAGCCCTTTTGATATGGTTGGGCTGAGGCAGCTTTTATTGAAGTTAGGAACAGAAGAACAGAAAGAAAAAGGTTCAACATCCTAGGTAGCTGATTATGACTTTTGTTAAGAGATTTTGACGGAATGCACAATGGCAGGTAATGAAGCCATAATCATAATCCTACATAGGAATTTTAATGCCTCAGGATCTCTTGGCCATCATTGCTAAATGTTGCTGCTTCTTTCTATTGTTTCTTAGATAATAAATTCTATCAGAGGCTATGTCATAAGTGACAAATATTTCTTATGGAATGAGAAAACCCTACAGAACTTTGGAACTTCCCAAAAACGTAAGATTAAGCTGCAGCAGTAGCTACACCTGAGTAAACATGCATAACATCTTAGCACATACCATTTTGTTTTCTGCTACCCTGATTGGACATTTGAAATTGTCAACTTGTCTTTCAGATTAAATTCAATTTGCCACAAAAAGTATGACAAATGTAGCCCTGAAATCTGAAGAGAACTTTGTATTCACTTCTGATCTAACCTAATTACCGCAAGAGACAATTGCCTAGCTTTGGCTCATCACTTAGGAAAGCTTTGATGACTGGGGCCTCTCCCCACCCCCTCCGAAGTCTTCATCAGCTTGTTTCCCTGGTAGCCCAAAGCGGTCACAGCCTATTCTAGTTCCCTGGCGTCCCCATGGTGCCACTTCAGGGACGCGGGGAGCTTTTTGGAGTTGCTTCCCATAGCTCTGGAATTGGACCCTGGGCAAGCCACAGATTGCCGCATTGTTATTGTAATCTCACAGAGCACAATTTGCCTGGCTTCTTACAAACCCTCAGACTTGCCTTCACAGGTGTCTCCTGTAACAACTTGGTTAAATGCAACAACTGTTAATGGCAAAGAAAATCCATTAGCTGTTAGGTGGGAAGGGAAGGGGAGGGGAGTCAACCTGATTTTTATTGCAAGCATTTTTATTGTAGAGCCTAAGAGGAAGCAAGTCTGAGCACAACCAAAATCCTTTTTTTATTTATTCTTTGACATTCGGAAGGGGTGGGGTTTACAGCTAATTACAGTTTTCACCATAATGTATTTTTACACAAGATGCATCATTTTACAACACAGCACACAATTCAAAAGTTTGGAAAATGTTCAGTCCTAATGAGTCCATAACTCTCTGCTAATGTCCTAGGAAGTTCCGAGAGATGACAAAAATTGTGATGCTAAAACTGCATTCCTAATCCCCCTTGCTTGGGAGTAAGCCCCATTGAATTCAATAGGATCCTAACCATATTGTATTACATAGAGACAATTCATTCTGATAAGTGATGGTGCTAATATTATGGGTCTCCAGTTCCATTGCATTATGGGCTTCAGAACAGAGAGAATGTAAGGCACTCCTTTGTAGTAATTTACATTATAATCCTTTATATGAGTATTCAGAAGTAAGACTTTTCGGTATGTGGGTGTAGGGTTGGAGCACTTAATTTATTTAAAAACTGAGTTGCATACTAAAATCCCCTTACTTTGTATATGGCTGGTGTACTATGGCATTTTTGAAACCAATATTAAGATCAACAGCCATGTTTTTGAGGAATATTTTGCACCACACATAATTTTTAAAGATAGGTTAATTGTTTCCATAGTAGTTATATACACAGGAAAAAATGTATAGTTCTTCAAAGAGTCTCATTTGGCACATGCTCTGCGATTGCCATCCAAATTTATAATAATGGACAAAAATGTTAAACTATTGTTACCATTTAAAGCAATGGGCCTTTACCCCAAAATAAATGCTTTCAGGAATTCGTTTTATTGCTGAAATGCATAACTTCCTTTCTCCCCTCCCCCATACACATACATCTTCTTCTCCTTTTCCACACTGAGGAAAGGTTCCCTTTGTAGCTGTGTAGCACGTAATGGATTTCATTGCTCCTGGGAACCAAGGAATTCGACCCTTAAACAACATATCACTAAGTAAAAAATATGTTCCGATCACTGTTAAGTTGAGCTAACAGTACAGGTGGCTAGGGACCACTTTGAACACTGTTCCTATGACCCTGCTGTAACATCACTATGATCAATGTTTTTCGTGAGGTTTGTGTGTGTTTTTACTAAAAAAAAAAATAGTAGCAGTTGTGCTAAATGGCAAGCAAGCCCTTACTTTTTCAAACTTTTTTTTTAAATTAAAAACAGGGGTTATGGATAATACCTTTCTTTCAGTATTGTGAACATCCAAATGGTCAGTAAGACTGCAAGCCTTAATTGGTTTAATCAGAAGGTGCTTCAACTAAAGCCAGCCGTGGAATGAAATGTAACCATAGCAGGACCCCTCTGAGTCCCTTTGAGGGTGCCTTGTTGTCAATCATTACTATAACAGGAAATGAAAAGATTAGATTAAAAATGACCTCGACTTAAAATTTCTTTGCTATCTTCAAAACAGGCATATATATATACAGTATTGTGGTTTGGTAACATGCAATTTATTAACAGCTTTTAGTTGCTTAATCATCTCCCTTTCAAATAATTATCTGATTAGCTGACACCCCAAATATTATTTATGCAAACATCTGTGAAATCAGACAATTTATTCAAACAAAAGTTCAATATGTATCATGCCATTTAAACGTTTGCAAGGTTTTTGTTTGTTTTCTTAAATTGGAGCACTCAGGTTCTTGTTTTTAAACCAGAGGAAACTGAGCAACCAGAGAAACTGCTTGGAGGACATACATTTTGAACAGATAAAATAACTAATTCAATTACCTGTTCTGAAGAAATACATGTTGAACATTAAAAAGTTGTTCCATTCTTGTCTGTTATGGAGAAAACCCCCTCCTCAAATCAGGATTTCTTTGAAAAAGCAGTTGTTACCTCCAAAAGAGGGGTTGTACACTGCGAATGAACATTAATAATAAATCAATAGTTGGAATAAATACAATTTGCACTTTTTCAGGTAATAGAAACAACAGGAATTATTTTCTAACCATTCAGTTGGGCCTAGAAAATTAGCTGGCTTAAGCATTTCCTGGTTCCCCATGTATATTGTAACCCAAGCTGCTAAGGGTTCAGCATTTTTCATGCATGCTGTCAGTCAATCCACAGGTTGGCAGCAGCTGAGGTAATTTGTAATAGCCTTAACAGGAGGGGCAACCCTCTGCACTCTGAAAAATAAACATTTGGGAGATGACAGCATTGATTGGTAAGAGTTTTGTTTTTATTGGCTTTCTGTGTCTAGGTTTTCGTTTCATTGGCTATAACTTAGTTTGACTGAGGTAATTTGATTGGTTAGTACAGGATAGGTGCTGCTACAGCTGAGAATGTCTTCCTAGGGCCATAGATTAGGGGTGCCATCATCAGGGACCTGAGAAGATAACCATAGGTGTTTCTTTCAATTTATAAATACCTGAGCTTATTAGACCCAAACATGTATTTTATTTCATTTCCTTTAAGTGTTTAATGCTGCATTCCTATGCACACTTTCCTGGGAATAAGTCCTACTGAACACCACAGGACTTCATTCTAAGGAGTGATTGTCCTCCAAAGCATTTAATGTGGTTAAAATATGAGTTTTTGTGCCAAATGCATGCAAGCCACCATGCAGCTTGTATGACTAATTCTGCCATTTTCATAGCCATGTTCCACAATTCCAGAAATGATGCACCACATGTGCAAAGTTAATCTAAAGCTCTTTCCCCTTTTCTGAGTGATGGAATTTATCACGCTCTGCTGCCGCCACCACGGAATTGGGGTGAGAGATAGCATTTTGCAAAAACCTAGCACGGTGGTTTTCAAACTGGTAGTTAGCCATGGTCACAGGTGAAAGCAAGAGGACATTTATGGTGGCTGCAGGTGGACTAGCCACATGCATAGAGTTCTGAAATATTTTTTTTTGCCAATTCTGCAGTTAGAGCTAAGTTGTAGCCTCTCTTCTGTCACATACAAGTAAATTAAGTGAATATACTCCTTTGATTTGGATGGTAGAGGCCATTGCTTGACAGCAGCATCAGAGGCCCTCGTGAGGTTGTTTCAGAAACCATGGCCTAATAAAAAACCCCTGATGTCATCCAGCTGTCATGTTCCCACCCCCTCCGGCCAATGGTGTGAGGCACTGAGGAAGAGAGACACAGTATGATATCACAGTATGCATTGTGTGTTTGAGATATTACAAGGAACTGAACAAAAAGACAGCATATAACATCTGGATGGTTTATACTCTCCAAAGCAGAATTTATAAAGCTTGCAGAATGTGGGCTGGACAAGGCAGATTCCTAGCTGGTTGTCTGACCAAACCCAAAGAGTGCTCATTAATATTTCCTCATCATCCTGGAAAAGGTGGCACGTGGGCTGCTGCAGAGTTGTGTCCTGGGCCCGTTGTTGTTAAACATCTTTATAAATAACTTGGATGAGGGGTTGCTCATCAAATTTGCAGATGACACCAAACTGACAGGGGTAACTAATATGACAGAAAACAGAATCAGAATTCAAAATGACCTTAACAGATTGGAGAACTGGGCCCAAACTAACACAATGAATATCAGTAGGGACATATATAAGGTTCTGCACTTAGGCAGAAAGAACCAGCTGCAGAAATATAAGATGGGAGACACCTGGCTTGCCAGTACTACACCTTGAGACAGATGAATGCCGATAAACATATATATATACACACACACACATATGCATATACTGTATATTGATGATTCTGTGATTCTATGTAGAAAGGACCTCACGGTTTTGGTGGACCACAAGCTTAGCATGAGTCAAGAGTGTGGTGCAGCAGCAAAAAAAAGCTAATGCTCTTCTGGCTGCATCAACAGGAGTTTAGTGTCCAGATCAAGGGCAGGAATGGTCCTGCTCTATTGTGCCTTAGCCAGACCCCACCTGGAATACCGTGTCCAGTTCTGGGTGCCACAATTTAGGAAGGATATTGGCGAGCTGGAATGCAGAGGAGGGCAACTAAGATGGTCAAAGGTCTGAAAAATCAAGCTTTATGAGGAACGGTTGAAGGAGCTGGATATGTTTAGCCTGGAAAAGAGGAGACTAAGAGGAGATACAGTCGTACCTCGAGTTACATACGCTTCAGGTCACAGACGCTTCAGGTTACAGACTCCGCTAACCCAGAAATATTACCTCGGGTTAAGAACTTTGCCCGATGAGGATGAGAACAGAAATCGTGCTCCAGTGGTGCAGCTGCAGCAGGAGGCCCCATTAGCTAAAGTGGTGCTTCAGGTTAAGAACAGTTTCAGGTTAAGAACGGACCTCCAGAACGAATTAAGTTTGTAACCAGAGGTAACGCTGTACCTCTAGTTGTGTTCCACTCTTGTTACGGACTTTCAGCTTACAAACGCGGCAAACCCGGAAGTTCGTAACCAGTTGTAGTATGTATTAGCAAGGTGGTTCTCCTCTACATGGTCCTCCTGGCTGATGCCTTGCTCGCCTGTTCCTCCTTCTTCAGGGATAAGGGATTTGTAAGCTGAAAGTCCATAAAAAGAGCAGAACACAACTAGAGGTACAGTGTTACCTCTGGTTACGAACTTAATTCATAAGGGATAGTGCCCCCCCCAAAAAAAAACTCAGGGAGGACTTCTGGTTAGCTGTAGAGCATATAGCCCCAATAGCAGGTTAAGCCTTAAATGTTATCATCAGAACAAGAGGATGCTTGGCATCATGTTCATACCAGCTCTACTAAGTGGAATATGAAAACTTAATTCTTAGCTGGCTTGTTCCACTTTGGTTGTACAAACATCCCAAAGAAGCCAATGCAAGGGAGTTTGCATAAATCTGACCGGCACAGAATGCCATGTGATTTATATACTGGGTAGTGGTCAGCCAGAGCCTGTAATTTTCATTGGTGTGCCTTTTACTTCGTTGTTTTCAGGCCCCTTCTTATGGAGATGGACTCTACTCTCTCTCTCTCTCTCTCTCTCTCTCTCTCTCTCTCACACACACACACACACACACACACACACTTTGTGGTTGTCTTCCAGGTGTGAAAGCCAGATGCCTTTCTCTCCACTCCCAACCCCAGCAAATTTCAATTTCTCAAGGTTAAATCAAATGGAGAACTGTCCATTTTTCCAGCTCCCTTACTCCAACAGAATAATTCATCTGCCAAGGTGACTTCTGCCGGCCAACATAAATATGTCCTGTGGGGATCTTTTAATATAAAAAAGCATGTGTATAATTGTTTATGATTGGTATCTGCTTTTATTTAGCATATGGTTGCTGCCACTGTCTTCTGGCCAGGACAGCCTTGCTGCAGCAGGAGATCGGCTCTTCTGGGATCTGTATACTTTATGTACCTACTCTCTTTGCCAGCCAAGCCGTAATAGAATCAATGTATCAAAGCAGTCCATTTGAGGAAGGCCAGGCAGCCTATCAGTAACAGAAAGGTTTTGTAGCGCACACCGTGGGCTGTCAGGAAGGGATTAATGCGTATTTGCTCTTTTTCTTTGCTGCTCTCCCCTCCTGCCATCTTCACCCCCCATAAACCATAACGGAGATGGGGGTGGACGATGACAAGTGTCCCCTATATTGCTTTTGTTCTTGCTTAACATTTCCAAAGCACTGAAATTCAAGAAGTTCTGAAGTAAGAATGAAGATTAACAAATAAACTGTTTAGAACTTCAACGGTCTGTCTCTTCTTCAGGACAAAGGGAGACAGGATGCTGTGTTATACACCGAGAGATCGTCCACAAGCAACACACAACAACCCCTCCTACTTTATTTTCCCCTCGCAGAACCCAAGAAGGCCAGAGTTGTAAACGATCTGCTCCTAGAATCCATGTCCTCCCATTTTGAGAGGGAGTGGAGTTATTGGCCAATGCTCAACAGCAATAGTGCAAAGCAAAATAATAAACAAGCAAAAAAGTGGACGCCATAGCAAGCAGTTAGCTTATCATAGTAGGAGCATAGTCAATCAATCAATCAATCAATCAATCAATCAATCAATCTTTATTGTGGTCAAGGACCAGGCAGCAAAGTTAACAACAACAACATATGCCACAACTGCATAAAGAAGCAGATGTAATTAAAAATTCCCTATGGCAGGAGCTTAGTTTCCTCAGCCCTCGTGTCACTAGATGAGGTGATTAAGGAGAAGGGGACTTGTCTGAGACACAACTTGGTCATTGGTAATGTAATTTCCCTTTACTTACCTGTTTCGGATAAATTTACAGGGAAAAGTAATAAAGGCTGGTGTTGCTGAAGCATAATGTCATGTGGACTATACAAATTAAATGGGGATGCAAACACACAGCAAATTCCGGTGTGGACAAGCCCAGTGTGTGGTGCTAGTGTGGGGCAGTGGTCAGATTACTGGACTGGGCGTAGGAGTAGAGGCCCTAAAACGGTTGCATGCCTCTTTGCAGCAGCTCCTGCCGCCAAGCTGGTGCCAAACGTATCGACCTGCTTTCCTTTGGACGACATCAGTGAGGCTGAGAGAGGGTCTTGTCATTTGGGCAGTCCATACACAGTGCCCAGGCATGCGCCCCAGGGAGGTCACTTTGGTGCTGGTAACACAGCAGTTTGGCTTCATCCCTGGAGGAGCAGACAGAAGCCAACAACCAGTGAAGCCAGGGTTCAAATCCATCTGCAGCCATGACGCTCACAGTCATTCTCTTTCAGACTAACCTACCTCATAGGGTTGTTGTACAGACAAAATGAGGAGAAAGAAAATCCTGTTTGTTACCCTGAGTTTCTTAGAAATAATATTAATAAATATTCCAAGGTTTGGTTTACCCTATTTTATATTTATATACATGTGAGGCAGGGTAAGCTGAGAGATAATGACTTGTGCTTGGCAGGGCAGAGGCTTTCTTAGTTTTGTCTAGCGCTAACCACTAAACCACACCACCCTAACAATAATCTAGGCCCAGGAAATTTCCTACGTACACACCCATTTGAGAATGATTTGTCAGATTCAGGAGCAGAAAGAAATGTGCTGTTTTTTAATTTTTTGTACAGCATCTAGAAAACTTTAGGAATAATAATAGTGGATAATATTTAATAAAATAGATTCTAACCTTTACCATGTCTCTTAAACCAACAATGACTATTTGGAAAAATATTTCACAGCTCTTAACACACACACACTTTTAAGTACATGAGTCAATCTGTCTTTACAGACAGACACCTCATTTCAATTCTCTGCTGCTGCTTTTCCTGCGCAGCCTCACCTTGTTCACGGTTTCAGAAAGTGCCAAGCTTAACAGTGCCCATGAAAAACACACAGTGCTTGTCTGTGCACAATTTGGCTTTGTTAAAAAGTGGCTAACTAAGGCTGTGTACACATTACTGACTTAAAATGCAGCTGGGTCATTCATAGTCCCTGTTTGGGTGGAATCTGGTTTGCCAGGAGCAGGGGATATCACATCACAACTCAGTGTTTCATAAGAAACAATAGATACAGATTGTGGTTAATGTCGTGTGATGCAGCTTCATAAGCACACTAGATGCAAAGTAAGTGTGTGTGTGCATGCGTGTGCACACAATCTAAGGCTTTAGTGTTTAAAGAAATTAATGTGCAGTGCTTAGAATCTTTGCTGAACATTATCCCAGTGTAATCTGTATTTCTGTACTGGAACTATTTTAAACTGTTTTTATATATGGAATTGTTTTTAACTGTTTGTTTTTGTTTTTTACACTGTTCTTTCCCTATCATTGTTATTTGCTTTATAATTGCCTGTTTTATGGTTGCAACCCACTCTGGGACATTACGATAAGAAGTGAGGGCAGAAATCTAGTAAGGAAATAAGGAAATGAAGAAATGTGCTGCTCAGGAGATGGTAAAGTAAGAACAAAATAGCTTGCAACGGAGTGGGAACTCGTGCCGGCCCAGTGCAGGACACGGCGTGTTTAGTAGAGATTTGAGGAAATCCAGGGAAAGAGTCAACAAGGCACTGAGCCCACTCATTCACACATTCAATACTGAGGTACAAAACAAGCCAATGCCACAGTTCATGTGAAGACCCTTTGCAGTGGTTTCTTTAAAAATAACTCGTTGCGAGAGAAATGTTTGGACCTGAGGAACTCATGTATTCTGAAACACAGTCAAGAAAGGGGTGGGGGAAAGACTGCTGCCTCTTAGCCCCCCTAATTAGCTTCCTGGAGTCCAGTTTAACTTTGTCCTGAAATTTATCTCCCTTGGAAAGCTTTCATCCACACTTTCGTAAGATTCTAGCTAAAGGCCTTGTTCTCCACTCTCATTCAATGTCCCTAATCCTGGGCTTCTTCAGATGGCATCCCGTCTGAAAGGGCTTCTGGTCCCTCCGGGGGGGGGGGGGTAACAGCAAAAGAAGTCTAGGTTCCCTCCATATGAAAAGTTAAAGCAGGAAACCTGGGATGGAACAAGTTTGCCAGCTGGGCAAACATTTCTTTATGTTGTGGTGTTGGCACCCTCTGGGGGACAAAATGCATCATAGCACCCAATGCTAGCACAGGATGTTCTCTTTAGTAGATAAATTTCAACCACAAGTATTCAAAACTTAAACGTTTAAAGAGCTTCTGAACCGGAGCAGACATATGGCAAATATATCTTCCTTTGCCATGTGTAACTGTATGCTTACATTATGCAACTGTAGCTTACATTACAGCAACCATATGTTGCTACTTCTTGGTGAGTGGCAAGTTTGTAGATGCACGTAAATATATATTTACAATTATCACAGAAATGCCAATAAACAAAGAAAACTCCAGGCCAGAGAAAGGGCCCAATAACGGCAGTGGCATGTTAGATGAACTAAAGTTGCATTTGCACAGCAGTTTACTCCATGCCCCTGACATTTCCCTAGCTGTTAATTTTGGCATTATATTTTAGTTTTTCACATGACATAAAATGCACTTCCAGAAAACTAATTGAATGTAGTGCATGTTTAGTTCTCATTTCCATGTTAGTTGATTCCAGAAATTGTGGGAGCAAAGTGATGAAACTGGAGGCAGTGTATCTTTCCTGCTGCTTTCACAGGGGAATCATTGGGGGAACAGAAGCATGAATGTGGGGAAAGGGTGGGGTGGGGAATAATGACATTGTCCAGTGGTGTTTATCCTTGTGTCACACCACAGTCACTAGCATGAATGAGACTTAGCACATCAGGGCTGGGTGATGTCGGGCTTCGCAGCATCGTGATATACCACCAGCCAAACCATGATGTTGAAACAACAAACTACATTGGCCCCAGCCCATGAGGCACGGGGGAGGGGACTGCCACTGCTTTCACCCCAGCACATCACAGGCTGGGACAATGCAGCGAGCCCCAATGTCCCTGTCACTCTTCCACAAGTGACCTAGGGGCTTCATTGCATGGCTCAGCTGGGGGGGCAGGGGGGGGTCTCCTGCAGGAGGTGGGGGGCAGGGGGGGGTCTCCTGCAGGAGGTTGGACTAGATGACCCATGTGGTCCCTTTCATCTCTACAATTTGGTGATTCAGTGATTCTATCATAAGGCAACATTAACTCATGATAATTCCCCAGCCATTTGAACCATCAGGTATTTCCTTGAATATTGGGCTGGAAATACCTGTTCCCAAGATGTATGAGACATTTCACACCAATACCAACATGGTGAATTTAGCCTAGTATCTAACTGGAAACCAGTGCACATACTACTGTTTTCTGCAAAGCAGGCATCCTATTTGACGTGCGCCTTGGTGACAAAGATTTGATGCATAAGCCGATGTACTAGAAATCTATGGAAAGAGTTCAGTTGCTCTTGCACAGCTGTACTATCACAAGTCTGGGTGCAACTAACAAAAATTGAATCAGGTTCTTCAATACTATGTTGAGTGAAAAAGTGAAAGTAGCATTAATTTCAGCAGGTGGAAGTCAATGCCGCAACCTTCTGATCATTCTGTCTGCACAAGGATTTCTGCTTTCCAGACAGAACAGTCTCCCCTCTCCTCCTCCTGTGCACCACTCCAGAGGAGGTGCTGTGGGGGGGAGGAGAGGAAGGTCCTGCTGTGCGCTAGCAGGAGCCAGGAGATGGACCTCAAATTCAGCTGACTAACTGTGAGGTTTTGCTATCACTATCACGGAACATGCGATGGAAATGCTTGTGGCCAGGATTTCTTCATCCCATCAGCTGGCTCTAGGAAGTTGCTTCTGAATCCTCTTCCCTTCGGTTCCAATACTTATGTACAATTAATAAACTATGATGTGGCTCAGAACCACACACGTTACAGAATTATGACCCCTCAGTCACCTTTTTTGCAATGTTGGGGAAGAATAGTCAGCCCTTCACTAGCTGAGCCAATCTAACCTTAAATAAAAAATGTGTTCTGAAGAGTGTTTAGAAAGAGTCAGGAGTTCTTCCATCCCCTGATACTGGTACGTTTCCCCACAGAAGGGTGTGCTGCATTTTTTGAGAATGATTGATCTAATATTCTGCCCTTTCACAAAGTTCTTGAGGTCCAGCGCCTCAAACAAAATACCTAAACTCTGGTTAATACTTAGGGGTTGATTCACATGAAAGTGGCATGTCATCAAGTAGGGAACTGCATGTATTTTTAAAAATGTATTTTTATTAAAGATTTTCTTGATTTACAAAGGTATGTGCAATGTCTCTCTCATATTTTTTTTCCACGTAACACTTTTTTTCCTTTTCATTTTTTACAAATCGGTTTCATTTGTTGAGACATTAGGAAGTATAGGGGGAAAGATGAGTGGGGGTGGGGTGGGGTGGTGATGTTTATACTTTACTTAATATATGTGGGGTTTTGTGTCAGCGAGGGAATGGCATGTATGAATGAGCCATAATACAGATCAAACACCTTAAATAAAACTTGATGATCTAGCATCAGCAAATACAATGCTTTTTAATGGACAGATCTCACTCATTCAGCTGCCTATTTTCAAATGTTCAGTTATAAAGTTGCACGTATGTGTTAATTATAGTGTACAGTGGTACCTTGGTTTACGAACTTAATCCGTTCTGGAAGTCCGTTCTTAAACTGAAACCGTTCTTAAACCGGGGCGCTTTCCCTAATGAGGGCTCCTGCCGCTGGTGCCCTTCCACTGTTTGGCTTCCGTTCTTAGACCGAGGTAAAGTTCGCAAACCAGGACACTACTTCCGGTTTTGCAGAGTTCTTAAACCGAATCGTTCTTAAACAGGGCTGTTCTTAAACCGAGGTACCACTGTACCAGAAACAGAGCACTGAGCCATTTGTATCATCTCCTTATACTACATTATTAATATTTTTTAAATGTCGTTTTGTACAATTGAGAGCCTTCTGCTAATTTTGTATTTCTAAATTTGATTTATTTCTGAATGAACTCCATCTTCAAAAACCTTTGATTCACAAGCAGCTTCCCTCTTCTCCTCCCTGCCCCTGTGCCTCCCAGGCCTTTATAGTCAGGCACCACGAATGAATGCAGCCATTGATGAAAAAAATCAGCTGAAGAATGGCTTACAAACTGGAATGCTGGGCTGGTGCCAAGACCTGAATCACACTGGCTCTTCAGTCTGGGGCTGCTGAACATCAAGGGCCAGGAAAGCAATCTGAACGCAATAAGTAAAAATAATAACATTAAAGGAGCAAATCTGCCCTGCATACTTTAATCTTTTGAGATGCAGGGGCTAGTTCCAGAGAAACCACACACCTAATCTCTGGCTGGAAATATTATTTCAGGTAAACCTGCAGATTATGAAAAACAGCTGTTTTTATGTGAATAATTGCTTTTAAAATGATAAATTTTGACAAGAGTGAGATCTTAATTTTGGATCAATTACGGTTTAAAACAGCCTTGCAAGTAAGTCCACAAGTTATTAGAACTTTTTAGTTAATTAGCTGGTTGTTATTGACCTGTCTAGCTACACATGCCATTTTTGCTCTTTATTCTTACCCTGAAAGGGGGGGGGGCAGGAGAAATAATTAATTTAATTTACAAAAATATTCGCTTCCTGGTCTTACATGGCTTGCCACGAAAGCATGAATAGCTGCTTACAAGCCTGTTGTCGAATGCTGGTATAAGCAGTCAGCACAGAATGAGAATGTGGCCTGAGGAGTCAAATGTCTGCCTTAGGCCTCCGCTCTCCAATCAGACTGTCTTATACAGGAACTGGCCAACTTCCGTAAATGTCTTCTCTAAAGGTTACGGAGACATATTTCAGACCTGCACAACTTGTGCTCCATGAAGCTAAATGCTGCTGGGCAGGGGAAGGAATTCTGCCAAGGCTAAAGCAATTGTTTGTTTGGGGCCATCTTCCTCTTCCTCCTTTGGACTAGTGGGGAAAAGCCTAGGACCCCCGTACCTAGGGGACCACCTCTCCTGGTATGCCCCGAGGAGGACCTTAAGGTCCATAAATAACAACACTTTGGAGGTCACGAGCCTCAAGGAGGTTAGATTGGTCTCAACCAGGGCCAGGTCCTTTTCAGCACTGGCCCCGACTTGGTGGAACGCTCTGTCCCAAGAGACCAGGGCCCTGCGGGATTTGACATCTTTCCACAGGGCCTGCAAGACAGAGCTGTTCCACCTGGCTTTCGGCTTAGACTCACTCTGAACCCTTATATGGGATTTGGTATATAAATTTTCCCTTGGCTTTTTTGCTGGCCCATGTAGGACCAGCATGGATAGCTGGCTCGGGTGAATATCTGATGTTTCCTCCCTTTATGGTCTTGATTTATGGGCTACTACTAAAATGAGGCTGCCTTTTAAGCTGTATTTTAAGCCTTATTTTAATTAACTGTTTTTTTCTTTTTTTCTTTTTTCTTTTTTCTATTACATTTTATTGTAATTTATATTCTGTGTTAGGCGCCCTGAGCCTGGCCCTGGCCAGGGAGGGCGGGGTATAAATAAGTATTATTATTATTATTATTATTATTATTATTATTATTATTATTAATTATTATTATTATTATTATTATTATTATTATTATTATTATTATTTGTCCCCCAATATTTAACTGAATCATGCCGGTGCTCCAGTAGACATACCGATGCTGTTGGAAACAGGTGCAGTTATGGTAGAAGGAAGGAAGGAAGGAAGGAAGGAATTGTGTCACTTTCCTGCTGCATAATTCTACGGCTATCTAGGCACATCCTCTTTGTGAATCACTGCCCAGAACTATTGCAAGTTTAGGGGATACAAGGTATGGATCATGTCAGGAGTTGCATAAACTGATGTTTCTATAGCATCAGTTATTGCCGCACAGTTTCACAGATGACAAAGTTTACACTAAAATGCAGCTGTGCTAAAGGTTTGCTGGCGATGGGGAAAGCTACAGCTACATAGACAACTCAAAGAAGATTTGGCAGAGGAGCTACAGGGAAGAGGAATTTCTAAAGCTTACTTTTACAGACTTAGTTTGAAAAGAAGTTGAAAGTCATTTTGAATAGTGGAAATCGAGACTTCTGAAACGCTGAGGGCAGCCGGGTCTCTCCCCCTGGTTCATTGGCTTAGAAACCTTATTGGTCTGCTATAATCAAACTCTTCAGATTTAAAGGAAAGAAGGTAATTCTGTGTGAAAAAAGCAATACAATACTTGGCAGAAAGGAAGGCAAGAATATGAAAAGGTGAGAAAGTTCGTGTTTTCTTCAGTGCTGCTAAAAAGAACTAAGAGAAGAAAGGAACTCCTGAATTTGAGTTTTTAACGGCTCTTAAAACGCGGGATTTTGCAACCTACCACCCCTTAATAAAAAGCAGGTAGTAGTGACAGCTATGTCAAGATGGTGGAGCTTTTGTTGCCAATTTGATTAAGAGTCCTGCGTGTCCTTTAGCATACAGAGGAGATTTTGTCTATTATGAATAAAAGCAGATGAAAGCAGATAAAAAGTAATGGCTTAAGGGTCACTTTTATGAAGGACACATGAATCACACATGCAGTGGTCAATATGTGCTAGAAAATCCAGTTATGGGGCGCTGCTGAGTATAAATGCAGCGAAACAGACACATTATTAACATGCAACGTTCAAAGAACCATAGAATTGTAGAGTCGGAAGGGACCCCGAGGGTCATCTAGACCAACCCCTGCAATGCAGGAATCTTAGCTAAAGCATCCATGGCAGATGCCATCCACCCAATTTTCTACATGGAAGCGATTTCCCTGTAACAAAACATGTCTTCTTGTACAGTTGGTGTATAACAAATAGGAATATTGGATAAATTCATAAAATCCACATTTTTGCTTGAAACTTTCTGAATACACCTGAATGGTTTGAATTATTTTAGCATTTTGTCAAGGTGGCAAAACAGGCAGAAGATATGCAAATTACAGATAGAAGGAAATGGAATGAAACATTTGAGAAATCGTGGACTCCATTAAAATCATATATGAGCTATCTTTTAAACATGAGTATTAATACATACAGGGACGCGGGTGGTGCTGTGGGTTAAACCACAGAGCCTAGGACTTGCCGATCAGAAGGTCAGCGGTTCGAATCCCTGTGACGGGGTGAGCTGCCGTTTCTCGGTCCCTGCTCCTGCCAACCTAGCAGTTAGAAAGCACGTCAAAGTGCAAGTAGATAAATAGGTACCACTCCGGTGGGAAGGTAAACGGCATTTCCGTGCGCTGCTCTGGTTCGCCAGAAGTGGCTTAGTCATGCTGGTCACATGACCCGGAAGATGTACACCGGCTCCCTTGGCCAGTAAAACGAGATGAGTGTCGCAGCCCCAGAGTCGGTCATGACTGGACCTAATGGTCCTTTACCTATTAATACATACAAAGCCTCATTTTCCTGCCAGAAATAGCATAAATGATAAGGTGAATTGTATGTAATTATAATGTATTTATGAGAATTTGTTTTGAGACGTACATATAGTTTGGATGTTGTGAAAGTACAGTACAGTATAGGTAAATATTTGTGATAGGATATGCAACTTATTGGTATTTTGTGTATCTGTGTTTTCTACGGGTTTTCTGTGTTCATAATTTAAAGATCCGTTTTCTTCTTATTTGATATTACAATAAATCACAGTCTAGCGTCCCCCTGCATCCTTAACTTCGGGGGCGGGGGCACACAGAATTGAGAATTATATCATCTCCTGCACTACTCTATAAAGCTAGAGACACTGAGATCCCCGCCCCCCTCCAGCCATGGTCAGATGGAGATGCCAAGATGAGTCACTGGAGGAGTTACAAAATACTAGAGACGTCACATGGAAGATGACTGATCCCACTACCCTCCTGCTTTGCAACCACAAAGAAGATGAGAGAGGACACTCTCTCTCTCTGCTGTGGTGCCACCCCCAGTTTGCAGGCTGAGCGAAGGGCTGACAATCCCAACAGATTTCAAACTCTCATGTGGGGACTTATGGACAAACAGAAGGAGAAAGTTAGTTCGCCACTGTTGCTTGTGATTGCTGGTCCCAGTCCAAAACAAGCTAGAAGAATCTCAGCCATCTCTAGTTATTGATGCACATGAGGTTCTACATTTGCATTACAAACGCTGTTGAGTTACTTTGAGCCTCATGTATGTAAACATGCAAAGGTTTAGTGAACCTCTTGCAGGACCCTGGAGCTCTTGGCCCTCATAATCGCTATCAGGCTCACAATGTGTGAGCCAACCCTCTAACTGATCTAAGACCCTTTCTCCCTTTCACTCTAGGTCACAGATGGTTGTCCTCCCTTCTTGCTGCAATTTTGGGGCTTGCTTTTTTAAAAAAAGAGTAAGACTTAACTGAAGTTGGAAATTTCCATCTGTTATGCCTGGTGCCACAGGCAATCCTTTGCTACGTGGGAAAGTGCCTCCGGGCAATTTAGAAGCTGTGGGCTTCTAAGCTTTATATGAATTCTCTAGATTCTTCCTTTTACATCTTTAACAGCTGCTTACAGGAGTTGCAATGTGTCCATGCCTCCATGGAGTAATCAGGTCCCTCATTAAACATCTATTCTGGCTCTGTACTCTTGAAAAAATATGCACATGTCAATTATTTCTTGATAGACCCAATGGAACTATAAAATGACCTGGAATGTCATCTTCCATAATGACACTGTAGTCTTAACTACATATGGTGTTAAATGTACCACTGCCAGTTGCATCAGGATTTTTAAATTAAAAATTAAAAAATATACATTAATATTTCCCCTGCCCATTTTTATTGGGACCACAGTTGCATGGGGGGGGCAAGTTTTAACCTTCCTCAGCTACAATCTCTGTGACCTCCCCTTGCCCTCCACCAGCACTGCAATTCATAATAGGGAAAATAACCTCATCTGCAGGGACAGTTTTCATGGAGATCACGGCTGGCCAAAACCCACACCCCACCCCATGCCCTGTGGTTTGCATAACAACCAGTGGAGGCCCATTTACTATTAAATAAACTGAAGAAACCTGATGTGACTGGAACAAAGGCAGATGACCACCTCCCTGTCAGTGGTCTAGTCAGTGGTCTGAAGGAGCGTCTCCTCCCCCATCGTTCTGCCCGGACACTGAGGTCCAGCTCTGAGGGCCTTCTGGCGGTTCCCTCACTGCAAGAGGCCAAGTTACAGGGAACCAGGCAGAGGGCCTTCTCGGTAGTGGCGCCCGCCCTGTGGAACGCCCTTCCAGCAGATGTCAAAGCGATAAACAACTACCTGACATTCAGAAGACATCTGAAGGCAGCCCTGTTCAGGGAAGTTTTTAATATGTGACATTTTAGTGTATTTTTCATCTCTGTTGGAAGCCGCCCAGAGTGGCTGGGGAAACCCAGCCAGATGGGCGGGGTACAAATAATAAATTATTATTATTATTATTATTATTATTATTATTATTATTATTATTATTAATTCAAAACAGGTGTTGCTGCAGCATCACACTCTTAACTTTCCCCTCCTATACAAGCAGCCGCCAATGAAGTAGAGTCTGGACTTGGAAGTTCACAGTGCAATGGTGCTGCATGCATCATATGTTCTTTATTAGTAAATGCTTCCATGGAAAGGAAACCGTGAGACATGAGGCTGCCATTTTTGGCAGCAGTCATGCATCTGCAGTAACATACAGTTCTGGCTCTGCTTTGTCTTGAAACTCCTGGCATGATTTGCTATCCATCTAAAACCAGGGCCCACAAAGAGCATAAGTATGATGAATCCCAAACTCCACACACTTAGAACCAATTGAATACATGAAAAGCACATATGCTCATGGGCACATGGCTGCTTTCTGGTTTAAAGACTCTTGCCCTGCGCACTGGCTCATATGTTTGCATGCCTGCGCAGCATTTTCTAGCAGCACAGAGCATGAAACACATAGGAGGGACTACATGGGGTACAGCATCTTTTAAACCTGAAGGCAGCCCTGCGGAATTTCTCCACAGGTCAGAAGTCTCTCATGCATAGCTTTTAGACCAGAGACACACCGTTTGCTGAGCAAGTTCATGCAGAGAATTGTACTCCCTGCATCAAAATAATGAATGACAGACTCGTCACACCACTTTCTACTCCCCCCCCCCCATGCAAAGTGGGAGCACGTGGCCTCTGGGGTGGCTGCGGGGCCCTGCGGGTATGCTCTCACTTTATCTTGCTTGACAAAGCCTGGGTCACCGCAACCTATTACAGTGCCCCCTTCTTGAGCAACCAAAGCTCCTTTATATGTTGCCTCATCAAATATTTTCAGCAATTCCATTCTCCAGTTATCTGGTTGATTGGGTCTCCATCACCTGTCATTCCCAGAAATGCTTCGTCTTTGACAGAGTCCAGAGTGGTGACAAAGCAGTGGTGTTTATAAAGTAGCAGGCACAGCTTGTCCAAGTGGAGAGTTTAGCCAAATGCAGTGAACGACTGAATACTGTAAATCGATAGAAAAGTTCCTTATTAAAAGTGTTAATTGAAATGCATATCCCCAAAGTGGGGAGAAAACATCAGGCAAATTTACAGCTGGCCTAACATTTTATTTTAGGTGATACCACTAAAAAGGGTAGCAGCCTGTCAAATATCTAGTATTACATTATTATTTTTCATAGGCTCCACCATTTGGATTTTCTGCATCAGGCATCAAAATGTTTTGGGCTTTCTCTAGATTAGATAGATGCTCCTTGCAATGAATTATTAGTAGTATCCACATTATCTTGATGTAATCCTAAAAGTGGATTGCAGTGAAGCAATGTAAAGCAGAAAATAGTCAACCATTTAGTGCAAAAGTAGAATTAGTTGAGAAAATTATACTTAAAAGCCCAATGTGTTTTGAAAAACATATTTTAGTCCTTTTAATATCATTTTCTACAATATGCCTGCTTTTTCACCAAATTTATTTTCTGCTCCCAGTAGCACATACAAAGCCATTGTTAAGGGTGGGGAGGAGAGACCTAAATCTTCCACAGAATATATCCACATGTGGATGGTTCAGTTTTAGATTCTGATGACTACAAAGCCTTGTCCCCTTTTGCTATTGTAAAAAAAAAAGTTATTTAGGAACAACAACAGCAATCCTTGTACTTTATCTTTATGCACATCTGGGACAGACACATTTTGGTACCTAAACCCTACAAGCCTTGGTGGCCTCAAACTGGACTTTGGCAAACTTAAATAGAGGGGGTAGGGGGGTAGGTTGGGGTTTTGTTTTTGCATTTCCCCCTTTTTTGTATTTGTTATGTATTGGAAATTTAAATAGCTATCATCTATCTATCTATCTATCTATCTATCTATCTATCTATCTATATCTAATCTATCTACCATCTATCTATCTATATCTATCTATCTATCTATATCTTATCTATCTATCTATCTATCTATCTATCTATCTATCTATCTATCATCTATCTATCTATCTATCTATCTATCTATCTATCTATATCTATCTATCATCTATCTATCTATCTATCTATCTATATCTATCTATCTATCTCTATCTATCTATCTATCTATCTATCTATCTATCTATCTATCTATCATCTATCTATCATCTATCTATCTATCATCTATCTATCTATCTATCTATCTATCTATCTATCATCTATCTATCATCTATCTATATCTATCTGTCTATCTATCATCTATCTATCTATCTATCTATCTATCTATCTATCTATCATCTATCTATCATCTATCTATCTATCTATCTATCTATCTATCTATCTATCTATCTACTTACTTACTTACTTACTTATAAAAACCTATGTGCTGCCACACGCCTCACTGAGAACGGGGAGAAAGCAGCCATGCATCTAATTCTTTTCTGCTGAGCCCACTGGGCTTTTTGCCTGCCTCTGTCCAGAGCCTGGCCTCTCTCATACCTTTCCCTATGTCTTTCTGTTGCTCCCTGCTGATTCTGAACAGGAGCAGCATATGCACCAGAGCAGTGCTGATCATGGAAAGTCCCTTCCACGTGCCAACAGTTGCCTTGAGTGATCCAAGACCAGCCTTGGCCAAAGAACACAGATAATAAAACATTACGGGTCTTTTTCATGCCCGTATGTTCTCTGCGTTGTGTGGAGATTGATTATCAGTGCATCCAGCTTCAGCCACTATATGTTAGGTGACTTACAAACCAGAAACAAACCAAAAACAGATCAAGGAAGCCCATTTAGCCAGTCCCTAGTCAGGTTTATGACCAAAATGACTTGGTTAGCAAAGCAGTCTTGTGAAACTGGCTCCATATGTGTCTTGCTCAATCTTTCAGACACACTAAAGGAAATTGGGAGTAACTTCCCTGAAATCAATAAATTTACACTAGTCTAAAAGTGGAATGAAATAAAGCAGACTCTTAAATGCATGATGTATGCGACTAGACTACAAAAGTGCCCTGTCAAATCCTCAAAATTTGTTTAGGGGTTGTGACTTCCATTATAGCTAATTAGTGCCCCTGGGGTTTTCATGCAGCCAGCTTCAAACTAAAGATAGCGTCTGGTTTTAAAATTGAATTAGCCTCCTTATGGTTTGCAGAGCCAAGGTGTAAGGCAGAGGTATATCTATTGACATAGGTTTAGGTTTCTTTATTGTATGCTGCCTCCCCCCCCCGCCCCCGCCCAGAGAACTGAAGATGCTCAACTGTAGCAGGGGACTTCCTATTTTATCCTCACAACAACCATAGAAGGAAGATGAGGCTGGTAAGCTTTATAGCCAATTCCCTTGTTGATGTCATCCTTTCAATTCACAATACCACACTAGCTCTCAAATGGAGGTGTTTGTGCAATAAGAAGACAGCTCTATACAGGACCATTCAGAATTAAGCCCTGTTGAGTTCAACAGAGCTTACTCCTAGCCCCTGCTAAGTCTGTATAGGATTGGCATCCCAAATAACATTTATGGTCAAAAGAATGTGAGCATCCTGTTATCAATTATATAGACCTGTATTTAATGGTGTCCCTCTATTGATGGTAAGGCTTCCGTCACCAGAACAGGAACAGAAGCAATTTTCAGCAATTCCACATCCCCTTGCTAATTCAGCTCTAGGGGGAACTAAACGGGCTTCTGGTATGATGGGCTCCAATCCAGTGGAAGTTAGATGTGCTTAAGTCATAATGATTTCAATAGGACAAGTTAGTCACAGCTAACCTAAATTCTGTTAATTTAAATTGGTTATTAATTGGATTGTTATTATTAAATTGTCTTTAAAAACAATAAACTTTTTCTGGATTGAGGTCACAAAGTCAGGCTTCATGGTGTAGCTCTATTCATAGTTAAATATACTTTGGCCTGGTTCACATGTAACACAAAGCCATGGTTTATTCAATTATGGCTTATGAAACCATAGCTTAGCATTATGTGCAAACCCTACTCTGCAGCTTGACTAGGTTTTTGTTTTTACTGCCAGCAAACCTTGGTTTGAAGACATGGATCACACAGGTGCAGCCTTGCCTTCATCCTCTCCATTACAGATGACAGGCAACAGTTCAGACCCAAGACAGCTTCCTTGGATTTAGGTAGAAAGAAGAAATAAAGCTGGGTGTCATCAGCATATGGTGACATCAAACCTCAAAACCCGGACAACCTCTGCCAACAGTTTTATGTAAATGTTAGATAGCATCATAGAACCATAGAATTGGAAGAGACCACAAGGGCCATCGAGTCCAACCCCCTGCCAAGCAGGAAACACCATCAGAGCACTCCTGACATATGGTTGTCAAGCCTCTGCTTAAAGACCTCCAAAGAAGGAGACTCCACCACACTCCTTGGCAGCAAATTCCACTGTCGAACAGCTCTTACTGTCAGGAAGTTCTTCCTAATGTTTAGGTGGAATCTTCCTTCTTGTAGTTTGGATCCATTGCTCCGTGTCCGCTTCTCTGGAGCAGCAGAAAACAACATTTCTCCCTCCTCTATGTGACAACCTTTTATATATTTGAACATGGCTATCATATCACCCCTTAACCTCCTCTTCTCCAGGCTAAACATGCCCAGCTCACTTAGCCATTCCTCATAAGGCATCGTTTCCAGGACTTTGACCATTTTGGTTGCCCTCCTCTGGACACAAAAACGGGACCCAAATGTGTTTAAATTACATGTGTTAGGATGCAATACATTTAGAAATGTGTGCATTGAGATAAAATATGTAGAATCATAGAATTGTAGAGCTGGGGGGGACCCTGAGAATCATCTAGTCCAACTCTCTGCAAATAGTATTTAGACTTAGGGGGTTTTTAAAATTGCAAATTAAGGCAGAAATATGTGGAATTGAATGGACACCTGTGAAACTGACACAGGCTGCAAATAGTCTGAACTCTCCATCTCTAAATAATACCAGGGATATTTTCTATATTAAATTTCTATACTACTTCTTTAATGGTGAATCTCTCCAAGTACAAATCTGATACTATAGTAAAGAAAATAGTGGTGCCTTTTAATTTCAGGACATTTCTTGGGTTTGGGTTAAAAATTCTAACGCATAGTGGTGAAAAAATTCTCACCCACAGGATTCCAATGGCTTTCTGGTTTTCGTGTCTGTCATATGACAAAATACAGGAGTGGAGGAAAGAGGACTCAATATCTACCACCAAAAATGATTTAAGGATGGGGAAGGAGAAAGGGATGCAACATGTACAAAGATTTGGACTGTCTCCTTTGCTATTCACAATGTGTCAAGCTATTTGATATCCAGGCCAGTGAGAAGTGTCCATTCCTCCTGCTTGAAGAAGAAAACTTTCAGAGTGAACAAAAGAGAAGATAGAAGATGCAATGCATATTGAAAGTAAGAGAGAGGCACAGCAGGTAGAGAATCAATGACAATGCAGACAGGGAGAAAAAAGAATTTCTTAAGAAACAAATCTTCCCTCTTCTGCTTCTTTCATTGGAGTGCCTTGCTCATTTTCTCTTGCTCTTTTCCTGGCATTGTACTTTATGCTCAAGCTGACTGTGACACTTTGAGAGAACAGATCTCATTGTTAATTCTAAGATACGGCCGCCATGCCCCTGTAATGGAGCAGCACACACCCTCACTATTCCTATAGCTGTTGGCTGTGAAAATATTCATCTGACATTACAAATTCTAATCAGCAGTAGCGATTGCTGCAAGACCACACACCAGGCTTAAGCCATTTCAAGACATGCTGCACTGTTAAGAAGGTGTATCCAGCTAATCTCAAAGATACGGCTAGTGTATTGGGAGCAGGCAATCCAACTACTAACTAGACATTATATCAGACTTTTCATGTCACGCGAGCACCTTGAACTTGGCTTGGAAGCTAACTGGAAGCAGGGCAATTCCTCTTGGAATCCTGGAAGCCAATACACAAGTTTAGGGACAAGCGCTCTTTGGTGAGAAAACCCCAGTGGAGACTTAACATCTTAAAAAATGCTTCAAAGCAAATCATGGAAATATAGGCTGTAAAACCTTTAAAATGTGCCCTTCCAGTGAGTTTCAAAACACCACCTTTTAAAAGCTCTTTCCAAGCTTTTCCATTTCCCTTGCACAGAGATAGAGCACATGTTTGTTAAGTAAAATAAAATGATTTTATTATTTTTATTTTTTTATTAATATTTTAATAAATTTTACAAAAAAGTTTAACATAGCGACAAAAATCAAAAATAATCACGATAAACAACAAACAACAAACATCAGAATACAAAACAGGAAAAAACAAAAAGAAAACATAAAAAAGAAAATTTAACATAGAAAAAAAGAGCTCTCTCTCAAGTTAATATCCTTCAAAACCTTATTTTCCTTACTTCCACCCGCCTTCCTTTCTTGTATTCCACTTTAAAAATTAGTTTAGCAAGATCATTCATTATTCAGTTTTATCCTTATCCCTCCCTTCATATTCTTATTTGTCTTAATCACTAGAACCCCTTCATTTCATTTTCAATGTCCTCAGCATTCAAAAATTTTACAATGTTTTTGTAAGTAGACTTAAAACTTCTTCCAATCCTCTTCCACCTGTTCTTCTCCTTGATCTCGAATTCTGCTCGTCATTTCTGCCAGTTCCATATAATCCATTACTTGCATCTGCCATTCTTCCAAGGTGGGTAGATCTTGTGTCTTCCAGTGCTTTGCAATAAGTATTCTTGCTGCTGCTGTGGCACACATAAAAAAGGTTCTGTCCTTCTTTGGCACCAATTGGCCGACCGTGCCCAGGAGAAAGGCCTCTGGTTTCTTCAGGAAAGTATACTTAAATACCCTTTTCAATTCATTATAGATCATTTCCCAGAACGCCTTAATCCTTGGGCACGTCCACCAAAGGTGAAAGAATGTTCCTTCAGTTTCTTTACATTTCCAACATTTATTATCGGGCAAATGATAGATTTTTGCAAGCTTGACTGGGGTCATGTACCACCTGTAAATCATTTTCATAATATTCTCTCTTAGGGCATTACATGCCATGAATTTCATACCGGTGGTCCACAACCGTTCCCAGTCAGCAAACATAATGTTATGACCAATATCTTGTGCCCATTTTATCATAGCAGATTTAACCGTTTCATCCTCAGTATTCCATTTCAACAGCAGATTATACATTCTCGACAATATCTTAGCACTGGGTTCTAGCAGTTCTGTTTCCAACTTTGATTTTTCCACCTGGAAGCCATTTTTCCTATCCAAATTATAGGCCTCTCTTACTTGAAAATAATGTAGCCAATCCTGCACCTTGTCTTTAAGTTTCTCATAACTCTGCAATTTCAATTTGTCCCCTTCCTGCTCCAAAATTTCCCAATATTTTGGCCAGTTAGATCCCATATTAGATTTTTTCAAAGCCTTTGCTTCCATAGGTGAGAGCCACCTTGGGGTTTTGTTCTCCAAAAAGTCTTTATATTTAACCCAGACATTAAACAGTGCTTTCCTGACAATATGGTTTTTAAATGCCTTATGTGCTTTGTCCTTACCATACCAAAAATATGCATGCCATCCGAAAACATTATCATACCCTTCCAAATCTAGGATGTCTGTGTTCTCAAGAAGTAGCCATTCCTTCAGCCAGCAGAAAGCTGCTGCTTCATAATATAGCTTAAAGTCCGGCAGGGCAAACCCCCCTCTATTCTTTGCATCAGTAAGAATCTTATACTTTATTCTGGGCTTTTTGCCCTGCCAGACAAATCTAGAAATATCCTTTTGCCACTTCTTGAAACAGTCCATCTTGTCAATAATTTGCAACGACTGAAACAAAAACAACATTCTTGGCAATACATTCATTTTGATAACCGCAATTCTGCCCAGTAAGGAAAGCTTCAAATTTGTCCACATTTCAAGATCTTTTTTCACTTCTGACCAACACTTCTCATAGTTATCCTTAAATAAGTTAACATTCTTAGAAGTCATATTCACCCCTAGGTATTTTACTTTTTTCACCAATGTTAGGTCTGTTTCTTCCTGAAACCTTTCTTTCTCAATCGGCGTTAGATTCTTCTCTAAAACCATAGTTTTTGATTTGTTCAGTTTAAAGCCTGCCACTTGACCAAATTCCTGTATTATTTCCAAAGCTCTGTTGGTACTAGGGATTGGCTCCTGCAATGTCAATACTAGGTCATCTGCAAAAGCTTTAAGTTTATAATGTTTAACTCCGACCTGTATACCCTGAATCTGTTGGTCCCTTCTGATCATGTTCAACAAAACCTCCAGGACTGAAATAAAGAGCAAAGGGGAAATTGGGCAGCCTTGTCGTGTCCCTTTTTCTATTTTAACCTCTTCTGTAACTGCATTGTTCACTATTAATTTTGCTTTTTGTTCTGAATAAATCGCACTTATACCATTTCCAAACCTTTCTCCAACCTCCATCCCTTGGAAATTTTTCATCATAAAACTCCAAGAGATATTGTCAAAGGCTTTCTCCACATCAATGAATATCAAAACAGCTTTTGAGTTAATATTGACTTGTAACTTTTCCAAAATGTCAATTAAGTTCCTCATGTTATTTGACAGATGTCTACCTGGGAGAAAGCCAGCTTGGTCTTTATGTATCATTCCTGCCAATACTTTTTTCAACCTTTTGGCCAAAATATCTGCAAAGATTTTGTAATCCACATTAAGTAGGGATATGGGGCGGTAGTTCTTGAGTTGTGTCTTTTCAGACTCATTTTTCGGTATAGCTTCTTTCCACGACTCCGGCGCTTTTTTCATTGCAAACCTCCATTAGCGGTTGAATCAAATAATCTTTCATAACTTTGTAGTATTTGGAGGTTAGCCCGTCCGGGCCTGGAGACTTGCCTAGTTGCAAATTCTGAATGGCACCTTCGACCTCTTGTTCAGAAATTTTATCATTCAATATTAGTTTGTTCTCTTGAGATATTTTTTGTAGTCCATTTGTTTCCAAAAAAATTTCAATTTTAATCTCATTCTGTGGCCCTTGTGCGTACAATTGTTTGAAGTATCTCTGGAAGCAGTCTTTAATCTCCTGTGGATTTTGTATATTCCTGCCATTCACTTCAAGATTAGTCACTGTATTTAATTTTTGTCTTTTCTTATTTTTTTTCTTATTTTTTTAATTTTTAAATTTTAAAAAAATATTTATTTATACAACAAGAAAAAACAAGAAAACACACACACACACACACAAAAACCACAAGTATCAAATTACACACAAATTACAAAAATAACCATAGACGCATAATTTTCTTGACAAACAATAAAACATCTATTGGTCTTAACACTAAAGACCCAACTTCCCGTCTATTCCATATTTCAAGTTCAAATTACTTATTGCCAATACACATTTTTTTCATAATTAAACTTATTCTCAATAAATCTAATTTCTTCTCTCTACCTAGCAACTATTACTGAAGTTCCTCGAATGCTGCAACAGAATTTAAACTACTATATTTATTTTTCAGATATTCTTTGAAAACCTCCCATTTAGAAACAAATTCCTGTTTGGATTTATTCTTTATTTTTTCTGATAAACCATCTAATTCGGCATATTCTGTCAGCTTTTGGATCCAATCTTGTATAGAGGGGATTTCATTACTCTTCCATTTTGCTGCGATCAAAACTCTTGCTGCCGCCGTCGCATATAAAAAGATACCCTTCCTCTTTTGTGGAATATCCAAATCTGTTATTCCCAGGAGGTAGGCCTCTGGTTTTTTATTGAATGAGATCTTTAGCATTTTTTGCAGTTCTGCGTGTATACTCTCCCAGAATACCTGTATTTTCCTACATGTCCACCACATATGGTAGAATGTTCCTGAGTCTCCACATCTCCAACAATTGCTTGACACATTTTTATACATTTTTGAGAGTTTCCATGGTGTTAGATACCATCGATGTTGCATTTTTTGAAAGTTCTCTCTAATCGTGTAACAATTTGTGAATTTCCAATTGATCTTCCAAAAATTTTCCCATTGGGCCATGGTTATTGAATGGCCAAAATCCTGAGACCACCTCACCATTGCCACTGTTACCTCCTCCTCCTTGACTGTCCAGTCAAGGAGGAGTCGGTAAGTTTTGGAAAGAGTTTTTCTTTTAGAATTTACAAGATCAGATTCGAATCGGGAAGTTTCTACTGAGAACCCCTTTTGTTTGTCAGATTTAAATTTTTCAAATAACTGATGGTATTGGAACCAGTCTGAAATGTGTTCTCTTATTTCCTCAAATTTTTTAAATTTTATTTGGTTATTTTCATTTTTTAGAAGTATTTTATATGTTGGCCAGCTTTCCTGAGTATTTTTCCGTTTTACTGCTATGGCTTCTACTGGAGAAGTCCACCACGGGACTTTAGGCTCCATCAGGTTTTTATATTTTTCCCATACAGCAAAGAGTGACTTTCTTATTATATGGTTGGTAAAATTTTTATGAATTTTCGCTTTTCCATATATTAGGTAGGCGTGCCATCCCCAACGGTTGTCAAAACCTTCCAGGTCCAGGAGGTCCGGATCCTGCAATGTGCACCAATCTTTTAACCAGGTGAAACAGGCTGCCTCATAATAAAGTTTTAGGTTGGGTAGGGAAAAGCCTCCTCTCTCTTTTATGTCTATTAAGATCAGGTGTTTAATCCTGGGTTTCTTCCCTTCCCACAAAAATTTGGAAATTTCTCTTTGCCATATCTTGAGACAACCTGCTTCACCGAGTATCGGAATCATTTGAAATAAAAAGATTAATTTTGGAAGCACATTCATCTTTATAATGGAAATCCTACCGAGAAATGTTAATTTTAGTTTAGTTTTTGTCTTTTCTTCAACTGCCAAGCTAGCAGCTTTCCACATTTATTAGCCGATTCAAAAGTCTTTTGTCTCATTTGTTTAATCTTCCATTCTATATCCTGATTTACCATTTTCAAATATTGTACCTGATGTAATTTAATTTCTCGCAAAATCTCTTGTGACTTTGGTTTAGTCCTTAATCTCTTCTCTCCTTCTCTAATTTTTTCCAAAATCTTTTCTTTTTTCTCCTCTTGAAGTCTCCTCTTTATAGCATTTTGTTGAATCAAAAAGCCTCTCATTACAGCTTTACTTGCGTCCCAGATTACTCTTTTTTCCACTGTTGTCTTCAAATTTATTTCAAAATAGTCTTTCATGATTTTTTGGGCCTTCTTAATAATTTCTGGATCTCTAAACAAGGTGTCATTCATTCTCCATCTAAAGGAGCCAATCGGTGTTAATTTCATGTCCATTCTCACAGGGTTATAGTCGGAGCAGATTTTTGGGCAGATTTCCACTTTTCGAATTTTGGGTGCCATCCATCTAGTAATCCAAATTTGGTCGATTCTTGTCCAAGTCATATTGGCTTCAGAAAAGAAAGTCCCCTCTCTACCGAGGGGGTTCTTAGTTCTCCAAATGTCAATCAAATCCATATTGTCTGTCATTTCAAAAAAGGTCTTTGGTAGTCTTCCATCTTTTGTAACTACCTGTCTTTCAGATTTGTCCATATTAGTCGACACTACGCCGTTCATGTCTCCCATCAAGATAATATTTTGGTCCATAAAGTCCAGCAACGTCTCATGCAGTTTCTTGTAAAATTCTGATTTCCCCTCGTTAGGTGCATAGACTCCAATTATTAATAGTTTCTCTCCTTGAAATTGTATTTCGATTGCCACAAATCGTCCATGTTCATCTTTAAAAAGAAATTTTGGTGATAATTTCTCTTTTGCATAAATCACAACTCCTCTTTTTTTAACTTTGTCCGATGAGATAAATTCTTGGCCTAGCCTTTTATTTATCAGTAGTTTCCTGTGGAGTCTTGTTATATGTGTTTCTTGTAGACAAATCAGGTCCAATTGTTCCTTTTTCAGCATATGGAAAATTCTCTTCCTCTTGCTAGGGGAATTCATACCCCTGATGTTCCAAGTTAATATCTGCAGAGACATATTGTAATTATTTTGATGTTCCTCCAACCGCTCCTTGAAGTTGCTCTTGGTCTGACAGCGGTGTCACTTTCTCTAGTTGGTCCAATCCCAAGGGGTGTCTTCCTAAGTCAAGTGGCCCCAGTCCTGGTGTTCCCGGTTCTTTTGTTCCGGCCTCTCTTTGTAGGTCTTCACCGAAGTCTCTCAAGAAGCTCACTTTATCTTCCTCTGATCTTATCTTTATTTTCTTTCCTTTGAATGTGAACGAGAGGCCTTGAGGGAATTCCCACCTGAACAAAATGCTATTTTTCCTTAACAGGCCTACCAAGTCTCTGTAGTTGGCTCTGAGATCAAGTAGATGTTTTGGGATGTCTTTAAAAATTTCAATTCTCACACCTTGAATCTGGAGTGCTTTCTGGTAGTGGAAACTCAGTATTTTGTCTCTTTCTTCTTTTGACCTTAAAACAATCAAACAGTCTCTCGCTCTATTTTTCCTTTTGACTCTTCCCAATCGAAAAGCACTCACTATTTTAAATTTTTCTTTTTCTAAGTCCAGGTCTCAGCAATCCTCAAATTCCGATGTAAGAAATTCTATTAAATCTCCTTCTTCTGCTTCTGGGACCGCCCGAATTCTCAAATTAGTCTGTTTCTCTTTACGTTCAATCAAAGAGAATTGTGCCCTGTAATCATCCAATTTTTTATTTATTGGCGGTATCTTTTCTTCTACCGCCAGTACCCTCTCCTTCGCTTCCTCTGCTGTCTTCTTTGTCTCCTTGGATTCCTGCAGCAACCTGTCGGTAGCCTGGGTATTAGAATTCACTTTCTGCCCCACATCACTTACTTTCTGCCCCAGATCATTAATAGTTGAAGTATTTAAATCAATCTTGGCTGTCAGATTTTGTAGGGCTGAAAGAATCTTGTCTAGTGTTGTAGAATCTGATCCTGCTCCTTTTGGTTCTTCTCTTTCTGTGGCTTGTGGGGCAGGGAGTCCTGCTACTGATGCTCTTCTATGCAACTGTTGTTGCTGTGCCTGCAACTGCTGCTGTTGTCTGGTTTTAGCTCTTGTTGTTTTTTCCTGAGACTTTTCCTGAGACTTATCTTGTTGTTTGTCTTGATCCATTACTTTGCCACTGAGAGTCAAGGTCGTTCACACAGTTTCCAGGCTTGTTTCTTGGCAATGCAAAAATGACAGCTGCAGTGGAAAATCCCCAGCTATAACACAAAGTTCCTCTAGGGGAGCAGAGTAGCAAAATGTATCAATGGTGATTGTTAAACAGTAACTTCATACACTTCCCAGTTGTTACACAAATTACAAACAGTTGCAGACTTGAAAGTTCCCTTAGATGGTTTCCATTCTCTCGCAGAAATCTACAGTAAAAATTACAATGTCTATAAAACGGTGCATTCACAGTGACCTTTCAGTTGTTTAAAGCAGTCCGATGTCAAGGATTGAGTGGTGGGTTTTTCTCCCCCCTTCACAACTTATGGGGGGGGGATTCGTCTGTCGGACAGTTGGATTTAGCTCTTTTTATAAAAAAAGTCAATGGTTCAAAGCTCCATTGTCCCTTGCTTTCATCCTATTTACAAGATCGGCAAAGCGGACTTCCTGTTTACACTTTACCGATTTCAGGTCCAAATTCAAAGTTAAAGTCCCAGATCAAAGTGCCAAAATCAAGTTCAAAGTTCAATTTTAGTAAATCATTATTCTTTGATCTTTTCCAATTTTTCCAATTCTTACTCACGGGTAGATGTTTCAGTTCGTAGTTTCACAGGAAAAAGGTCAGCGCTCTCCGGTAACTGCTGTGCAGCTTCTCTCCGCAGAAGTAGCGATCGACTCCAGCACAGCGCCAAACCCCCGCTCCGCTCCGAAGCTCTTTACAGAGCTTCTTTGACAGTTTGGGGGGGCGCAAAACGTGCCCACTGAGTCCCACGGCCCCAGGCTTCTCCCGCCTGCGGGTTTTTTGAGGGGTCCTCCGCTTCGCTGTAACGGTGAACCCGATTTCTGCGGAGCTTCTCCCTCCGATTCAGAGGGAATCCGCCATTACCGATGGCGCCGCCTCCGGAAGTCCGAAGTCAATAAAATGATTTTACAAAACTCTTCAAAGGTCCGCTTCATGTGCTTTTCCTTACAGTAGTCAGAAAAGATTAACAGGTAGTCAAAATGGTAAAAGTATTGGTAAGGAAAACACTACTTTCAGACTCTGGTCTGGTCTGAAACAGAGTTAAAGGGATGCTCACAGCTCCTCACATACTGAAATTCCACCTGGAGGATGAGGCTTGGGGACCCATTTCCTCTCCGTGTGGGAAGTGGCAACTCAGAGGCAGCTGACCTGCCACCTTAACCCAGGCACTAATTAGATTCAAACATGCTAGTGTTATTTGAGACTGGAACCCTACAGTTGCTTTGGAGCCAATGTTTCCCATGCTGTCAGAGGCACCAAGTTGCACCCAACATTGGGGGGGGCGTCACGTGACACTAATTCTCCAGTGGTTTGATTTCAGCCCCAGAGGCCTACTCCATTGACTCTCAAGGCAAACAGATGCCAACAACCTTCTTAGCATACACAGGTTATCCCATTTTATTCTTACAACCATGAAGAACAGGTTCAGTTTAGCAAGAGTGGCCACCCAACAAACTTTATGTTCAGTTAAGCATTTGAACCCTGGTCTCTCTGGGGCAAATCCATCACTCTGTGTGCTGTTTCAAGTGGATGAGTTATTTATGACCAAGCAGAGCAGGCAGCTAGAATCTCTGTAGCCCTCTGTGGTGATACCTTTTCAAGAGGCTTGTTCTGTTCTGGGGGAAAACCCTCTGGGCAGTTTATGTAGGAAGGCAGAGAGAGACTGCAGGTGGAGATTTCGTGTAAGGCAGCTAGCACAGAATAGGAACACCATATAGTAAACATTAAACCAACCTTATGACTGCAAAATAAAAAATATAACATTATGCTGAAGAAATCTAGTGTCTGTCTTCTCTTCACTGGTGCATCTCAGAGAACACCCACCCACCACAAATTTTAAGATTTTTTACTTTAATACACCTAGGGACCTCAAAAGCAGGAAGTGGCCCAGGCCTCTCTGAACTTCTGAGGGGATCTGATTGTGTGAATACTGTTTTAAGCTTCCTTCTGGGACTCAGTTACATTGGCAAAGAAAAAGTGCTTAGTATATGTTGTATATGCATTATAATACTGTCACACCAGATGGCGCTGTGGAGTTCCAATTTTGCCAACCCAATTTTTCATACAAAGTTTACAACGTGTTTAACTGAAACACTTCTTTGATATGTCTAGATCCAGCCCAGGTCAGAAATACATCAAAACCAGTATCTTCTATGGGTCCTCAGTTTGTATCTGTGTTCCAAAAAAATTGGAACCTTAAAAAAAAAAAATACTACAAATGAAGCATTGTTGGGAAACATTTAACTAGACATTTCAGAATGAGGGCAATTTCTGCTCTAGATAGACCCCAAAGTTTTAGAATAGTGCTTATGTTTTCCATATCAATGCTTAAATCCCTAAAATATACAACGTATTGTATAATAACCTTGATGCCAGAAAGGATTTTCTTTGGCAAGGTAAATGGAAATTGAGGCTTTTAATGAAAACGACTACAGTGCCAAAAATCACAAATGCAGCCCTATAATGTCTATACACTTGTCCTTTAAAAATATAAAGCAGAGAACATTACAGGATGGAGATTTCCCCCCCCTAGTTTGATTGGTCTGGAAGCTGAGTTAAGAAGTGCCTAGTTCCCGTTGCTCATATTTTCTGAAGAACAAAATAGGGAACCTCTTAAAACGAAAATAGGCCCTTGTCAAACAATTTTAACAAATGAAAATTTCATGCCCATTATGCTGGTTTTCCAGACATTCATCAACTTCTGTTGAGCATTAGTGCGGAAGGAGGGCTTGCACTGTTTATTCTCCAGTTTGCGTTCTGAGATCAAAGTGTTGTGTGAGCGGGAAGGTGTCTGGTATCTAAGAAACACTTTCCTTATTATGATATTGTCTCTAGGATGCTTAGCTGTCTTTATAAGGCTTTCAGAGTGGCCATGGGTCTTGCAGGACTCTGTCAAACAATGTTGTATAAAGGCCTGGGCTGGATCAAGATATTTTGCTGCCCAAGGCAAGGAAGCAGGATGTGTTTTGCATCATATGCTTCATGGATGCATACAGAGCAAAATGGGTTTGTGGCTGCCTGTTTTTGCCAGTCAAAGGATTTGATTTTAAAGATTTGAACTTCTGCAACATAAACCTTGCAAACATTTGCACCTGCAAGCAGGTCTTTGGAAGTATGAAAACTAATGACCTGAGCTCAGTCAACTGCCATCAGACTTTAATTTCATTCAGAATTTGAAAGTCGATAAAAGCTTGATAAAAAATACAAAATTTCAGATCCTTCTGTGAATATGGACCTTTCTTCTTCTTCTTCTTCTTCTTCTTCTTCTTCTTCTTCTTCTTCTTCTTCTTCTTCTTCCCCCACTTCCTTTTTATGAATCCTTATTCAAAAGTGAAACATTTGTTCAGTTCAGGAAGATTCTCTCTAGAGAAGAAAATAATTTTATCAGTGAGACTCCCTGGTGATCAGGTAGACTTGGAACTGCTCTTAATCAGCCTTTTTGACATGGTTGCTTGAATAGCACTTCCCATGATGCTTTGTGTGTCTAGCTTAATTCTTTCCTTTTGAACTCACCATGACTTATACGTGCCTTTCCCCCCCTCCTTCTATGTCTGAAGTTATCCCTCTATTAACTTTAATTGGAAAGGTATCCTTTGTTCCCCCAGAGTAGTCATGCACTGAACACTGAACTCCCTAGGTTTAAATTTCTGGGGTAGCAAGAGTTCAGTTTTCTGATAACTCAAATATAAAAAAAGAAAATCCTTGCCGATAGATCTGATAGCTTTATCATTTCAGGAGTTTTTTTGGGTTTCTTTTAAGGAGAGAATATTATCAGAGGGTGAAAAGTGTTCTGTCAATAGATATTTGCAAATATATACAATTAGACTTCAAGAAATGGGAAGTTCAGAAGGAAGCAGTGACTTCCTCCTTCCCCATAACTTGTCCACTCTAAAATCCCAAGCAATTTTGCACCCAGCCCTTTTGCATGTAACTTGCTCCAATTTAGACACTTCTGCTGAAATGCTGTTCAAGAACATCCAGGAAGACATATTAAGTGAAACATGCTCATGGTTCACCCTCCCCACAATTGTAATGTGGAAAAGAGGCTTAGGGAAAATCCATAAGGATTGTTTCCATTTTCAGTAAACTGCTGAAGAAATTTCATTTTGGAGGCTCCACCCTAATATTAGAGATGGTTCCAAGAGCAGTGAAAACGGGGAGGAGAAAGGACATTTTCATGCTTGAGAAGCCTTTGCCTCAAATGTGCTAGTTTTTAATATGTAAAGAGAGGGTTTGTTTCAAACGGGATCAAGCATGCAGTTCCCAGCTGCAGCCTGCAAAGTGGTGGTTCTCATTCATACATGCTCACCATTAGGGGATTCTGCAGTTATTGTGACAAACGGGTGATTATTTGAGTCTGCACACTGACCCTTAGGATGGAGAGTTTGACATACCAGACCCATTATTAGGAAGAAGATTCATCTGATAATCTGCATGTTTCTTCCCCCAGCCCACCCCAGCAAATTTCATATCCACTGAAGTTATGGTCAATTGTGTTTTTAGTACTTTGAAAAGCTAACCAATCATGTTTACTTCAAAAATATTCTGAAATACTAAGCATGCCAGGCCATATGTTTTCAGCTTCTCATCAGATGCTTGTGATCAGTTTTCAAAGACATTTCACTTACTCTACCTTGATGGTATCATAACTCCATCATATCTTCTTTTTTTAAGCTGGGATGATTCTAGACCTTTAACGTTTTTTATCATCTCAATAGTACACCAGTACAGATAAAGGGTTTAGGATTGAGTTTTAAACTCTTTGATCACTATCATGCCTTGCAAGTCATCATACTCCTGCAGTTGTATGTTGCACATTCACTATAAAAGAAAGCTGAGGTGAACATTCCCAAGCCCCTAAGTCATGAATGGTCCAGATTTAATCAGTGGGACTGCTGCTACAGTGGGATTAGTTTATGCTTTGCCATCTAACCATCCTATCTATAGAATCCTCTCTAAAAGCTGATGTGAGAGCTTGAACACCTGGAAAGCTTTAAAAGGAGCATGATTCTTCCTTATTTGTGATGCACATCTCTTTTGCATCTCCCATCAAATCTTAGGAATTTCAAGAAAGTCTAGTCTGAGACACATTGCTCCACTGCTTTTTCTGCTTCTTATCTCCACAATTCTCCATTCCTGTAGTAGGTCATTATAAAATGTCTAGGATAAGACACCTATTTAAACAGTTTGTTAAAATATGTATCCAGTTTCAATTCTATTAATGTTTAATTGTATTTTAAGGATTAATTTTTCTATGGTTTTAGCAGTTCTTGTTTTTATCCATTAGCTGACTTGAGTCCCTTCAGGGAAAAAGGGGGGGGGGTATAAATAAATATATAACAACGACAATAACAACAATAGTAATAATAATATTAGGGACAGGATGGGATGTATGGGGGTTGGGGGAGGGGTAGCACCTCTGGTGGGGGGGGGCGCGTCATGCTCCTTCTTGGATAGTTTGTCTACCTTTGGTCCCCACCCTGCCTTCAGCTTTCACCTGTGGCTCCTAGAAGTTGTCAGCATGCAACAGCGACCACATCCTGGGAAACGGCTTTGACTGGCTACTAATCCAGGTGAGGGGAGCCGATGGGTCTCCAACCCTCAGTGAGTTAGAGGCTTCCCCTGTATGCAAAGGCAGGTGGATGAGACCAAGAGTGGGTCCAACAGTGAAGAAGGCAGTTCCTCCACATGTTGTAGAGGGAGGAGAGGGGCAGGTGGGGTTTGTCAGCCTGGGAAGGGAGCCCATCTAGGAGAAGCAAAACTCTAATCCCAAACCTCCACTGCCATGTGGGATATCTTTGAGAGAAGAAAGGGCTCAGGAGTAAACCCTACGCAAATCTGGAGTGAAGCCCTTAATACTGATGGATGGCGCTTGTATGCCTCCTTCTGGCAACTCCTGCAGCCAAGCTGGTGCCAAACATACTGCTCTGCTTACCTTTGGACAACATCAGGTAGACTGAGAGGGGGGTCTTGTCCTCTGGGCAGCCCAAGATCTCCATACACACTGCCCAGCAGTTTGATTTCACCCCTAGAGGCACACTCCATTGTCTCTTGAGACAGACACATGCCAGCAAGGGATGGGCCAAAAATAGAGCTAAATATCACCTCCTGTGCAAAGCATCCTTTGGATTGAGTGTTGCCCACCACTTGGCTTGGTGGCATAACCTCATAACCACATGCAGAAAGAGGTAGTGAAGAGGCCGTGCCCCAGACTCACCCTCCGGACACAAACTGTGTCGCTGTGGGCAGGGCAGGTCTGTAGCTTCATGATGCATTAAACCAGCCTTTCTCAACCTGTGGATCCCCAGATGTTGTTGAACTACAACTCCCATCACCCCTAGCTAGCACGGCCAGAGCTCAGGGATGATGGGAGTTGTAGTCCAACAACATCTGGGGACCCACAGGTTGAGAACCACTGCAAAGGGATCCATATAGTCATAGGGTCAAGGGGCTATGCTGATAGCCCTGTCCCAAAAGTCTCAGAGCTTTCTTGCCCTCCTACAGAAGTTGAGCGTGAACATCTGCAAGAAGAAAGTTGACGTGCATAGGTGCTCAGTGCATGGACATCTGTGGAGCAGGGCAAAAAAGTTTCAGCATCTCAGAGCCATGCAGACCCACATTAACCCTTCACATGATCAACTCGTGAAAGCATCTTAATTAGTGTACTACTACGAAAACCTGATCAGAATCAGGGCAGTGCTTCTTGTCTGCACTCTGATTTGGCTTTGTGATGCTGTCCCATGTAGCCAAATCTGATGAGCTGCCAGACAATGTGACATCCCAATGCCTATACGATTTCTAATTAATTTATGAACATCCCCCACCCCACCCCTAGCTGGCACTTTTTAAAAGCTGGTGTCGAAGTTTCAGAGTGGCTGGGAAAACCCAGCCAGATGGGTGGGGTATAAATAAATTATTATTATTATTATTATTATTATTATTAACACAGAATGATTGCAAAAAATAATATGTGTTTGTGGGAGGGATGTTACTGGTTTGCTTTTGTTTTATTATGTATTTTTATTCTCAGATTATCTTGCTGCCCTTTCTACATCTGGACACATCAGCAACAGCTCCCAGGCACTTATTTGGACATCTGTGCTGCCAACCCTGACAGAATGTCAACTTGAATTTACCTACACTCTCCTCTTCCTCCTTCCACAATCCCTTTTAACTTGAGAACAGTAGCTTGTTCTCCTTGTACCTTAACTTATAGTTTTTGTTCTGTTCATATTGATGATGATGATGATGATGATGATGATTAGCTGCTGGCACAACACCTTTGCACAGTGAGGCATTCAAAACCTCACTCACCCAGTCAACTGGGCCTCCTTTGGCTGGCTGAAGCTGGCCATTTTAAAACTCTTGACTCACCTTGATGGCAAACAGCAATATGGTAGCAGTAAAAGGTAAAAGGTAAAGGACCCTGGACGGTTACGTCCAGTCAAAGGCGACTATGGGGTTGTGGCGCTCATCTCGCTTTCAGGCCAAGGGAGCTGGTGTTTGTCCGCAGACAGCTTTCCGGGTCATGCAGCCAGCATGACTAAACTACTTCTGGTGTAACGGAACACCATGACGGAAACTAGAGAGCACGGAAATGCCGTTTACCTTCCCACTGCATCAGTACCTATTTATCTACTTACACTGGCATGCTTTTGAACTGATAAATTGGCAGGAGCTGGGACTGAGCAACAGAAGCTCACTCGGTCACTGGGATTCAAACCACCAACCTTCTGATCAGCAAGCCCAAGAGGCTCAGTGGTTTAGACCACAGGAAGAGGTTGAAGGGCAGAACTGGTAGTACAAATCCCAGTGGGAAGCATAGCAGAGGAGGGAGAGATCTTCTAGATGTGTGAAATCCCCGTCAGGAAACACAAGTAGGGAGGCAAATTGCTCAAGAAACACCTGAAGGTTGGCTTTGCAACAGTACATACTTGAACAGAGGAAGTCTGCAAATACATTTACATACTAGAATTATAAATCAAATCCAGCTTTGATGTAATTGGGTGAGATTCCTATTGATGTCTGTCAGTGGTGCACCAATTTATATTGCAGCTTCTTTGGGTCCATAGCCTATTGAGACCTAGAATGTCCACCATTGTGAATGTTTTTGCATGTAAATATTAAAGAGACCGGTTTGACAATAGCAACTATTTTGAGCCGAGGAGCACAACAAGCGTCAGTCTGAGATGCATAATGCTTCCCATATCTAGGGATTCTTTATTCTGAATAGTTCCATACAAGCAGCATTCTTAATCTCTGCAGCACAGTTACTCTATAGATTCTGTATCTAAAGGAACGATGCACAGCTCTTCTCAATAGAGGCACCCTGTCTTCGCTTTTGAAAGAGCCAACCAAACACTGGAATAAGAGAGATTGAGGTCTGTCTTAGCATTTGCTTCTCTGGGATGTGGTCTGTTGTGGTATAAGAATTTTTCTTTTTCTTTTTAAAAAAGAGGCATTTGGTTTTCATTTGTTTGAAACTGTTTCTTAGCCTGGCACACTTTATATACAAAAGTTAACTGGTTGTCTTTGGGCAATAGGAGGCTTTTTCAATTATTGCTGAGTTTTAAGGCAGCCTCATAAGCAGAAACATGGCACTGATTTCATTTTGATTTTTTCCATACCCTAACCTGCTTTTTAAAGGACAATGTTAACTATCAGTACAAAGGCACAAATTGCACAACCTTTCTTTTATCAGTGTTCCAATATGGAAGGAGAGAAATATCCATAAACCATTAAGTTCTGTTCTCCACGGACAACCTTCTTAAGCATGTTTTGAGTGTCCACCATTTAAGCTGTCCATCCAGCTATCTATCTTCCTTAGTCCACCCTGTCCATTCAGTGTGAGGTTAGTCTGTCAATCTAATCTCACCTTTCAGTTACTAGCAGAGTGCCCAGTTGTGAACTGATGAAAAGAAGGATTTGTATCACCAAAAACATGGACAGAAGAGCACACCAATTTACCTATGGCAATTTATACGAATAGATGCAAATTTAGAAATACGTAATTAAAAGGTAAAGGGACCCCTGACCGTTAGGTCCAGTTGCAAATGACTCTGGGGTTGCGGGCTCATCTTGCTTTATTGGCTGAGGGAGCCAGCGTACAGCTTCCGGGTCATGTGGCTAGCATGACTAAGCCGCTTCTGGCGAACCAGAGCAGCGCACGGAAACGCCATTTACCTTCCCGCCAGAGCGGTACCTATTTATCCACTTGCACTTTGACGTGCTTTCGAACTGCTAGGTGGGCAGGAGCAGGGACTGAGCATCGGGAGCTCACCCCGTCACGGGGATTCGAACCGCCGACCTTCTGATCAGCAAGTCCTAGGCTCTGTGGTTTAACCCACAGCGCCACCTGCATCCCTTAAAAATAATTACTACAATTTAAACATAAATAAAATGCATCTCATCATAGGGCAGAAGACACCAGGTGACTTGTGTGCCTGCTCACTCTGTTGATGGGCAACTTCGAGGCTTCTGCTCTCCCTTCGTTTGGTTCTTATTAGGTCAGGCTTCAAGCAGAGAAGACCTTCAAACAGAGGGCCCTCCCCTGACAGCCCTTCGAAAGAGAGAACTGTTTTCTGTAAAGTAGGACACATGCCCCCCCCCCCAAGTGCTAAGCTGCAAGCACCAGGCAATCTGTCTGCCCAATCTCACATTTTAGGAAAGATTCAACAGAAATAGCAATAACAAGTCAGCCATCCCCCTTTGTAGCATACCGTTCTCCTTTTCCAAAGGCTAGCCTTTAAATGTATCTAATCAACCAGATGATTAAATCACTCATAGAAATCGATGTGCAGATAATTATTGTAGGATCATCAGCTGCAGAAGATAAAATATTTCTACATTTACAGCCATACCCATATACTTCCATGCCAGTGGTTTTAGTACTGCCCTATACTACAGGAACTAAGATACTACCATAAAAATGTGAAATATGGGGAAAACAAAATGGTCAATTTACTCCAAAATACGCGTAAGGAAAGCATTTTGAAAAGGTAATTTCCCAGCACCTCAGTAAAAGAGTCCAATGCCGATTTCCCCAATATATAATGCTATCCCTGGTGCCAAGGAATGTTTCCTTGTATAACATATGCCTAGTATATAAGTCATAAACTAGTAAGGCTTGACTGAGTCTTAATATACTGGTCCTCTGGTTCAGCTACCATAATCAAGGTAGGCCTAGCATACTGAAACATTGAGAAGGAGCCAGGCTAGCTCAGACACTTGGTAGCCCTCCAAGAGAGAGCGGCTCCTTAGGGGCAGCAGCACCATACCCTCCAAGTGCCCCAATTTTCCAGGGATAGTCCCAGAATTATGAAAACCATCCTGGCTTCTGATTTGAGCCTGGAATGTCCCTCTTTCCACCACCATCACCGCCACTGAGCTCAGGGAAGAGGATGAGCCGGCGCTTGTCCTGAGCGGTGGCAGCAGTGGCAGCAGCTAAGGAGCATCCTGTGGCCTCTCCATGGCTGCCGCTGCCGACCTCCTCCCTTGGGCAGCGACTAAAGGAGAGCAAGGAGGAGGAGGAGGAGGAGAGGCTGGCACTGCCCAGCCCAGCCCTGTGTGACACGTCCGCTCCAGGAGGTCAGGCAGAGGGCCGGGCTGCCCTGGATGGGAAGAAACAGGGAGCAGAGCGGAGCTCAGGGAGTCTCGCTTTTAAAAAGTGTTTTGTGCTTCTGCATCTAATCTTGCCCCTTTCTGAAATTTCTTTATTGGTGTGCGTTTTTCTTTTTTTGTAAATGTAGCAAAGAAGAAATTTAAATAAAATCAGGATTAAGGGGTTTTCTCAGACGGTGGAGGGTGTGTGTGCTCTGTCCCGTTGATGTGCTGGTGGTGGCATTCAGCCTCCTTCTGACAGGAAATGCTTTGGGGGGGGGGGACAAAATGGGGCAGACAAGAAGGGTCAGTTGGAGGGAGTGAGAAATGTCCCTGTTTTCATCTGAGGACTGTTGGAGGCTGTGCAGCATGGAGCATCTTCTGACGCCGTGAATCTATCAACACAGGTGCTACTTAATGTGAGTCTTGGGGGCCTTTCTCCACACACCCAGGGTTGCCATCCAGCCCTAGAAAAAAGTGAATGGCTTTATTTTATTTTATTTTTTAGGAAGAGTGTCCCCTGTCCTGTTTGGACTTCAAACGGGATGCCTTTTTTCACATATTTGAGCTTCTCCTCCTACTCCCATCTGCAGAAGCAGAAAGAAGGTCCGTGAGGAGGAGAGCCGAGAGTGAGAGTTACCACGGGATGCGGGCAGAAGGTGGAGTGGGGCCGGGAGGAGGAGTTTGAGAGAGAAGATTTTTGCACATGCAGAGGGGGGAGAGCGGGGGGGGGGGGTTGCAATGAACAAGGCTGGTGTGGTGGAGTCTCAGGTTTTGCATGAGCAGGGAGGGTGGTGGAGGGGTAGAAAGTGAAAGGGGGGTTTGCACAGGCCTGGTCTGGTGTGGGAGAGTTTTTGCACGGGCAGAGGCAGGTGGGTTGGAGACGGAGACTCATAGAGTTGGGGGGGCATTGCACAGGCCTGGTTTCGTCACTGAATTGTAAACCCCGTATGCCATTGTCATTTCTGCACCAGGTAATGTTTAGCCCCCCAATCTCCCCCACTGACCTGCCCCGTGTTTTGCCCAACTGTCCTTTATTTTGCCTGACCAAAGGTGGCAGCCCTAGGCACACCCTTGTAGAGAGTCCTGTCATCATGGCACAATTCCACATGGCTGTGGCAGGCCTAAGAATACCAGGAACATAGCCGGCAGTTATATGCAGCAGCCCTGAGCAAGGGGAGGCCAATCTATCTGTTTATTTATTTTGCAGCAACCTGCACAGGTTGCACAGTTGCGGATAAGGGAGTGGGGAGTGCCTGTGCAACATGTGAAAAGGATCTCAGGGTTGTACTTGCACGTGAGTCCGCAGTGTGAAGCGGCTTCTCCCAAGCTCAGGGCTAGATAGAAAGGGCCGACGTTATAGGAGGGTGGCTTTCAGCTGAACATTAGGAGAACGGCCTTGATGGTGAGGGCAACTGAACAATGGAGCCAGTGGCCAGGCCAGGACTTGTGCAGGGATGCTCTCCCTCAGTGGAGCTCTTCAAGCAGAGACAAGGGAGCCATCTTCCAGGAATCCTGTAACTCTGAATTTCTGGCCACAAGGAGTGGGTTCAGCTGGGTGGCCTCTGGGCTCCTCCAACTTTATGATTCCATGGGAATCTTGAAAGCATAAGGTGAGTACAGGTGATTACAGTGGCACAGTCCCAAGAAGGAACTGAAAGCATTCACTCTCCTTTCTTTACGATTCTACTTCTTCAGTACTATTTTGTGTCTGTGTGCTTTTGCAGTGCTGCTTGCGAATAGCAGTGAGTGGGAAAGGCCCTGCAGAGCCCAGGCAGAGGCACCACTTCTCTTTCGTTCTTTGTCCTTCATGCTGTGCGAGCTCAAGCAGTTCCCGTCTTCCCTGTGGCTGGAGGGGGCTGCCCTTCTGCCCACCAGCCAGGCCTTTCGTCATCACAAAGCTGACTGAGCCCACACTGGTGGTAGGAAAAGTCACAGAGGTGCTTTGGAAATGATACGATAGCCATAAATGTTGTCTGGGCTTTGGCGTCTTGTTTCAAAGTGGCCTGGGATGTGGCTGGAACAGAACCCCCCCCCCCTCGTGCAGATCTCAGCAGCCTGAATTTGCTGTTCTAAACATCACCCAATTGACACAACACAGACTTATGCCTTTGCTGCCCTTTGGCATTTGCAGCTTCCCCAGACATCCATGGGAGAGGAAGGAGCAGGGCAGTTCTTCGGTAAATTGCCATGCAGCTTTCAATCTGCCCAAACTGGCCTGGCTCCATTCATTCCTGGAGGGCAGGTTCCAGACTCTGGGCTCAGGAGCTCATGGCCTCATGGCTATTGACTTCAGGGGTCCTAGAGGGGTCCAACTTGGCCCCCTGCTCTTTAACACCAACATGGAATCTCTCGCATAAAGTGATCTGGAGATTTGGACTAAAGTGTCATTTGTATGCCTATAAACTCCTGAGTGAAGAACATGAACGATTATGAATTTCAGACAATGACAAGTATGACTGTCTTACTTTGAAGGAGGGCTCCCTCTTCAGGATCTTTATTTTTATTTCATTTGCTGGGTTGGGCGGAGTTTTTTAATGTGGGCTTAAGGAGACTTCCAAAACCTTTTTTCTTTCTGCATTCCAGCACAAAACGTGGTGTTTTGTTCCCACCCCCGTGACAAGATTCATTGCAGGAAATACAATTCAGGCAATCTTACCACTTTTAAGTCTTGTTGAGCTCTCAGTGGAAGAGAGCTAAGCATGTGCTTAACTCTTCCACAGAAATCAATGGGACTTTAAACTGCTTAACTTTGGCTGAATTGATCCCTGGGTTTCTTGAAAGAGCTAGTATGCTTTCAATTCTTGTGAGCTTAGAAACCCAGATTTTTATTTTTTAATAAATACAACCTGCAGTGGCCCTGGTGGCTGGGATTGAACTGCATTTTCCAATTTATGGTTGTTTTGAATGCTGAGAAAAATTTGTTGAATGAGCACAAACTCTTCCACGTCCCAAACTGAGGCACGGAAGTGTGGTGGTGGTGGTGAATTTATTTATACCCCTGACAGGGACTCAGGGCAGTTTACAGATAAAAATGAGAACAGCTAAAAGGTGTTATCCTACCTTTGCATTTTCCTAATACTTCCTTACTGCAAAAAGTTTGATTATTTTTTGGAAGGAGGTTTGTTGCATAAGAGCACCAAATCTAATTTAATTGCACAATCTGAATTTGCCAGTATTGCTGGCATGCAATTGAAATTCATGCACATGACTTTTGGCTTCTTATTCTCAAAGCTTGACTAAATGGAAATAAATAATATATATTTTTTTATTTAATACACTAATATGGAAAAAGCCCAATTCTCACACTCTGTTTCAAGTCTGATTTCCTCAGTGCCTCACAATTAAAATGCACACCAGTGAGTCAAAAGCTGGCTCAACAACCATCAGCTGCGACCCCACCCCCTGCTGCAGATGGGATGTGTATATGTTTTATTGTTTAAAGTACTGCATAAATGTCAAAATGTGTTGTGTGCATTTAGAAACTCTTGATTTCTGAATAAGCCCATACGTAGGATGCATATGTATTAATTCGCATTATTTGTTCTCAAAAGGCAGCTTTGTAAAAGGAGTACAGCCAGTTTAGCGAGGGGAACTTTTTGGCAGCATCACAGCACTCAGCCAATCAGTGCTCTTGCATTTGAACCCTTGGAGAAGCCTTTTTGTCCTAGGGCTGGGGAACCTTTTGGGCTTCATCTTCCCACCCCTGTGGGCCAACTTTGACAGCTGGATGCGATAACCCTCCTGTCGAAGTCCCTGGCCCAGCACCTCCCAACACCTAACAGCCAGCTGGTTGTCTGGTGCTTGGGAACCAAAGCGCATGGGGCTTTAACACCCCTGCGCACAGAACATGGGAAACACTGAGCCTGGGGCTTGCAGAGCACTTGGCACAATGCTTTCCACACACCCAACAAGCAACTGGCTGTCAGGCATATGTGAAGTGCTGCACAAAGCGCCTTGCAAGCCCTGAGCTCAGCCTTTCCCAAACACCAGGCACACGGCCAGCAAAGCTGATTTCTGTAGGGATCAACTGCCGTCTGCACCATCAAGTTCCCCATAGGAACTCAGTCACACAGCCAATTCCAGTTGAGCCCTGTCTCTACCTGCCCCACAGATGACATCAGGTAAGTGGGTACAATTTGGTGAAAACTGCCCCCATGGGCCAGAGCATTCACAAAAGTAGTGCGTTGGTGCACAGTGCTCAAAAAGTTTCATTACACTATTCCCTTGCTCCTGCCACACTGCAGATGAAACAAGCCACAATCTGGCTTGTTGTGTTATCAGAACCTGGGCTCAAGGTCTGTTCTCCACCACAAGTGACCAAGATCAAACATCCCGGGTTGAGACAGCACAACTCTGGCTCTGGCTTGTTTCATCTGCTGCCTGAGTGGGGAAAGACCAGCATGGGACTCTTTGAGCAGCAGGCACTAGTCTGCTCCTCATTCACATTAAAACGATAGGTTGTTTTGAACTGTGGTTCAGTGTGTCGTGCAAGCTGGGACTCTCTTTGCCAATGAACAAAACACTAAGCTTAGAAAAATCTACCCAATGGATGAAGGAAACGGAAATGGAGTCAGAAGCCCCCAGGGAAGGCCACCTGGCTGTGCTGTGCTCCGTCTGCTATGCAGGAATATCTTGAAAAGGAAATTGCCTAATAGCAACTGAACAGTTCTGAAACTACTGGGCAAACCAGACCTACAAAGGAAAATAGCTTTTTACCTTATTCAAACAACATTTCTTTACTGTAGGGGAAGGGGTGGGAAATAACTGCTTGCTCTAAGCAGAGCAGTTAGGAATACAGTGGTACCTCCAGTTACAAACGCTTCAGGTTACAAACTCCACTAACCTGGAAGAGTTACCTCGAGTTGAGAACTTTGCCCCAGGATGAGAACGGAAATATTGTGCCGGTGGCGCAGCGGCAACAAGAGGCCCCATTAGCAAAAGCATGCCTCTAGTTAAGAACAGTTTCAGGTTAAGAACAGACATCCAGAACGAATTAAGTTCATAACCAGAGGTACCACCGTAATATACAAATATAATCTAAGACACTGATTCTAAAGTGGTCACAGTGCCAGCTTTAGGGAGGTGCAGACAGTTCCGCCCCCTCCCCACAGGGCACTGAGCTGAGGGGGTGCAAAGTTGAGAAGATCCATTTGGGTGGGGGCGCCAATTTTTGGCCTTGCGCAGGGTGCCATTTTACGAAAGGCTACCAAAGTCTGGCCCTGGTGGTCACTATTGCTTATTTCTAATTAGTGCCACAGCTAATTGCTTATAATTATTGCTTATAACAGTGGCTCAAAGTACCACTGATAGGAGAGGACTAATTCCTGCAGCACAAGAAAGAGTGACAGCAATGGGAGACCTGTGCCTTGCCAGGCGCTGCTGGACTACAACTCCCATCATCCCTGGCCATTGACCACCCTGGCTGCAGCTGATGGGAGCTGGAGTTCTCCATCCCTGCTTTCCCCCTGCAGCTCCGCTTGTGGAGAGGGATCGTATTCACTGGCCCAGGCCCCAGCCTTCATGGACTCGCTGTTTACACAAAAGCATAAGCTACACTGAGCTAGATGGAGCAATGGCACAAGGCAGCCTCTTATGTTCCAAGTAACTAATTTAGGATTGTTGTTTAATAATTAAGGGGAAGATGTAATGACAGAGTTTGTAACTTAGAGATATTCCCTCAGTATTAAGAAGGACTTGCCTTGAGATTCCATGATCCAAACACTAGATGTTGTTGCACAAGTTTGACTTAAAGGCTTCGAAGAATAAAGCTGTTTCAGGCCATTCCTCCTCTTTGTCTGTGGACCCAGAACTATTATGCCAGGGCTGCTGAACGTCTGGAGACTGCGGGCACATTTGCAAACCAGAGAAACTGTTGTGGTCCCCACACTAAACTGCAAGCATGCACCTGCTGCAACCTGTTCTGTTGGCTACCACAAATTGCTTCTTTCAAGTGTAATTTTGGCCAGAAGAGGGGTGGGGTAAGGCCCCTGAGCAGGCATGTGCATTTGTGGGCACCGTGCTGGTGGCCTCTGGCCCACACACAGTCACAATGAAAACTGGTGCATTAGGGTTGTTGTTATTAAACAAAAGCAACCCAACAACCTCAGACTTACTTGCCTGAAAATAAAAGTGATTTTTTAAATTTGCATTTTACAGTAAATGCAAGTAAAAATTGCTGGTTCTTAAAACAAAATATGGCCAATATTGGGTATTCCTTTACACCACAATTTATATTAACTTGGCCCAGAATTTAGGTTTTTTACAGAAACAGAGCACACACCTATTTTTTCTTCTTATTTATACTGCCCTTCATCCAAAGATCACAGGGCGGTTCACAACATAAAAATACAAAATGAGAACACAAAAGACATAAAGCACAGAAAAACCAATAGCCCCCCTCGCACAAACACATTTAAAAGTCCACAGAATGTTATTCAGCCCAAGGCCTGGTTTTTCAGAGATGTTTTCACCTGGCGCCTAAAGATATGTAATGAAGGCGCCAGGCAAACCTCCCTGCAGTCCTTCTCACAGCGCTATCTATGCATAGCTCTCCGCAGCCCCCAAGATTTTTCCACCATTACAAACTTTGATTAGATTTGAAGCTATCTGGAAATGGATAGCATGGGTGGATAAGGAGAGGTTTACAGAATGCAGGTTTCACTATAGCTCATCTTTTTAAAATAATAATAGTAATAAGAATAGCTCCACCTAGACCTAGCCAACCAAAATCTGAAACTAGTTTATAAACTATCTGGAGAGAGTAATCCAGCTCACCCTGGCTGAGCCACTTACCCCTGCAGCTGATGTTTCGGGCAGACAACTGTCCTTATCTGATAAGAAAGGAATGAGATGCTGTCATCACCTCTCTCACCTTTCCAGAAAAGCTGGGTTGTGCTGCTGCTGCTGCTGCTGCTGCTGCTGCTGCTGCTGCTGTTGAGTGTCTTTGTTGCGCAACTCGCTCAAAGGAGAAACATTCTCTCAGTGAGTAGCCTCCAGTCTCTCTACCAGAAAGCTCAACTGACTCATCTGGGTTTCTTAAGTGAACTATTTGTTCCCCACTTTATAGAACAAATACCTGTATGGTAATCCCTGTAGGCTGATGTCAGATGGAAGTCATAATTCTCTTTCACACAGTGCCCTTTTCTACTCACAATAACAACTTCCCAAAATCATACTGTCAACTAGGAGGAACAGGCTGCTTCTTGACCAGTGGCTGTAACTTTAAGCTCGTTTATGAGTAAGCCTCATTGGACACAGTGGGACTCACTTTTGAATAATCATGCATACAGTGCTTTTTTTCTTAAAATTATTTTAGGGGTACTCTCATTTTGACTCAAGAAAAATCACAATTTTATAGTTCAAATCAGGGAAAATAAATACAGTAAATGGACAAAAGTTCACAAAATGTTTAGGGGTACAGTATGCATACCCCTGCGTACCCCCCAGAAAAAAAGCACTGCATGCATACATTTGTACTGTAAATGCCTCAATGCTAAATATATATATAGTGGCTTCGTTCCAGTTGAATTTATGCCATTGGCTCCAAGTAAAACAGTAAGCACGCTTATTTGGGCATAAGCTAAGCTTATCAGATTCTTTTTCAGTGAATCTGGGGACACTTTTCAATTTCAATGGACTTCGTTTGGGGACTGATTTGTAAATCTGGTGATTGTCTCCAGGAAACGGGGACGTCTGGTAACCTTAGCATAAGCCCCATTTTGCTCAGTGGGATCTGCTTTGGAAGAAACACGCTTTGGATTGACCTGGAAATGGGTGGTTCAGGGGTGCAGCCCCCTGGCTTGATTTTGCAGACAGCTGTTCTGGCATCCCCCCCCCCCCCGGTGTGATGAAGCTGTGTCACAGAAGGGCATTTTCACAACACTAAGAGGAGCACTGCAGGATCAGACAAAAGGCCCATCTAGTCCAGCATTCTGGTCTCTATGGGAAGCTTGCAAGAAGGACCTGTACACAACAGCAACTGGCATTCAGAGAATCAGAAGAATCTTTATTTGCACCAGCCACTGGCCATAGCAATAAAATAAAATACAATGTACTGAAGACAGAGGTGAAAATTTAACTACACAAATTACATTCTGGAGGTTTACATCAGTGAGGCATTCAGAGGCCTACTGCCTCTAACAATGGATGTCAAACTTTGCCACTGTGGCTAGTAACCTTATCCTACATAAATCTGTCTAATCCTTTCTCAAGCCCATCCAGGCTATGGCCATCACTATCTTTTGTGGGAAACGGAAGCAGAATCAGGAAATGATTCCTCCCTCTGTGGCATCCTCTGACAGACACCCTCGACTAAATGGAATAAAATTAAAAGAGGCAATTGAAACCTTGCCTTTCATTACATTCATCAATATAATTGATGCCATATCTACTCAAGTTTGCATATCCGTTGTATTACACTATAGCAGTTTTAAAAACAAAGCTTATGAATGAAAATAATGGAGTCATATAGGGTAATTGTACAGTTAGAAGGGCCCACAAAGGTCATTTAATTCAATCCCTGCAATGCAGGAAACTTTTGCCCAACATGGGGCTCAAACATACATCCCTGGGATTAAGAGTCTCATGCTCTACCAACTGAGCTATTGGAAGGAAATGAGAGTTGCCTTTACTGTCCTTCTAATCCAAAAAGTAAGAACCTGCAAGACTCCAGATCCCATCAGACCAGGGCAGCATCTTGGTGGGGATGATGGGCATTGCAGTCCTGTGGTGTCTAGACGAATACAGATTCCCTACCCCTAACCTAAATGAGCACATCATGCATTCTGCTTACAATGTGATTCCTGAGTAGGTGGATAGGCAATAATTATTACTAATAGATAATAGATATACGTAACTAATCTAAGAGGGAAGAAGGAAAAAGTTGGCTGGGGGCAGGGGTGACAGTGGTGAAATAGCACCTGAAGAACCAGTTTACAAACAAACAGGCAAACAAACAAACAAACAAACAATTATTATATTTGTAGTGCCTAAAAATGAAATTTCCACTCCATCAAGTAACTACTTTTGACCTGAAAATCAAAAGTAGCAAAGATTCAGCACAGCCTTGTCTAATTTCCTTTGGATCACAAACAAAGCATGAAAAGTGTGAAGATGGGATTCACTGAAGACATTTAAAGTATGTTAAAAAGAGAGCTTTGGGATAGCATGCCCATCCCACCACAGTCATTTCCACTGATTCTTCACCTTCCACCAACAGCCCAGAGGCACTTTCAGTGAGTCAGTGGTCATTTTCCCCAGTATCCAACACACTCAGACAGAGAGCATTGGGATAATTTGCCTTGAGAAATCAGCACTGCCAGAAGCAAATTCTTATGGGCCTTATTCTCTGTCAGTCTTTTCCATTGCTATACCCACCCCATCCCCCCAACAAACACCTGTAATTTTCCTTTGAGGTCATTGCATAAAGGTTATCTTGTTCTGAGATAGCAAAGTGGAATTTTACCAATGGGAATGGTGATTCCTGATCCTATTCTGAGTCTTGAGTATGTTAAAGGGTTTCATCTTGCAACTTCCGTTGAGGGTGGAGATAGATTTTGGAGTAGGTGGAGGCAAAGGATTTGCTTCAATAAATACAACCGAAGATCACTTCCCATGGGATACTTCAGCTTGTTTCTCAGTTGCTTGCCCATTACCAGGAGCTGATAGCCAACAATGTTGCCCAAAATTGCAATTCTCTCAGCATTAGCTCTTGTTCTGGTCATACAAGGTAAGCAAAATACTTTAAGGAATATTAGTTTTAGCATTTTGTTAAATTCTTCTAATGCTAGATGGAAAAGTTAATCGTGCCTTAACATTCTGGGATGATTATTATTTCTGAGTACAATGCCATAGGAGTTTGGTGTATGTCAGTACCCAGGTTCTTGATATCTGGTAACAGCAGACACCTGGCATTTTATAAATGTTGCTGTTTTTAATTTTCCAGAGGCTTCTCTTGCCCCTGTGACCCAGGAACCAACCACAGGACCAAGCGAGGGGACAACGCTTGAGTCAAGCAAAGAACCAGGTGGCGAAGAAAGCACAGAAGAGCCGACTGGTGAAACAAGCTTAGGACCAAGCGCAGGGCCAAGTGAGGAGCCCAGCACACAGCCAGGCGAAGAGCCGAGTGGCGAAGCAAGCGGAGAAGCGAGTGGAGAAGCGAGTGGAGAAGCCAGCGGAGAAGCCAGCGGAGAAGCAAGTGGGGAAGCAAGTGGGGAAGGAAGTGGGGAAGGAAGTGGAGAAGGAGGTTCACATCTTATTCAGCTAGGCACAGAGGCAAGCAAAGAGCCAACCAAGGAGCCAAGTACAGAGCCAACTTCAGAGGCCGCCCCAGAGATCAGCGTAGAATCAGGAGATTTTTCACTTATCCTGCCAACTGAAGAAACCCATGGAGATGCAAGCAAAGAGCCAAGCACAGAGCCAAAACCAACTGCAGCGTAAACAGACGAGTCAAGTAAGTTATTTCTGCAATTACTGTGACCATGTTAGCAACAGTTTCCCTTCTTAGAACTGGTTTGTATGTGACACTTTGACAAGGACTGGCATCCTCCAAGAGAATACCCCACTTCCCAGCTCCAGTCGCCACATGATTTAATGATGGTGTTAACCAGTAGGATAGATAGACTCAATGCCCTGTTCCCAACAGACACAGTAATTTGTAATAAAGTATAGGAGTGGAGATGAGAAACTCAGTGTGGCAATGTCACTCCGACAAGTCTAACAGAGAGACCATGGGGCCTTCCAGGTATTGTTAGGTTGCAGCTCCCATTGTCCCTGCCCATTCAACATGCGGGGGGGGGGGGGCTAGTGAAAATTGGAATCCAACATCGGGGAGGGGGGGGCAGACCACATTGACTACCCCGATAAAGGCCACCTCTTGTACTTAATAGATATGAGGATTCCTGAATTGTGTAGAAGCAGGAAACCCCAGACCATGATGAGCTCCATGCTCATCAGTTCACTGTTAAGTGGCCCCCTGCAACAATCACAGGGGTTGTCTTTTTACATGCTGCATGTGAGTTAGCAGTACGCCTGGCCAACCTATCACTGGCTATTATGCAGGAAAACAGCATGCACAATACTTCTCCACCATAACCAAGTTGTGTAAACTAGGATTAAGGAAATGAGTAGTATAAAGCTGAGACTTCCAATCCTAGGATTCTACTTTTTAAAGACTCCTTTTGGCACAGACACAGTAGCTTACAGGCCAATGCTAAGCTTGTTTACTTTGGAGGCAAGTAGTCCCTCTTAAGTTAAATGGGACTTGTTCTCTGCTAAATGTGTTTAGGGTCATAACCTCACAGCAGAAGTAGATATATGTCTACTCAGAAGTAAGTCCCACCGAGTTCCATATGTGATTTGCAACTTAAATCTCTATTTTCTACTGACTTGGTCCATAGGTCATGCTAAAATAGCATCACAGGAGCAACTTTAGCTAGAATTTTGGATGTGAATTTGGAGGGGGAACTGAAAGCATGGAGGATTCCTCTCTCCTTCCTCCCCCCTCATCTGTCATCTCCCCTCTTCCTTGCAGCAAATTTTATGTGGGTGGGGAGGGTGAGATAACTGGACCCCAAAGAAAAGGTGTCATGTCTGTCTTCTGCGTCAGGAGGTTTGGAGAAACATATTCTGTGCTCGGGGTGTGAGGCAGCATCCCTAAACGAAACTTTGGTGCAAGAAATAAGCTCCATGCTAAACTTTTAACATAGACGGATGCCGTGGAAGAGCCTAGTTTCTTTTAACCAGAACCAAGACAAGCAGAGGATAAGATCATGGCGACGCTACCTTTTCTCCTGTGTGATTAGGTTCAGGGGGAAATTAGATGTATGCTGAGAAGTCAGTGCTTCTACCTATATTTTTAATAGGCAAATAATTTAACTAAATACTAATCCCACATATTGCCTGCATCACAGTGAGGAGTACACTGGTACCTTGGGTTACATACGCTTCAGGTTACACACTCCGCTAACCCAGAAATAGTGCTTCAGGTTAAGAACTTTGCTTCAGGATAAGAACAGAAATCGGGCTCCGGCGGTGCGGCAGCAGCAGGAGGCCCCATTAGCTAAAGTGATGCTTCAGGTTAAGAACAGTTTCAGGTTAAGAACGGACCTCTGGAACGAATTAAGTACTTAACCCGAGGTACCACTGTATAGCAATCCAGTCTGCTTTTCTGTGTGGCATCTGTAAATTTTTAACTTACTAGAGACACTTAATGACCTCCTTCTTTCCTTTTGCCTTTACTTACTTACACTTGGGTCTGTGTTTGGATTTAAGGCCCAAGTTCTCTATCAGTATTACCACTGTTTTCTGGCAGAGCACTCAAGACAAGTAGAAATTCTGCAGGCTAAAGGCCCAAGAAAGTTTGCCAGCTGATAGCCTTACAGCTGATAAAGACACAGGAGCCCTGGGGTTGGGGGATGGGGACACGCAAGACCAACCCCATTGGGCAATGAGACAATTATTTACTCGCCAGAACACAGCTGTTAGCAGTGAAGAACAGTCAGATCACGTGTTCCCATCACCACCACATGCTCAATAGACAACATGGAAGTAATGTCAGAGAATAAAAATGTACTTAAAAAACTTAAATATCAAATTCATTTGCTGTTGCCTCTGAAATTTCCTTAGGAATCACATGTACAAACTTTTAGTCTAAGTGATAATAAATTGGGGATTGGTACTCCAGCTTTGTTAATCATGCTTAATTAAATGAATCTAGAATCTCTGTACAACTTCATTGCCACTGAAATGGCCCCCTGTGCAGCCTTGCTTTTATCTGATCTTTGTCTTGTGTTTTTGTCTTCAGAATAAAAAGAAAATGAATCCAGAAAGAGAACCTGAATTGATGTCTCCCTGATAATGTTGTCTTGATTGAAGTTGCCCTCCAGTAAATGTAGGTTTAATGCCAACAAGCCTTAAATCTAATTGGTTGGGTTTCAAATAAATAAGTATCTGGTGGTTTATCCCACCCAGTCCACTACATTTTGTTTGTTATTTATTAAACTGTGACATGCCAGACAGCTTGCAGTGGACTTGTAGCAGTTATACTGTGTTAATGCTATCACTTTCCCCTCCAATCATCTCCCACCCCGATGGGCTCTCTCTATTGTATGTGCCCTCTGCTTTGCAAACTAAAATAAAAATGGAATGACATTATCACCCTTTGTACTGTGTGTGTTACTGTTTCCAAGCCTTTCCCAGTTCGCCGTTCCTTACAAGCCAGTCTTTACACTACAGACTTGTAGCCTCATGTTGCAGGAATGTATATATAGGTTGGGGGGGGTGCCCCTCCAGCAGATATCATGCACATGCAGCCCACTACCAAAATCAGCCCAATCACTTTTGTGACTTTTGTGATTTGTCCCCAAAAAACACTTCATCACAGTTTCTTCCTGCACAATATCAAATGTAACAGAAATTCATATAGATATGTGAGCTCAGCTACTCAGCAGCCCCTCTGCCTGAGTGATAATTCCTGGCATCCTGATACCTGAGTGCCAGACAGGTAGCCATTCCAGAAATACCAAACCCAGATAGAGACAAAAGGGTGTGATTAACTTAGCTGGGAAACAGGGAAATGTAAATATCTATTTTGTTACACTTGAGGGGTGTTTGGTGGAAGGCAAGGGGAACCATGGGGCAGGGTCCAGGATGCTCAGATTACTGCCACCAGACCTCCCCTTTCATGATGTATTAGTGATGTAGTTTGGGGTGTGTAAATTGGGGATTAGCAGCTAATAAAAGTTTGGGTTCTCTTTTGTTGGGGGGGGGGGTTTCCACCTTGTGGCAGGTGGGAGTCCTGTCGCAGCAGTCTTCAATAAAGACCAAGCTTACTGGCTGCTGTTTTGCTCTTGTATTCCTGGCTGGTGTCCTTGTTTTTTGTCCAAGGGAGCCCTCAGATTTCTCCGTTAACACTCACAAATTCCATTTTAAAGTGGATGCGGATTATGGAGAGACAGAAGACCTCTTCAGGTGGGCACATTCAATATTATCTAAAACGTGGGGGGGGGGGGTAGTGAGAAAGGATGTGCTAGCTCCAGCCCCTGTGCTCTTCTGCAAGTTGGAGGGCAAATTTGTGAACCCTGAAAAATCCAGAGCTCTAAAAACATGCAGGGAGCACTTCTGACAGCCATCTTCCAACTTGTGGAGGACAAGAAGAGCAGCAGTGGGTGGGTCCAACGCACACCCCCACAGGCCCCTTCACATATTTCACCAAATTCAGATCTACACCTGAAGGCTAGGGATATTTACATAGAAATACTTGCAACTCTTTACATCAAGAGTCGGATCCTCTCCAGTCCTTTTCTCCCTGATCCCCCAACCAATTTTGGCAGAAAAGGATTAGCCAATTAAAGCAGACACAGCATTGGGGTGGATAGAGCCAAGCTCCTTAGTAAATTGCTCCCTCCCACTGTCATCAGATTGATCATTTTCTTGGCAGGGGAGTCAATAATACACCCCTCAAACAATTCACATTGGGCTGTCTACCTGCACATGGACAAAAGTGTGAAGTTTTCCCTCATTGATGTGTACCCCTCTCTCACACACAACACACTACTAACAGAGCTAGGTAGGACTGTTTATACTGTATTCAGAATATGGTAGTTTTTTTGTTTTTTTACTTTTCAAAAGCTGATGCAAGGTAGTATCAAGCACAAAGGTTGCTGACTGCTTTGGTCTGAAAGCCACATGCACTCTTGGCCAAACCTCCCTCCCCTCCACATCCACACTCTTGCACATACACACCCTCCAGACCAAGGGTTAGCCACCCGATTTAGCAAGTGAGCATCTCTCGCCCCCCCCCCCATCAATGTAAGTGTGTTATTCTTCCTGTTACAGCAATGACAACTTCCCTGCCTTAAACTTTCAGATGCATGTAAAGTACTAGAAGTTGGCTATTTATTTTTTTTGTATGAGGAAACCTGAACCCACCCCTTCTTAACAGGGCCGTAATGTGGCACCAGTTGAAGGTGCAAACGTCAGTGTTGCATGTGTGAGAGAGAACCTGTTCTGCCTAACAAGTCGCCAAGTTTCAGGAGAAAGGGGCAAAAATTATTCAAACCTTTAGACCCATGTCCCCAGATATGCTTGCATGCACAGCTTTGCAAAATGTCTGGGCTTGACGTGTTCATGGTATGGTACCAGTATTATAGACTAGAAGTACACCCTTGAGGCCTAGTAGTGATCAAAGAGCCTCCAGACTGGCTCTCCTTTGAGAACATGCCATTTATGATTGTGCAGTAAAACTAGCAGAAAGAGGGCTACTTTACTCTTTTCTCAAAGTGAATGGGAAGTCAAGTTTCTATGGAAGAAACATGGAGTGGCTGAGTTTAAGAGCCCTCGACTTGAGTGGATAACAGTTGCACAAAAGAAGTGTCAAAAACTGGTTGCATTGAAAAGAACATTTGCATGTCCTTTGTGTGGTGACAAGCGCTTGGAATAAATCAGATAGCACTTTTCAGTGACAAGAAAAGAGGAGTGAGAATTAGGCCTTTTCCAGGAAGACCTGGGATTGCGTGGCGAGTTCCCGCCCCCCACCAGGATAAATAAAGACACGAGACACCATGATTAAGGTTAATTGGGCAAATTAGGCCACAACTTTATTGAATTCAGGAATGAGAGGCATTGGCTTAGGCATTGGTCCTATCAACTATCCGGCTCCAGCCCATTTGCTGGAGACACGGGGAAGGGTTAACCTTATATCGGGGGAGACTCCCGCGAGGCACGTCGGCTAGGAGCTCCCCCGGGTCACCGCTCTGGGGCGTGCCTTTGGCCCACACCTCCATAGGCTTCGGACAGGGCCACGCCCCTCGGAGTCCTTTAACGGACCACCCTTCGCTCACTGGGGGGAGGTGATGGTGTTCCTCCCCCCCACACACATCCTCTTAACCCCTTCTTACCAATGCCTACCGCCAATGCCGAAAAGTTGTGACGAGTTGCTACGAGGTAGGCGAAAAACCAAAAGGCTACAAATTGCCAATTGGGAAAAATTCCTACCATGCCCCTTGCGGCGACAGACCGAAGTCCATAGCAAAGTCAAAGAACTACCTAAAGCATACCTAAAGGGAGGGAGGGTGGGAAAACGTGAGGGCTAGCCGGCGAAAAGAGGGCGAGCCCCCTCTGCACCGGCCCTAAATAGGGCAGACCTGGCCGGGATTCCCCTGTTCTCGCGGGGGCTGAAACCAGCCCCCGCTCACGTGGGGGTGGGCGTGAAGCCCGCAACCCCACCTCCTGGGCAGGCCGGAAGTGGCTTTCTCTTCCACGTTCTAAACCCATCTTGATTCACTGTGGGCCTGACAATCTTAACAAATTTAAGCTGCTTAAAATTATGGGTTCTTTAGTAGGAATAAGAAGCCTATGCGCAAGAGTTTTCCTCTCTCCCATTTGTGAAAATTAAATACTGTTGGTTACCATCCTCCGCCCAGTCTTCAAAACTAGTATACTCAAACAAATGATTACTTTACCAGAGGAAGTTTTGTATGGCATTGATGCGAATGCACAATTTGATGTACTAAAAATGAAGCCCAACCCCCACAAACATGCACATTAAACTTCTAGGCCTGATGGGTATCAAAAGCAGCGTGCTAACGTGTCAGCAAAATCTACAGAAATTTTCCAACTGTGCTATCCTATGCATGTTTGTGTGTTCAACGGAGCTTTCTCCAAGGTATGTATACAGAAGGGCATCTTGCACACCCGTTTATTGTTTTCCATCCCTTTTGCATCCAGTCTTCATACTCTTCCATATTTTTCCTGTAGTCCACCAGACAAACAAAGGCAAAGTATTGCAACATTTCCAGAGCACTGAGCCCTAGGGAGTGAAGGGAGCTTCATAAATACAGTGGACACTCGGGTTGCAAACATGATCCGTGTGGGAGGCACGTTCGCAACCCGCAGCATTTGTAACCCACAGCGCCACGTCTGCGCACATGTGGGTTGCAATTCAGCGCTTCTGCCCAGGAGCAAACGCCCAAACCCAGAAGTAACCCGTTCCGGTACTTCCAGTTTTTGGCACGTCCTTAACCCAAAAACATGCCACATGAAGCGTCTGTAACCCAAGGTATGACACTATCATTTTATTCTTACGCAATCCGTGTCAAAGAAACAGCACACACTGTATTCAGAATGTTTAAGAACCCACAGTAGACACTGACCTGATGACCATGCTGACTAAGTATAAACTCATTTCTGTGTCTGAATGAAGACAGAAGGAGACAGAATGCAACTCAACTTTTAACACCAACTTTTTGCATATTTATTCATGCATATGTAGAACAGATGGGGGGGGGGGTTGAGAGAGCAGGTACCAAGACACCGTTTAGGGAAAAGGTTCCTGCTTGTTCCTTTTCATAATTTGAAACTAAATATCTGACCTAGAGCACTAGGAGCAGGGCAGAACATTTATTATTATTATTATTATTATTATTATTATTATTATTATTATTATTATTAGAGCACAGATTTCAACTTCTCTAACACAGCTGGTAAATGTAACAAGGGAGAGTTCAATAGTATAACTTCGCTTCTAAATTATAATGCATCTGTATTTTGTCAGTTGCTGTCATATTATTCATATTGCACTATTCTGATCCCTAATATAAAGTTTTCCCACTCCCACAACCCCAAGCCATTTTAAGGATTTCAGCAGTTAAATCTGAAAAGTCATAAAAAGTCAGCCTTTGAGCACTAAGACTCCATAGACTGGTTCTGTTTGAATGGTAACATTATGATGATACACTGTTCTCTGTTAACAACTTAATTACGCCTAATAAAATAAATTACTGTGGAACCATCAAAGAGAAAACCGGAAGGATTCTGAAAAAATGCCATTTACAATCTAGCTCCATAGAGCTTTCTAAAAAAAAACCTGTCACTTTCTGTAAGAGACGTTAGCAGGTGCCCAAGGCGTTCACATTTAAATAAATGGGTTTAAGTGTGTTTCACTTTGGTGGGATCTTACCCATGGCGTATTCTGCCACATATTCCACATCACATACTGCTCTTCTTCATTCCATACAGTTTTCATCTGAAGACAGATCCTGGAAAACATAGGACCTTATGCCATGGGCAGAAAGTTGGAACATAATCCAGCCAAATGAGTGCACTTTGAAGTCCCACATGGAAGTATTACATTTATCAATAGGATAAATGTATGGGACTTAAATGCGCCTCATCCCAGGACAGAATGAAAACTTTACAAGGAACACAGCAGGGCTGCATCCAAAGCAGTAGCCTGGTGCCCATTTGCACATGTCCCCAACCTCTCATACAATATGCACTGGAAGCAAGGAACTGCACAGCAAAATGATGCCAGCACATACAATAAGTTGCCCCTGGCACCACAACTGGGTGCAGGTGGACTTCAACTCAGGCCCAATACTTTCTTGGCAGCCCCAAGTCCTGTATCATGTTTCCCTCTGCCCTGTGGGTAGATTATCTTTGCATGTATATTTTTAAAGCTTTGCTTTTGAAACTGTAGACATTATAAACACACAAATATTGGGTAAGATCTACCCACTAGTTTTCTTATTTTAAAGGCCGCAGACTACTCCTGAACCATTAGGGCCCAACTGAATGCTTTGGTAAAGGTGTGGCAGACGATTCTTTGCTTTCTGTCAGCGCCCTCGGCTGATGAACAAACACACTAAATCGAACGCCCTGGTTAGCTGCTGCCCTCACAAAGCCACTGTTTGCAGTCATGGTGATGGCCTTTAAAGCATCTCCTGTGCCAAAGATGGTCAGAGAACGGCTATTGATTTTGGAGCTAGGCACTAGTCTTAAGGCACGCTCAGAGGGCTGGTCTGGCACCACCTTGATTCTCTCCAGGAGTAACAAGGCTCGACTTTTCTCACCCGCCCCTCCCAAAGTCTCTAAAATGACTTGAAAGTCTTTGACTGCAGATTCACAAGCAAACAGCTCCTTGCCCTTCATGAAATCCTCCAGAAGTGGGAGAACACTCTCTTCCCTCTCCTGCACTGCCTGTTCCGTTAATACTTTCTCCTTGAAGATGAAGTAACAGCCTCCGTAGCTCAGGGCAGAGACGTATGTGATCAGAGTAGTAATATCCAAGTTAACCCTCTTGCACACGTCTACTCGGATCTCCGTAGGAAAAGCAACACTAGCTATTAAGTTGTCCCGATCTACTTTGGTCACCTGAAGTCCCTCTCCCCCTTCATCAGATTCGCCAGAACTCAAGGGGAGGTCTTCACTAGCACACTCCATCAATGCATTCACAGCAACAATGTCTCCCCGCACCGATATGCCCATCTGTTGCAGCCTCTGTGCCATTGGGCAGGACACACCGTTGTAGAAAGCAAAGATAATGTGCGGGTTACTGTACTGCACTGGTTGCTGGCCACTTGCTCGCAGGAAATCCTCTGCCTGCTCAATGATGCTTTTGTCACCATACTGGCCCCTGCCCAGCCAAATGTTGTGCAGGGCTTCAGCCTTTCGACCTATGGCTTTCACCCAGGTGTGGCCACCATTTGCAACGACGTCCACCACCAAGCTCTGTTTCTCCCCAAATTGGTCCTCATACGTGAAGACATGGACAACACTGACAACCTCCTCCAAGTTTTCAGCTGACTCAATGATGGCCTGCAGGTGAGTGAGATTGGTACTTTGCAGGTGAGACTCTTTGATGGCTACCTTGCCAGCCTCCACCTTGCGCAAGAACTTTAACTCGGCCTTTAGCTTGCTGCAGAGCTTTGATCCGCCTTCAATGCCTCCTTTCCGGAGTCTAGAAAGGGCTTCTGCCCTCTTGATGAGCTTCTCTGCAATAGCAACCCTCTCGCACAGCAAGGCGTGTACAGACATGGTAACATTATTCCTGAGAAAAATGCAAAGAAGATCACTGTTATTTCAAGCTGTAATATAAAGACATTTATGAAGACGTTTCTCAATCTAGGACAATGATTCCCTTTCAAAAACTGTTTTAAATAAGCAAAGCAAAAAGCAGAAGCTCAAAACGAAACGAAACAAGAACCCACTTCCAAACTAAAACATGCTTTTCAATTAATTAAAAAATCATTAACAAAATTAATTCAGGGAGAAACCTGAGATTATGGAACTATGACAAAGAATGTGAGAGATTTAGGGCTAAGTCACTTGTGAACACAGGAGAGAAAAAGAGAAAACATGGTGGGATGGATTCTCTTATGGTAGCCACACTGAAGAAATGCTTCTACCTGGATAGAGCACAACTTCAACACCCTTGGCTGCTTTAAAACCGTGTCCACCCTCATAAATCTAATTTACATAGGTGGTGGGGTGTTGGAGGGGGAGAGAAACGAGGCAGTAATGCCGCAAATTTTGTCACCCAGTTCCTCTCAATCCAATTGAATCCTTCTGTAATAAGCGAACTGAAGCCTAATTTCCTATCGAGTTTTGCCCTTGCTTTTAAAGCTTTTCTTCAAATACACTGTGAACTATATCCTTATTGATCTTGTTTTTAAAAAGAGGCAATCTAGCGGTATTTCACACAATAGTCACTGATTATCCCAAGCCCTTACACAGTAAGCTGCTTCAGATAGCTGCCATAATATCCTTCAATTGGGTGTGTGGGTTTTTTTAGTTACTGCCAGCTGCTGGGTTGATAGTAGGACAGCAGTGCAAATACTTTTACATTTTGATCAAGGATAGGCAGCTAGGGATCCAGGGCACATGTGGGAATTTCTCTTTGGCTCTGAGCAAAGCTCCTGATCCCATCTGCTTCAGTGTCTACAGCAGGAGTTTGGCAAAGCCCTATACGGCCCCATTCTTACACACAAGCCAAGCCAGAGGGAATTTGGGGTGAGAAGATAAGGGCCCAACGGGATACTTCTGGCAAAGCCTCCCTTGCTGCTCAGGCTGGTCAGAAGAGCCCTCCCCTCACCCATCTCCCAGCTTGAATGGAAGTTGAGATCTTCCTCATACCTGCTTGCTTACTCAAGATCCTGGAGCCAGAGATGTTAGGAACTGAAATTAAGCCTGATCATTCTACAGTAGCAAACACACTGTCTGCACCAAGTTATGGTCTCTCCCCAAGAAAGAAGGCAGAATCTGCTACAGTTCCCTAGGTCACTCCAGGTTTTGGGGACTACAGCTGCCAACCAGCGCAGTCATGCAGCCTGGGGCAGATGGATGTTGCAGCCCAAAATGCCAAGCAGAGTGTTTCTTAAACCTGGATCTCCATCTGTTCTTGGACTACATCTCTCATCATCCCTGACCCCTGGTCCCGCCAAGCTAGGGATGATGGGAGTTGTAGTTGCAACAATATCTGGGGACCCAAGGTTGAGAAACACTGATCTAGAGCAGGCTTTCTCAGCCTCAGCCCTCCAGATGTTTGGAGACTACAATTCTCATCATCCCTGACCACTGGTCCTGCTGGCTAGGGATCAGGGGAGTTGTAGGCCAAAAACACCTGGAGGGCCGAGGCTGAGGAAGCCTGATCTAGAGGGTACCAAATTGGGGGGAAATGACCTAGGTAGTCTCAGAACTACCATTGAGGGGACTAGATGACCCTCGGGGTCCCTTCCAATTGTACAATCCTATGATTCTAGTTAACAGTCAAGCACAATGGGCTAATCCTGAGTCAGGTATTTTAGGAAGTTTCGGTATATTTGTAGGTACTTTTAAAATGCATCATAATAATGACAGCAACAATAACTAGTCAGGCAAGAATCATTAAACACAAAGAGAGATTTGGGAAACTGTTAGCTAAACAAATAAAGGAATCCATGAATCAACAAGAATATAAAGTTATAGAAAAAATGGCACATATTATTAATTGCTGTAATGATAAAATCAGTAATGATATGGCAACATAGAACTGTTTCCCTTTAATTTTCTTCTTTGTTTTCTGTAATTTATAATCAACCACCCTTTCTTTCTTTCTTTCTTTCTTTCTTTCTTTCTTTCTTTCTTTCTTTCTTTCTTTTTCTCCCTCCCTCTCCCTTACAATTCTATCTTCTTACAGTGGTACCTCGGGTTAAGAACTTAATTCGTTCTGGAGGTCTGTTCTTAACCTGAAACTGTTCTTAACCTGAAGCACCACTTTAGCTAATGGGGCCTCCTGCTGCCGCCACGCCGCCGCAGCCTGATTTCTGTTCTCATCCTGAAGCAAAGTTCTTAACCTGAAGCACTATTTCTGGCTTAGCGGAGTCTGTAACCTGAAGCGTCTGCAACCCCAGGTACCACTGTATTTTCAAAAATATAAAAAACTAAAATAAGCACAAGAAAGGCCATGCTGAAACAACTGTGCAATCTGAAAATGTTTATGTGGAAAGCGGAAGCAGTTTCTGAGCTTAAGAAAAGAGTCCAATGGCATCAATATCATGTTGCAGAAGAAACCAAATACACTCTTGGGTCATGGTTAGGAGCATTTGCTGAACGTTCCCTTGTCAAGCCAGATGCAAGACGTATAAAACAGGGATGGGGAACCTGTGGCCATCCAGGTTTTCCAGGACAATATTCCCAATATCCAACTGTTGGCTGAGATAAGTGGGAGCTGGAGTCCAATCGCATCTGGCAGGGAGCAGTTTCCCTATCCGTGGTATAAAGCAATATCATGCAATATCCTGGAGAACATTGGTTGGAGAAGCTATATGCCCAAGGGGGTGGAGCAAGAAACTCTAGGAGGCTGAACTGAAGCAATCCTACATACCATAGGGTTGTTCACTCTCTTGAAATAAATAGGGTTTAGCACACAGAACTCCTACTGCCCCTGCTTTCCTAGAAAAGAGAAGAGGGGCCGGATGGGAGAGAATGAGATTTCAACAGGTGAGAGTGCAATTAGCTTAGGAAAGAGAGGCAAAGATGAGCTACAAATACAAAAAAGCACCGGGAGGCTTTTCTCGACTTTTGAATATTAAAAATACCTCTAAAGCAGCACCAGGAGAAGAAATTTCCCAGTGCCCTTACAATTCCAGTCCCAAGCCTGGTTGAAAAACCTTACAGCACCCAGAATATGACTACTTTTGTTATGTTTGCAATTATGTAAATATTTTCATGCTGTGAGCTGCCTTGAGCATGGTTTTAGCTATGGAAAGATGGCATGCAAATGAAATGATGATGGTGATGGAGTTTGGTTTGGGAGCAGCTAAAAGCAGCAGCAACTTATAGCAACTTTTAGTACTTTAACTGTCATATGTTTTTAAAGTATAGTTGTGATCTTTTTTTCAAAACCGCTTTGAGCTTTTTAAAAAACAACAACAATCAAATGGTGTATAATTTTAAGAAACAAATGAAATAATAGTAAAGAAACAGCAAGCGCTTTCCTTGGTCTGTAGGACTTTCTGGTCTTGCAAACATAATGCTCCAAGACCCAAGTGTTTTCTTCCCATCTGCAGACACAACATAATCCTGTATCCCCTCCTCCCACTTTTGAAAGCCCTGGGAGACTAACATGTCATTTGGAAGCCTGCACCGACCTGTTTTTGAATTTTTATTATTATATATTTATTTATGTCCCGTCTTTTAACCCTGACAGGGGTTAGCTTAAACACAGCTAAAAACATAGAAAACTAAGGAGGGGAATCGTTCTTAAAAGACAATTAAACAGGGATAGAATTAAACAGATACACACACATTGAAAATCTATTAAACCTGTACAAATAATCACATTTTCTCTTTTACTCCTTTCCTCCCTCCCTCCATATTAAAATATAATAACGATTTATATCCTTTCAAATGTATTTGTGGAAGGGGAATCATCGGTTTGTTTTCGTTCTTCTTATGTATCTGGTCTTCTCATTTTGTATTTTTCTGTTGTGGAAAATACAAAATGTTTACCCCCCCCCCGCCGCCCCGGACCCCCCCCCCGCCCTCCTTCCTCCTGCCAGACTTACGACCAACTCGCTCCGCGTCCCCGCAGCTGCAGCTCCAGCCCGGCGGCGGCTGCAAGCGACTTCCGCCTCCATACCATAGAGAGCGGGGGGAGACGGGCTCCTTCAGAGCTTCACCAGCGAGAGGAAGCGCAGGCGCAGAAGCCGGCACTGGGCCCAGCCCTCATTTCCGGTTCCCGTTCGGCGCCTCCATGTGCGGGGCAAGGGTGGCGGGTCAACCTTTTTCCTTGTAGGCATTTATTAGATTACATTTTATTATGTATTTTATATTAATTATAGTATTACTTTATAATTGCATTTCGTTATTTATAATTTTAAATGTTAGATTATAATATTACTAAATAATTTATATAATAATAATAATAATAATAATAATAATAATAATAATAATAATTATTATTATTATTTATTATTTGTACCCCGCCATCTGGCTGGGTTTCCCCAGCCACTCTGGGCGGCTTCCAGCAGAGATGAGAAATACACTAAAATGTCGCATATTAAAAACTTCCCTGAACAAGGCTGCCTTCAGATGTCTTCTGAATGTCAGGTAGATGTTTATCGCTTTGACATCTGAAGGGAGGGCGTTCCACAGGGCTGGCGCCACTACCGAGAAGACCCTCTGTCTGGTTCCCTGTAACCTCACTTCTCGCAATGAGGGAACCGCCAGAAGACCCTCGGAGCTGAACCTCAGCGTCCGGGCAGAATGATGGGGGAGGAGACGCTCCTTCAGATATACTGGACCGAGGCCATTTAGGGCTTTAAAGGTCAGCACCAACACTTTGAATTGTGCTCGGAAACATACTGGGAGCCAATGTAGGTCTTTCAAGACCGGTGTTATATGGTCTCAGCGGCCGCTCCCAGTCACCAGTCTAGCTGCCGCATTCTGGATTAGTTGTAGTTTCCGGGTCACCTTCAAAGGTAGCCCCACGTAGAGCGCATTGCAGTAGTCCAAGCAGGAGATAACCAGAGCATGTACCACTCTGGCGAGACAGGCTGCGGGCAGATAGGGTCTTAGCCTACGTACCAGATGGAGCTGGTAAACAGCTGCCCTGGATACAGATTTGACCTGTGCCTCCATGGACAGCTGTGAGTCCAAAATGACTCCCAGGCTGCGCACCTGGTCCTTCAGGGGCACAGTTACCCCATTCAGGACCAGGGAATCCTCCACACCTGCCCGCCTGCTGTCCCCCAAAACCAGTACTTCTGTCTTGTCAGGATTCAACCTCAATCTGTTAGCCGCCATCCATCCTCCAACTGCTTCCAGACACTCACACAGGACCTTCACTGCCTTCACTGGTTCTGATTTAAAAGAGAGGTAGAGCTGGGTATCATCTGCATACTGATGAACACCCAGCCCAAACCTCCTGATGATCTCTCCCAGAGGCTGCATGTAAATGTTGAAAAGCATGGGGGAGAGGACAGAACCCTGGGGCACCCCACAAGTGAGAGCCCAGGGGTCTGAACACTCATCCCCCACCACCACTTTCTGAACACGGCCCAGGAGGAAGGAGCGGAACCACTGTAGGACAGTGCCCCCAGCTCCCAGCCCCTCAAGACTATTAGTATAATAGTGTTTATTTAATTACATTATAATTAGTTTCACAGAATCATAGAACTGCAGAGTTGTAAGGGTCCACAAGGGTCATCTAGTCCAACCCCCTGCAGTGCAAGAATCTTTTGCACAATGTGAGGCTCGAACTCATGATCCTGAGATTAAGAGTTTCATGCTCTTACCAACTGAGCTTTCCTATATTAAATTATTATTAAATTGTAATTAAAGTATGGTATAGTATATTTTGATTGATTGCATTTAAATATACTGTACTACCTTTTTCTCTCCCAAGGAGGATGGTGTGCATCGGGGTGCCCAAACGTTTTTCAAAGGGGGCCGGATTTGATGAAGTGAGGGCCGACCAAGGTGGTTGAGCTATTTTTAGGATTTTGCTCCAGGACATATACTGTCACGGGAGGCGGATTAGGCCTGTTATGTAGTGAAGTTTCACCCTGGGCCAGCAGGGGGATACTGTATATAGTTTTCACTCAGGTCTGTAGATAGTTTTCCCTCAGGTCCGCGTCAGTTATTTTAGGCGGGAACTCTGGGCTGTTGTTGTTACAATGTTGACAGCCGGCTGCCTATAAAAGCAGGCCGGCTGAGCTGTTTGCAGTCAGTTCTATTCCAGCTTACGAAATAAAGAGCTATTTGGAGAAATCGCTGGTCGTCGGCTATGTCAACCCACAACTTAACACTGGCGACGAAGGTGGGATCGATGGACATCAGAGCACAGCCAGATGCGGCCAGCCTCTGAACTGAGCTGAATCACTGAGCTGAATCACAGAGCGAAATCACTGAGCGAAATCACTAGACAGAACCAATTCAGAGCTGACTGTTCTGGCTAGAGCACTGTGTTCCATCCATCGCCCTTCACGCCGGCATCGGAATCATGGCTTCACTTGTGCCTCTACCGCCGTTTGCGCCAGCCTCTGAATCATGGGATTCCTACCTCGCTCGGCTCGACTGCTACCTCCAAGCCAACGAGCTGACAGCAGTATCAAAGGATCGTAAACGGGGCCTATTCCTCAGCCTCTGTGGGCCTGAGGTGTTTGAGACGGCCCGAGCATTGGTTGCGCCCGAAGCAGTCCAGGCAACACCATGGGACACAATCCAAGAGAAGCTCCGCAACCACTACGCACCAAAGCCGTCCATGATTGCTGCCCGCCATGCGTTCTACCACCGGAACCAGGCAGAGGGGGAGTCAATCAACAACTACACCACCGCCCTGCGACAGGCTGCAATGCACTGTGAGTTCCGAGACTTAGACGATGCCCTGATGGATCGAATCGTCTGCGGGGTCCGGGACATCCATCTGCAACGGCGTCTCCTCGCCAAGCCAGACCTCACGCTGCAGAAAGCCATTGAGGAGGCTGTGGCCTCAGAAGCTGCTGAACGCTCCGCCCAGGAGATCCGCAAGTCCAGCAGCCAGCGTCTTGCTAGGGAGCCAGTTCCGGTGCATCATGAAGAGGCCAGCAGTGATGAGGCATCCTCCAGTGAAGGCGATGACGTGCACCAGACAAAGCGGGAGCACAGGAAGTTCCAACAGAAGTCCAAGGGCCAACCGGAATGTGCCGGCTGCGGAGGCAACCATTCCCGTGCCAAGTGTCGATTCAGAGACGCCATCTGTAGGAAGTGTTCCAGAAGGGGCCACATCGCTAAGGTCTGCCGATCGGCTCCGTCTGACACCCCCCCTTCATCGACTCGCAAGTCCAAGCCTTCACTCCAGTCTGCCAAGGAAAGTTGTTTCGCTCTCACCAACTGCCGCTGCCCGTCTGGAACCACGATTGGCCAAACCGACTCGCCTACGCGACGCAAGCTGAATGTCACGGTGCTCATTGAAGGAGCTCCATGTGACATGGAGATCGACACCGGGTTTGCCCTGTCCATCGTGTCGTGGAGCACCATCAAAAGACTGGTACCCAGAGTGTCCAAAAGGCAACTCGACTCTCACCGCGTACACCTGAGAGACTACCAGGGAAACGACATTCCCGTGGTAGGCGTTGGCCGGTTCCGGATTGCCTTCAAGGATTTTTCGGGCCTGCTCCGGTTGGTGGTGGTCGAAGGTCAGCGGCCAAGCCTCCTAGGGCTAGACTGGTTTGATGCCCTCGGCCTGGAAGTCACCGGCATCAACTGCATCTCTAACGCAGAGACTGAGGGTCTGGTCAAAGACTTTGCCGAGGTTTTTGACGGCACCTTGGGGCAATATACAGGTGCGCCCATCTCCTTTAGCCTTGATCCACAAGTCGCCCCCATCAAGCTAAAGCCACGCCTTTGCTCTCAAGGCTAAGGTGGACGAACAACTGGACAAACTGATCGCCCAAGGAGTTTTGGAGCCGGTTGACCACGCCAAGTGGGAAACCCCCATCGTCACGCCTGTCAAGCCAGATGGGTCGGTGAGAATCTGCGCTGACTACAAGTGCACGATCAACAAGGCACTTCAGCAGCACGCTTATCCGGTTCCTGTTGTCCAACACCTGCTGCATTCCCTGGGTGAGGGTAAGGTCTTCGCTAAGCTGGACCTTGCCCAAGCCTATCAACAACTGCCAGTCGATGATGCCACTGCTGAAGCCCAGACGATCGTCACCCACGGGGGGGCATTCCGTTGCCGCCGGTTGCAGTTCGGGGTGAGTGTGGCTCCTGGCACCTTCCAAAGCCTTATGGAGCGTCTCCTGCAAGGGCTTCTGGGCGTGGTACCATATTTTGATGACGTCTTGGTGTCTGCAGACTCACACCAGCAGCTGTTCGAGCGCCTCCGTGCCGTGCTGACCAGGTTCCAAGAGGCCGGGCTCAAGGTAAAGAGGGAGAAGTGCCAGATCGCCGTTCCACAGGTAGAGTTCCTGGGCTATCTTATCGATGCCTCCGGCCTTCACCCGACCACATCCAAGATCCGCGCTACCTGAAACAGACTTTGGACATGCCTGGTGTACATGGTTCTCCTCCTTTAATCCCCCCACAGAACCCTGTGAGGTAGGTTAGGCTGATAAGCAATGCTTGGCCCAAGCCAGGTGTTATGTACTGAAGTTCTCACCCTGGGCCAGCAGGGGGATACTATAGTTTTCACTCAGGTCCACGTCAGTTATTTTAGGCGAGAAACCCTGGGTTGTTGTTGCTACAATGTTGATAGCTGGCTGCCTATAAAAGCAGGCCGGCTGAGCTGTTTGCTGTTCAGTTTTCTGTTCCAGCTTACAAAATAAAGAGCTGCTTTGGAGAAATCGCTGTGTCGTCTGCCATGTCTACCCACTATTCAACACCAAGGTCGTAGAATTGGAAGGGCTCCCAAGGGTCATCTAGCGCAACCAATTTTGAAATCAATTCAAGACTTCTGCCACAGAATTTAGGAAGCTGCCATAGTCAGACCATTAAGTCCAACTAGTACTGTCTACACTGACTGGCAGCAGCAGTGGCTCTTCAGGGTTTCAGACAGGGAGTCTCTCCCAGCCCTACCTGAAGATGCCAGAAGGGATTGCAAGGTAAGCACTACCACAGAGCTATGTGGCCCCTCCCTTGGAAAGTTGTTTTTTTCTGATGAAACTGAATGGTGTTTCTTTTAAACTAACAAATGAGTTGTGTTTGATGGAGGGTGGTTAGGAACAAGTGGTGCAATTGTGTGCAGAGCACATTAGTTTTCCTGGAGCCTTTGTGGCGTTTTGGACAACCACAACTCCTATCGGCACAGCCAGCTGATAGGACCAGTTGGTGCATTAGGTTTGATGTACAGGGTTGCATACATCTGGATTTTCCTGGACATTTGACTGATTTCTGCCTGGGCACTGCTTCCAACTGCAGTATTCCGTGTACGTCTAGGAAGTTTGGGATGTATGGCAACCCATGTTGACCGTCATTTTTGCCAACTTTTCTGAAAATAGCTCAAAAACGTATTTTTTGCGATTTTGCTAAAGAAAACTCAACAACTTTGGTCAAAACTACTGTGTCTGGATTTTCACTTTTTGAAATATGGCCTCCCTATCTATCAAGAAAGTTCTAAGGGGAAGTTCACAGGGTGGAAATGCAGTGCTATGCTGTTGTGTGTTAATTCTAATCCTGCATTTTAAAACCTAAGCAAGAAATTCAGAAAACAAAGCTACCACATTCCTTTGTATTGAATTTCTGATTGTTGTGAGACATTTTTCTGTGAGAATAAATCATCTTTGTCAACCTTACATACTTTTTTGGCAGAGGTTATAGCACTGGATTAAAAGGGAACCTTTAACCTTGTGCACTTGTGTATCTCTACAGCTCACAACAGTGTTTTTGCAGACTACAATCAGCACCTGGAATTCTTACTACAGAAGAATTTTGACTAAAGTTCAACATACCATCTCAGTTGGTCAGACAAACCTATTTTTGTTCGTGTTTAGATTTTATCATATTTCCAAGCACACCATATCACCACCCTGTGGACAAAGTTTCCAAGCAAATATATCCACTAAATTGTTCTATGCCTCTCCAATCAATGTTTTTCCCTGTGGCTCAAACATTCTATTTACATGATATCAGATTTATTTTTATTTTTTATTTTTTGGAAATTCAGTGGCACATACCATTTACCCAAGGGGTCAGACTGTACCAGTATGTACTTTACTTGTTACCCCAACACTCAAGTATCAGTCAGAATGCCTGAAAATACCCCACTGAGCATAAGAGGGAGAGTAGTGTTGTGTGCATGTCTTGCTTGTGGGTTTCCCAAGCCTATATGACTGGCCATTGTGGGAACAGAATACTGTAAAGGAAATAGGGCTAGGTTTTTGGTCTGATCCAACAGAACTCTTAAATGCTTATGACTCAGTTAAATTAAAAACAAACACGCACAGAAAAGTTTGACTGCATTCAGTGATGTTAACGTTTTTCTCAATTACTCTATGGTGCCTCATTCACATGTACAACTCACCTCTTCACATTACAGTCAATGAATGATCAATGTGCATGGATGAGGGAGCAACGTCTTACTCATTTATCACATCGCATACTCTTTTCTCAAACATGTGGTTATCCACAGCAATCCTTCAGGTTAAATTAGGATGACTGACCCAAAGTCACCTATGGAGCTTTACAGCTGAATTGTAAACTCAAGTGGAACGTTCCTTGGTCCAAATGGGGCAGTCCCCCAGGGGGCGAAGGACAAATCACAATGTGAGACCAGTTACCTTAACACCCCCCCTCAGACCACCTCTGCCACCCTTCCTCCTATGTGAGAGTGAACTCCTCCTGCCCTCCTTTTTGTTGTTGCTGTTATCCTGCCACTTTACCACCAGCTTTTCCATCTGTAAAAATTTTGAACATGAGCTTTCATGTATCTTTGTCTTTCAATGAGTTCGTCCAATAAAGGTTGCATTTCCTACATATTTCTTGCCCTAATGCACGGGTGTCAAAACACAAGGCCCGTGGGCTGAATCCGGCCTGCCAGACCTCGTCATGTGGCCCGTGTAGCCACCGCCAGCCACCACCTTTTATTCTCGCTTTTTTTTTTTTTGACACAAGAAAGCTGCCTCTTCAGCGCATGCGCGGCAGCCTACAAGCCAGAGAACGTCTGCCCTCTAGTGGCGCTGGCCTTTCTACACAGGAAACCTCCACTTTACATGCATTCAGGAAACCTCCACTTGTTTTTATATTGAGCGCATGCCATCCTGTGATGTGACAGATCCAATAGCTGCCTGAACCCTTCTCTCCTGTACTGTAAGTACATATGATGTATAGTCCTACAGATACAACCGGCCCTTTGAGGGTGACCAAACTGCTGATGCGGCTCCCCAATGAATTTGAGTTTGACACCCCTGCCCTAATGGATCACTGTGACAGTGGGGGCAAACACTGCACCTTCTCACTTACACCAGGGAGGGAGGTAGTGAACCTGCCACATAAGTAGAAGACAGATCTCTAACACACGTGGTACCAAGACTGCTTTCTGTTCTGACTTGTAGCAGCTTGCTAACTAAAGTCTTTCAGTATTATATGCTGAATGCATATAATCTGATTTGATTCACAGCCCCTTTGATTTAACTGCTCCCATAGAGGCCTGCATAATATCTCACTCAAGACATACATTTAGAAAGCTTTTAACAGAAGCTCTGCCAGTTCAGCTGAGGGTAGTTCCAAAGGATTTATGAATATTTTAAAACTGTGTGCTTCTGAATAAAATTTGTGGTGGTGGTGAAATCAGAGGGAACTCGGTATAATTAAATGCCTTATGAAGTTTTACCTAGAAATCACACCACTCCTGGTATGTTTATTTTTTCATATTGCGTATTCTTGTACAGTGTTTAATATTTTAAAGAACAATAATTCCACATTTTCAATATTAGGACAGTAGTATTTGGATCCATAATATTTCTTTTTTAAAAAATCTAGCAGATAAAGTAGAAATGAGAGTGCAGAAGCCAAATATTTAAATGGCTGGGGGAAAAGATCCTTGTATGTATCGAGGCAGTCTTCCTTAACGCATACTAGGCAATTGCAGCCAGGTAATCCTTGACCTCAGTTGGAGTGAGTCTTCTAAATCCTGCCTCATTACAGATGCCAACCTCTATGTTATCTTCTGTCATTTGTCCTTCAAAGCTTTCCTAGAGAGAGGGAAAGACAGGTTCCTTCATGAAAATGCAATTCACAAACTAGAGTTTTAACAAATACACTGCAGATGTTTCTTACCTTCAGTGTCAATATAGCAGTATGAATAGCATCTTCAAGCTCCAAGTCTTCGTTGTACCTATGAAAGAACAGAAGTTTTCTAATAAATATATTCTACTGTTGCTGCAACAGCAAACATTCACAGAACTGAAAATTAGTTTCACGTGGCCAAGGGCTGCATTTTGCAAATAACTTCCTATGCAGCATTGCAAATACCATTTGAAACACAGGAATGTCAAATCATTTGGGGATATGACAGGACAGTAGAGAGTATTCAAAAAACACAGATTGGGCACACACAAACTATTTAGACACACTTAAAGGGTATTTGGATGCCAACCAATAGATTTAGACAAAATATTGCAATTTACAGTAGAAGTTGCACCAGTTTATTAGACACACAAGATATCAATACCTTCCAGAAGTAAAACCCTCAGAAGCCTTAGTCATCTCTGGTCTTATTAGATGCTGAACATTCAAGACCATGAAGTGTCATCAAATAGTACCCACACAACTGGTTTATTTAAGTGTAGAAACTGTATTGCATTCTCTCTTCTCCAACTTAGCATGAGTCTCACAAGTCTGAATATTAACAGAATGCTATATTTCAGCTAGTCCAGTGGTTCCCAACCTTTTTTTTTGGCCATGCCCCCCTAAGCATCTCTAAAATCCTGATGCCCCCCACCCATGACATATAATTCTTATTATTAAGAAAGTGAAAAGGCCATTAATTGTTACTAACTCATTCTTGAATTGTACCCCTTAAAAAATCAAATCAAATTGGCCCCCCGGGAGACCAGTGCTCCTCTGGACGTTAGCAGCACTGAAGTGACCTCCCCGGGTCATAAGCCTAGGCAGTGTGTATGGAGGACCTGAGCTGCCGGACGACAAGACCTTCCCCCTCTCGGCCTCACTGATGTGGTCCAAAGAAAAACAGCAATACATTTGGCATCAGCTTAGCTGCAGGAGTTGCCAGAAGGCAGCGTACAAGGCAACATCCAACTGTCTTAAGGATCCTTTTCTTCCCCTGAAGATAATCCGCAAGGCAGCATGGAGGTTTAAGATTAGTTAAATGGGCTACCCTCCCAGGCTGACGAGCCCCATCTGCCCCAAAGTGAGGGAGCTTTTTATGTATTTCTATGTACACAAATTCTATGTTAATTAGCGTGCACTGACCCCAAGTGGATGTTCTGAGGCCTCAAATAGCTGGCCCTGATCCCCATGAATTACAGGATGTTTCAATTGCAGCAGAATCTTGCTGACAAGCCTTGAGTCATGCACATTATCAATGAGGCTCTGAAGGATACTGTGGACTCCACAGGATATGGCCACTACCAATGCTTTCACCACTGCTGAAGATGATGTGATTACTGATCCTGGGATGGAAGAGAGTCGAGAGCCAAGGATAGCAAACTATCCCTTACTGATGGGACTTGAAACCTCCATGCTCCAAGCTGCACTCTAGGGAAAGGTTAATTGGTAACTTCTCATCAAGCTGTTAAATGGGATCACCATACCTACACAAGCTTCTACTAACGAAAGCAAATTGCCATTTTTGTCTCATTTTCACAGGTGTTTCTGGCATTCTTAGTCGTTTTTAAACTATAGCACTTCAACACCTAGGAAAGAGGCAGGCTAGACATGGAAAACAACACATCATTACAATACTTATAAACTTCTACTATCTTCAGATTTTATTATTGATTCAGTTATGTAATCATAACATTACCTCTTTTCAAGGAATGTCTTTCCATTTACATAGTTTTTCCCCATTGCAGTTGCTTTCCACGCAAAATAAGCACCCTGGAAAAGTGAGAAAGACAGGGAGTAAATGTATGAGAACACATTATCTTCTAGTCACTGATCAATACAGTAAAAAATTAGCCTCATTTAGGGATCTCTGCTTGGAGAGATGCAGAGCAATCATATACATGTCTACTCAGAAGTAAGCCCCACTGAGTTCAGTGGGACTTAACCCTAGGTGGGACGGTATAGCAGGGGTAGCAAAGATGGAGCCTTCAGGATTTGCTGGACTACAATTCCCATCATCTCTGACCATTGGCCATGGTGGCTGAGGCTGCCAGCAATTGCTGTATAACATCATCTGGAGGGCACTATACCTGGGGTTTAGGATAGCAGACCAATTCAATGTCATAACACTAGGCTCTAAAAAATAAAAATAAGTTGAGAACTATTATCTAAAGCCTCCAGTGTGCTTTTGCCTGATACATCTGTACTACCAGGTTCACTTTCAAAATTCCCCCGCTTTAATTCCCCAATCACTCTTTAAATCCTTGATTTAAAAAGAAATTTAAGGAAAAATTACCTACTACCACTACTAGCTATTGTAACAAAATGGAAACCTCAAGTTCAGAAGCAGCCAGTTTCTGAATATTAATTGCTGAGGTGGGAGAACTATTGAATCATCTCTTTCTTATGGGCTTCCATGTTGGAAATAGGATTCTGGACAGGACAGATGTTTCGCCTAATCTGCCAAGGCTCTCTTTATGCTCTTACAACTGTAAAACTGATCACCCAAGATGTCCTGAGAGTCTGTAACCTTATTCTAGTCCAGATGCTTATCATTCCCCACCCACTTATCTGGATTAATTAAAAACCCATACACAGAAAGAATATGGCAATATTACAGATCTTTGAGTAAACATCCATGCTTTCTATTAAGAAGCTCCATTATGAATACTTACAGATGGATCAGACTGGAATAAGTATGGTCGTCCCTCATTCCACCCACATATTAGCAATGATACACCAAATGGGCGTACACCCCTACAAAGCAAAACATTTGAAAAGGATTAATGATAACAGAAGGTTATCGTGGGAACAAATAAGATCAGCATTAAGGATGTTGACTGACGGACTCATCTATATACACACTTACAAGCATATTCCTCTTCTATATATTCTAAAGAAGTTACATCATGCCTCGTGCAAATAGTTTGTACACTGTTTCTGAGTCTTTATGGCTGCCAACTGTTTTCTTGGTTCTGTTTCTATGCCTTAACCAGCAACCTGCCATACAGAAATTAAGCAGCTCAATCTTTTGCTGGCTATGAGTCAGATGAGAAGAGATAGTCATCTTTATTTTGACCCCACTTTCCCCTATGAAAAAGGAAGTCCAAAGCAGCTAACATCATACAGAAACAAACAAGACTTCAAAAAACAATATAAAAAATGCTACATTAAAGCTATAAACTTTGTATTCAATACTGAAGAAAACAGTTAAATACAAAACTCATAGATATTTCAGTAGAGAAAATACAAGAAAGGAAAGACCACCCCATTGCTTAATTTTAGCAAGTCAAACAACTGTTCCAATGTAAAAGAGCAGGTCCAGGAAATTACTGGCAACTCTACTTTTCCTACTTAGAAAACTGTAAAAAATGTACAAAAACGACCTTAGTGCAGTAAGGCATAACAGTAACCGTATTTCCTGCTCTTCATTCTCCTTTGCATAAATAGCTTCCAGGCTTATAGGTAATCAGCTTGAGAGTGTGGTATTACTGTTCAGGCCCCACACTTTAAAAGTATCAGACCAAATGCTCTTCAAAAGTGAATACAGTCATACCTCGGGTTAAAGTAGCTTCAGGTTGAGCGTTTTTAGGTTGCGTTCCGTGGCAACCCGGAAGTAACAGGAACGGGTTACTTCTGGGTTTCGCTGCTCGTGCATGCAGACGCTCAAAATGACGTCAAACGGATGCGCAGAAGCAGCAAATCGCGACCCGCACACACACAGATGCGGGCTGCATTCTGCTCCGGATGCGAACGGGGCTCCGGAACGGATCCTATTCGCATCCAGAGGTACCACTGTAGAAGAACAGGAGGAGAGTTTATGAGGCTGGCCATGGCATGCAGACAGGGCTGAACTCTTGTCTGTATGTACCCAGTTTGATTTGCAGCTCCTTAGATGTAGAGGCAAAAATCTCACTGATATATGGTAAAAGGGTGAGGGGGCTGCATTAGAGTACAGTCTATTCTGCATACAGGACAGCTCTTAGTAAATTTCAGTTGTTTTAGAATAAACAAGGGGCAGAGGGAAGGCATACCCAGATTGTGTGTATTCTTGCATTACAGAAGCAATTCTCTGCACTAGCTGAGCTGTTGGAATAGGTTCATGATAAACCAAGTAGTACTGCTGGGCCAGTTTGCGTGCTCTGTGGACAAGTACTCTGAGAAAAAGAAGAAAAGAAATAGTGAGTGAGTGAAGAAATCAAAACATCCATTATAACTTAAAGTCCAAAGCAACTTGGGAAAGATTAAACTGAAGGAATATTTACTATCAGCTAATGAAATAATTTGATACTGCACTGGGATATAGCAACTCAAAAAAGGTTGTCTATTATTGTGAGGTTATGAATGTGCTACAGCGGCCAGAACATTTCTGTCCAAGAAAGGGAGTGGTTAGCATCCCAGCCAAAGCTGGTAACAGATGCACCACACTAGAGGACACCTGGGCCTCTAGTATGGAAGATGATTCAATGAACACCCTTAAAATATGGACCTGTTTGTTTAGGTGGAGCACAACCCCATTCAGAACAATCTCTCAAAATTTGGATCCAGGAACCTTTCACCCATAGCCTGTCTTATCATGATTCAATGTCAGTTTATTTGCCCTCATCCAGTCAATCAGCTCCCATCATCCCTGACCACTGGCTATAGTAACTGGTGCTTATGGGAGTTGGGAGACAAAAAACATCTGGAAGGCCCAATGTTCCCTATCCCTGAAATAACTTATGAGCAATGTCTCTCAGCTCTGTAATATTGTGGGATGTGGTAGCTCAAGATTCTCCAAATATGATTAAAAACCAAACACTGGCCCATTAATTTGTATCATGAACAAAGCTGGCTGTCAGACACTCCTAACAGTGCTAGCCCCACCCTCAAAGAGCCACACATTAGAAAGACACATCCGCAACAACAAAAAACTTATGCAAGTAGACTTGCAGCAGGGGTTGCCAAAACAGTTCCAATGGGTGTCTTAACTTAGGACCACTAGGTGGGGGCCCTAGACTTTGCACTTTCATTAAAAAAAGAAAAGCCTCAAGCCCTACTAAAGAGAATTTTAAAAAGCAACATGTACAGTTACCCTACCAAGTGATTTCTGTGAAATTAGCCAGCCTGGCTGCTCCTGCCTGTTGTTTTCAGTCAATCAGTGAAGTGACTGATAAGTCTGGATGACAGGCAACAGGAATTTCTTGGGTCCTAAGGAGGTCCTGCTTTACCCTACCCTTTCGTACACCTTTCCTCCTCCTTATTTTCTAGTCTTTGAAATCTCTGTAGCTCACTTTTCCTTTTTTCCTAGCAACCAGGATGCATCTTTTCTGTGATGGGTTTTCTGAGATCAGGTACTCCCTAGAAATTATTTTCTGTAAACAGTACTATATACCGTATTTTTCCCTCTATAACACACAGATTTTTTCTCCTAAAAAGTAAGGGGAAATGTCTGTGCGTGTTATAGAGCGAATGTGTGGTCCCTGGAGCCGTTTGTCCCAAGTGCATGGCAAAAATCAGGCAAAAATCATATTGCGCCGCCGTCACGGAGGAGAGGAGGCTGCTGCTTTCCTGCATTCTGCCTCAGGGTCTTACTGCCCACCCTGTTCTGTTTCGGTTGCTGTTTGCTCAGACGGAACAAAGAGCAGTGAAATCCCCTCCCCTCCAGGCAACCCCTCCCCTCCCCGTGGTTACAAAGCATGGATCCACGTGGATCCTCAGGATCTTTGCATTGGGTCACCCCAAATTCACCATCAGATCACATAGCAATGATCTGATGCAAAAACAGGGCTGCAATGGTGCAAAAACGTGGTTACAAAGCATGGAGCCACATGGATCCTCAGGATCTTTGCATTGGGTCACCTCAAATTCACCATCAGAGCACATAGCATGTCCACGGCTACAGCCTGCCCCCCAAAAATCACGCACCCACTGTTGCCTGGGGCTGCAATGGTGCAAAAATGTGGTTACAAAGCATGGATCCACATGGATCCTCAGGATCTTTGCATTGGGTCAGCCCAAATTCACCATTAGAGCACATAGCATGTCCATGGCTACAGCCTGCCCCCCCAAAATCACCCACCGTTGCCTGGGGCTGCAATGGTGCAAAAACGTGGTTACAAAGCATGGATCCACAGGGATTCTCAGGATTTTTGCATTGGGTCACCCCAAATTCACCATCAGATCACATGTCTGTGGCCACAGCATGAAGCACAAAAATGATACATCCTCTGTTTCATTCAGAATGTTTTTCCCCTTGTTTTCCTCCTCTAAAAACGATGTGCGTGTTATGGTCAGGTGCGTGTTATAGAGCAAAAAATACGGTAATAAGTGTGGGTGGATACTAAAAATCCACCCCCAACCTGAAAAGGCAAATGTAAAACTTTGCAAACAAGCATACGGGTGACTCCTGCTGTGCAGGAACCAAAGACTAGGCACTTATTAAGAATTCATGGTATAGTTAATCTGCCTCTTTGTCTTTAATGGGTCTTACTTCTAGGTAAGTGAGTACAGAATGGCAAACTAGGCTTTAGTTTAGCATTGGCACTGGGGAAAACAAAGGGTTATGTCTTTAACAGCTGTATGGTAGTTTAAGCTTTTCCTAATATGGAAATACAATTATGGGAAAAGCTTCACCATGGGTGTACTCTCCAATTTTGTGTTGTGTCACGCCTCCCATAGCAGCCACTTTGTGGCTGGTACCCACAGAACTCTCTCAAAATTCAAAATATGCCATGGCCCCAAAAGGTTGGTGACTCCTGCCTTGCATACATGTCAGGGTGAAGCCTTGTGCAACCTTGGGGACAGGACCAGAGCTGCACCCCATTCTACATGTGTCTCTAATTCTCGTGATGCACACATGAAGAGGGTCAAGATATGTATCATCCATCCAGAGAATGTTGAAATGGAACCACAGACCCAATGCTGTGCTGCCTATAGCAGGGCAAGAGTCAAAGACCAATAGCAAGAGTCTATCACAGTGTTTCCCTCCTTGCCTTCAAGATACCTGTAATCAGGACCCATGCCACTATACACCAAGCCTATGTGTTTGGTTATGGATTCCACTTTGTGTACACTTCGTTCATCATACAGAATGGATTTCTGCTTTTTTTCTGTTGCCAGTACCACGCCATTTGAAGCTGCACAAAGAAAAGAAATATTTTAGTCAATGTAGTTAAAATATCTTCCTTCCATTTTCCTCGTAATCTTTCAAATCCACAATGCTTAAAGCAGGCAACTAGAATAATTCATCTACTTGTATATCCTTTACTAATCGTATCACATAAATCCAATGCATTATTTGGCACTATTACTAAGGATGCCTAGCCACCAGATGATTTGGTTCAAACCCCAAATTGGCACTGCATAATAAAACAGGCCAATTCGACTCAGATGAATTTGGAGGCAGCTCGATTCAACTCTGGGTCTCTGTGATGGACACCTTTCAAGTTTGATTAAAAAAACAAAACAAATAACATCAAACATCAAAACATACTAATATTTGGGTAGAATTGGATGAAATCTTAAGAAACACTGCCCCTTCTGGAGGCATGAATCCTGCCAAATTTCAGGACATATGCAGTTTTGTTCCTGCAGCTATTAAGTGATTCCCACTATATCTCCCCCAGCCAAGTTCCTTTAAAGTTAATTTTTGGGTAGAAATAATCAGATGAGATTTTCTTTATGAATAAAATAATTCCCTCCAATTACAAACTAATGTTGTTGGATATGAAAGAGCCCCCCCTCCTCAAAAAAAACCTCACCGAGCATTTCCTCAAGTTAGTGATACAAGTTTCTGGTTTGCAAAGCTGCTCTCATTTCCTCCCTTCCACCCATACCGAGGTATCACAAATCACTTCAGGGTTCATTGTACAGTACAAGGCTGCATGGGTTGAAGCAGATCTCATTTTGTTTTGGGAGAAACTCAAAATCCTTCCAAGACAGCCAAATCCAATAAACACCCCTAATGGTTATGTGTTACCTCAATATCACTAGACATGCCTACTTAAAAAAAGAAGAAAAAGTTCAGTTAAAAAAATGGAAAAGAAGCTTTTCAAACTTTCTACCTTCAAAGACCTCATTCCACATTATCTGCTGAGGAATCTTAGCAGCTCTGCCTCACAACAGATGTGGAGGATTGTTTGAAGTGCACCCTGGCTAGGCCTGTCTGGCCTCATAGTGGCCCAGTGCAAACTGACTGTACCTTACAACACAACATAGAATATACCCAGAACTCTCCTATGGGGTGTGCTGCAGAGGAAAATTAGTAGTGGCAGAGAAGCTATATCATAAGGAAGCTTGCCTATTGTTACTGATTTTTTCATTAGGAAACCTGCAATGAAAATATGTAAGGAACCCAAGGTTTCCCAAAATGCAATCTGAAAATTATAGTTATACTTTCTGTTTTGAAAATATATTTCGATTCTACTTTTTGAAGATGTTTCATAGCCCCACTAAGAATCCCTATATCTAGCTTGGTTAAACACTGACAAGAGTGCTTTTCCTCCCAAGGGCCCCAAGTGGCACACACTGGGTTTGAATTCAATTCTTAAACTCAAAAACTGGCCAGGAAGAAATTTGTTTTGTTTCAAAACCAAACCACGCATTATCTGTATTTTAACATCAGGCTGCTGCTGAGTTGCTACAAAGCTAGGGTGGTAATGGGAATCAAGACTTAGATGTGCATTATTAGATGGCCAAAAGGGGGAAATGAATATTTCCACAATCATCCCCTCCTCCCTGGCCCACAACAACTTACTCTGTAGTTCTTACTCTGGATAGGTTATGGTTGGAACCCCACTGGGACAAAAACGTATTTTAAAAGCTCTGGGGGTACCAGGATGGGTTCATGTCCCCCCCCCCCATCCCTTTATTTAATATTTTATATACAATCATACCTCGGGTTACGAATGCTGCGAGTTGTGCGTTTTCAGGTTGTGGACCGCGCCAAACCGGGAAGTACAGGAACGGGTTACTTCCAGGTTTTGGTGCTTGCACATGCAAAAGTACAAAATGATGTCATGTGCATGCGCAAAAGCTGCACTTCAGGCTGTGAATGCTGCGGGTTGTGAGCGTGCCTCCCACACAGATCATGTTCGCAACTCAAGGTATGACTGTTGTTTGTTAAATTTGTATCATACCTCTCCACTAAATAGTGCTCAAGACAGCTAGCAATAATACAATACAGTGGTACCTCAGGTTAAGTACTTAATTCGTTCTGGAGGTCCGTACTTAACCTGAAACTGTTCTTAACCTGAAGCACCACTTTAGCTAATGGGGCCTCCTGCTGCTGCGCCGCCAGAGCCCGATTTCTGTTCTCATCCTGATGCAAAGTTCTTAACCTGAAGTACTATTTCTGGGTTAGCGGAGTCTGTAACCTGAAGCGTATGTAACCTGAGGTACCACTGTACATGCTGCTAGACTATAACTCCCACCAGTCCTAGCCAGCATGGTCAATGATTATGGAAGTTGCAATTCAACAGCATCTGGAGGGTCACAGGTTCCCTAACCTCTGAGCTCAATGGAGCTTATTTCTGAGTAGACATGTATAGGTTTGCACTGCTGATATGACCAAAATAGGGTCAAGCCAGGTTACTGCTTTCACGCTGATTCTTTTCAGATCAATTTCTGGCAATCATAATACACCACAATCCTAATAAAGTCTACTCAGAATTAGGTGGTGTTGAACTCTATGAGGCTTACTCCCAAGCAAATGGGGCTAGGACTTCAGCCTCAATACCCATAATCTATGTCTCCTTTCTCGTTCTTTCTTTGCTTTTAGGTCACAAAATGCCAAAGTAGGTACACACAGACATACAAACTAGCAACACTTTTGTGGGCTTATTAATCGTGCAAGCATTTGAATACCTTTAATTCCAACTGATGGGGCTCCTGCGGCAACAGCTGCCAAAGCATATTCAATCTGAACAAGCTTTCCAGAAGGACTAAAAGAAAGCACACAATTCATGAGACAACTTGGTAAGAAAACATTTTCAAATCTGAAAATGCCAAGCAACGTATGGCCTTTCAATGGGCCTTTTTTCACCAATATGATATTGGGCACATTTTAATACAATAATAATAAAAACAAAGAGATAGGAGTCAAAACTCTCCCCCAAATAATTGTCTGGTCTTACACACGCTTTCTTGGGAGCGGGCCTCAGTCAATTTAGTGGGACTTACTTTACTATAAGAGTGTTTAGAATTGTACTACACTTTTCATGTAATCATGCACTCCATCCAACGTCTGGCAACAAGCTCAAAGTAATCCCAAAATAAAAACTGAAAAGGGGAAAAGAAAGCCCACCAAAATAGTTTTACTTTCGTTTTTGGTGTAACATTTGTTTCATGTTCATAATCCTCAACACACTGAATGCAATGCCATTTATTTCCAAGTAAACATGCATCTGTAAGGCTGCAATCCTATGGAAACTAATTTGGGATTAAGTGCAAATCCCATTCAATTTAACAGGTATTAAAGGAGACACTAATATGATATGAATTATTATTTTCATAAAATCTCAACACATATACGTTAGTCGTGTGTTCAGGGATATTTGTTTCACTTTCTATAGGGTTATAAGGGAAATGAGGCCTGCTTTGGGCTCTTGCCTTAACCAAGCCATGCAGAGGGAGAATCAATCTGTGGCTTAAAATCCTGCATACTGGATCCAAAGGCTCATCTTTACATGGTTTAGCAGTGTTAGAAATCCCAATATATAAACTAGGTGCCAAATGCCTCCTTAAACCAGGGTTACAGTCACCAAAATGGAAGGTCTAGTTGGCATCTGGTTGGCAGACGGCTCGAAAATTGTATTTTTCAATAAAAGCTTTTGTTTCCTGAAATTCATTCTGACTGTGCAGATAAAATATAACTGACAGAATTCTACAAGGTGTGGCATTAATGTGTGAAAACAGTCCAGATCCAATGATCCCCAGGTATGCACCTCCGGAGACCTGACACCCGGCATCTTCACTCGGTCACAAGCGGCCAACAGGCAGCTGCAAAGTGCTCAGGACCGGGCTGCTGGAAAACCCGCATTCCCTCAAGCATGTCTGACGGGGAACCTTACGGCAGTTTCCACACGCGCCACTTTCTCCTCCGAGCGAGAGGCGAGAAGCGCCAGCGGTGACTCCGCAAAAACCTCGCCTCTCCCTCCGTCTCAGCGGCAACGAAACGGAGCCCCTCCGAGAGGCCCAAGAATCCTCCCTCACTAAAGGACAGCGCCCCAGGCCTCCTGCGCCCGCCCTGCCGCCCCTGAGGGGACACCGCGCCTTACCTGAAAGTGGTGAGGGAGAAGCTGTAGCCGCGTTCCGCCATTTTGACCAGCGCGATTGAACAGCCTCGCTCCGCCCTCCCTGCATAACCCTCCACCCACTTTCTGAGGCTGCGCACGCGCGCTGCGTACTGTTTTTACAGCGCATGCGCAAAAAAGAGAAAAAATGTAGAGCGCCGACTACAGAACCATGAACAGAGTGAACTTCCGGGAACTCTCGAAAGCCGCGAAACTCTATGGCAGCCTTTCTCAACCTTGGGTCGTTCGTACCCGCCCTCAAACGTTGTTGGACTACAACTCCCGTCATCCCTTGCTAGCAGAACTGGTAGCCAGGGGTGATGGGAGTTGTAGTCCAACAACGTTTGAGCCGCCCGCCACCTCCTCAGGTTGAAAAAGACTGTGGTAGTGGTGATGGTTTGGTTTCGGTGCCGTTGGCGGGGCCGTTCCTTCCCTCAGCATTGTCAACGACGAGATCCGGGGATCGCCGGCTCCCTCTGCTATGCATGCCGGGAACCGGTGCCTCACCCTCAGGCGCTAGAGGGCGTGCTGGGACATGTAGTCCACTCTCAACCAAGTGGCTTGGCGGAAACGCCGCCAAAGAGAGAAGACGACTCGGTTTCCCAGCGCCCTCAGCGCGGCTGATCCTGACAGGCGAGTTTTCGCGCCGCGAAGGCGGAGGGCCGGTCAAGATGGCGGCGTCCGCGCTGCTGCTGGTCTTCCCGTCTCCTTGGCCTCGGATCCAAGGCTTCCTCCGAAGCTGCTGGTCGCAGCTGGGCTGCCGCAGCCCGCCCGGGGGTAGGTCCTGGCTCCGTCTCCTCGAGGTGTCGCGGGGCCTCCTCCGCGGCGGCTCTCCAGGGGCTTCGCCTCCCAAACTTGGCTTTCCAGCTGCTTCTGTACAGCTCCCGTCAGCTCTGGCTGGAAACCCAGGCGCCCTTTTAGGACAAGCACCGCTGGAGACGCCGCTTTACTTGGGGCGGGAAGGATTCGCACTGTTTTGTTCTTGCTTTCATTACATGCATATATATTGGTTTTTCCTGGTATTTTTATGCTGGCGGGAGCTGCCCCGAATGCGTGTGTGTTTTTTGCGGTTTTTTTGCAGAGGGGGCTGGATTCTGAAAACTATTTATTTATAAGATTTGTTACCCCCCCCATCACCCGTGTTATTTACTGTATTGGCCAGAATATAAGCCGCACCTTTAAAATTGGAGGGCGAAAAGAAAAAATACCCGCATATGAGCTGCTCCATTCCTTGCTGCCGTTGGCTGCATCCTGGCCGGGGAGCGGGGAGCTGTGCTGCGTTGCCGGCGGCCTTTGCCCTTCCTCGCTCTCTCCACATGCAAGGTGGGCACCACTGCATACCGGAAGGCCGCGAATATAAGCCACACTTTAGCTTTTCATAGTCGGAATTTGGGGGGGGGGGTAAAGAGGCTTATATTCAAGCCAATATGGTATTCTATTTATATATTTTGTAAAAATTATGTGCCATTTGAATATATATATATATATATATATATATTTGCTTTCGTAGATTTTCACGGGTACAGGAATGCAGGTTTTGGTGTCCTCGGGTGTCTTCCCGTGTAAAAGTTGGGGTGTCTAGGCGACGTTTCGACGAGGTCTCACTCGTCATCTTCAGGCTGGTGCTTTCGGCTTCTTGTTACTGGAACAATGTTCCAGTAACAAGAAGCCGAAAGCACCAGCCTGAAGATGACGAGTGAGACCTCGTCGAAACGTCGCCTAGACACCCCAACTTTTACACGGGAAGACACCCGAGGACACCAAAACCTGCATATATATATATATATATACACACACACACACACACACACACCACAAAGTGGTTTACAAAAAGATAAAACAGCAAAATCAAGGAAAAATTCACAAACCTACTTTGAAGCATGAAGGTTATGGAAACAGAATATGCAATTACTAACATAACTTGAACCACTACAGTTGTTACTGTCGGTTATCTATTGTTACTAGTTAAATTTGTTATTCGCTTTATCTTAATCGTGGCAGACCAGAGCAACTTAAAAATCAAACAAAGAGACAAAGCGCCGCATCTGCACGTGCAGAGTGATTTGTGCTTCTGCACATGTGTGAAGTGCGATTTAGCATTTCTGCGCATGCGCGAGCGGCAAACCTGGAAGTAAGAGTCTCATTGAGCAAAACCACTTCTTGAAATATTGTATCTAATTAATAAAGGTAAGCAAATTACCACAACTAAATTATTTGTAACTAAGTTATTTGTATTTGTCTTTAAGCTCCTGCTTTAGCAATTCAGGGTCCAGCTTTTTTGCCTGAACCTATAGAAGAGAATGCTGAAAGTAAGGAGACTCCAAGCTTTCTAGACAGCATATTTTGGATGGCAGCCCCAAAATCAAGGCGGACCATTGAAGTAAATCGCTGCAGGCGAAGGAATCCTAGGAACCTTATAAAAATAAAGGTAACTCATCACATTTCTGTTGTCTTTCTCCCCTTATTTTTGTAGATTTTCCATTCTTCAATGCTCTCAAGATGCTTGTAATTTCTTATTTATTCATATTGGTATTGTAAATTTACCACAGGAAATTTTTCATTTAAAATCTGTCTGCAGCTCTTGTGCTGAATCTTTAAATTGTGATGGTATTGCATTTTGAAAACTTAAACCTTTATGCATACTACTTGACATGAGGGCTTTCTCAGGTTGCTGGAAAACAATGTATTATATCACAATGGTAATGAGATAGTCATTGCCCTATATGGCTCTTAGCATTTGTGAAATCTTTCTCTTTTTAAATTGTTCATTGCCCAACTTTTTGTTTTCTTTCTTGTCTTTAGCGAAACATTGACGTCTGTCCTCAGTGTGGCAACCTGAAACTGAAGCATATTCTTTGTGGCTATTGTTATGCAAAGGTTAAACGGGAGACAGTTGCCATAAGGAAAGAAATATGGGCACAGGAGGGAGGACCACATAAGGCTCCACCTGTAGAGACTGTTGTCCTGTATGAGGGAGAGAAAGCTAGAGATGAAGATGAAGGCAAGCGGATCATAGAACGAACAAGGAAGCGCCCATCTTGGTTCACACAGGACTGATTATGTAGCACGGTAGAATCTTTGGTCGCAAAATCCTTGATCTCGCAGAGTAAAAATAGCTGAAAAAAAATGCTACTCAAAACACTTATCCCCAGAAAGGGTAAATTTAAATTGTATTTTTTAATTTGCCATTGTAGTACAGCATCACTGCTGTACTTTAAATGTTAGCTGGGTGGCTAATTTAGCTAATGTAAACTTAGCTGATTTTGTCATTGTATTAAAGTTGGTTAAGCAAAGTCAATCATTTGCAGGAGCAGATTCTTACGGCATCTATTTGGTCATATTACACTGTACTGTGCATTGCGGGGAAAACCATGGATTTAAACTGTATTTGTAAATGAAATAAAGCATATTCAGCATTATAATAAATACTGTGTGTGGCTCCATTTGAAATTCTGTGAAATTTTGAGCTATGAGGAGGTGAGGATTGTGAGAATGTAAGAAGTCAAGTAGAGCAATGAAGTGAGTTGACATGGATCTGTTGCTGAGTTGGAGCCCAATGGCTGAGAGGTGGTTTTGTTCTTTCATTGCTACTGGCTACATCTAAATAGTGACATCTGTTTCCATTTAGAAGCTTGTGAAATAGTTGGTTTTGTGTTTGTGAGGTCCTTTGAGAATCTTTAATGAAAAGGACAATTACGTTAATAGTCTGAACCATAACTTGGGTATGCATGAAGCACTTCTTAAACCAACATCATTTCATTGATCCAGCCACTAGTAACACAAATTTAATCTCATTGATTAGATGACATTGAAGAGCCAGTGTGGTGTAGTGGTTAAGAGCGGTAGTCTCGTAATCTGGGGAACCGAGTTCGCGTCTCCGCTCCTCCACCTGCAGCTGCTGGGTGACCTTGGGCCAGTCACACTTCTCTGAAGTCTCTCAGCCCCACTCACCTCACAGAGTGTTTCTTGTGGGGGAGGAAGGGAAAGGAGAATGTGAGCCACTTTGAGACTCCTGAAGGGGCGTGAAAGGCGGGATATCAAATCCAAACTCTTCTTCTGTACCATGTTGTACCTGCATTGTGGGCTTGGAGTTTTAACTTTTTCCCATCTATTCTTTGAGAATCCTATTACTGAGCTCATCAACTTTCATCTCTTATAAGGGCCAATATTTTCCCATGATACAGACTTTAGAAAAAATCCTTGTTTGTAATGCGTGTAAAACTTACTGTTTTCTACTAAGTGACATTTGCACCTGCCATGTACAGTTGTTTATCTTCTTCTCCATCAGTTCAAATAACAAAGTTACTCTGGCAGGGGGAAAATAAGAACTCTGTCCCAAGTAAACACCCATTTTGTGCTCTAAATAAAAAAACAAATCAACATAGATGTGTTTGGTTTTATGACTATAGTGGTACCTCGGGTTAAGAACTTAATTCGTTCTGGAGGTCTGTTCTTAACCTGAAACTCTTCTTAACCTGAAGCACCACTTTAGCTAATGGAGCCTCCTGCTGCCACTTGCCGCTGCATGATTTCTGTTCTCATCCTGAAGCAAAGTTCTTAACCCAAGGTACTATTTCTGGGTTAGCAGAGTCTGTAACCTGAAGCGTCTGTAACCTGAAGCGTATGTAACCCGAGGTACCACTGTACATGGTTGATATTTTGCAGAATTTTGAGTTACTTAGCAGGAACTGGGTATAGAAGGAATAGGAAGAGATGAGGCATTATGAAGCAAGACTAGAAGGTGTTGGAATAGCGGGGGAGTTTCAAGGCTTCACGGCAGCCTTAGCTCCTTTGATACTTCCTATTTTTCTAATATTTTCTACATCCATCATGACTAGGAACCTGTAAATAAAGAGCTGAAATTTAAAGGAGTTGAGATCCTTAGAGCCAAATTCTCAACAGAAAAGAGCACACAATCACATGGAATTGAAGCCCTAGACAAAACCTGGCATGAGTGGAACACTGGCCATACCATACCCTCCAAGTGGAAGGGGGGAGGAATAATAATAATAATATGCTGCCCATCTGACTGGGTTGCCCCAGCCAATCTGGGCTGCTCCCAACAAAAAATGTACAACATCACACACTAAAAACTTGCCTGAACAAGGCTGCCTCCCAGCCATTGCGGGTTCTGATTTGATCCCGGAATGTCCTTATTCCCTCTGCCAGTGATGCTGCCACAGAGCTCAAGAAGGAAGATGAGCCAGCACTTGTCCTGAGCAGCAGTGGCAGCGAGGGAGCATCCTGTTGCCTCTCCATGGCCGCTGCTGCCGGCCTCCTCCCTTGGGCAGATTGTGGCGGCTGTTGGAGAGGGGGAGACTGTTGCTGCTGAGGCCCAGCCTTGCACGATGTGGGGGTGATGCATGCTGTGGCTGTGAGGTGCAGGCAGAGAGCAGGGCTACCCTGGGTGGGAAGAAAGGCGAAACGCAAGGAGTAGAGTCTTTGATTCAATAATATTAATAAACCTGTGTGTGTGTCTGTGTCCAATCTTGCCCCTTTCTAATATTTATTTATTGGTGCATTTCTTTTTGTAAATCTACCAAAGAATTAAAAAATCAGAATTAAGGGCAAAGGCGAGTCAATGGCATGTGTGCTGTGTCCCATTGGTGAAGTCGTGGTGGCGCTTGCCCTTTTGGTAGGAAATGCTTGCGGGGGGGGGGGAGAAATGGGGGGGTCAAGGAGGTTCAGTTGGGAGGAGTGAGAAATGTCCCTTTTTCATCTGAGGAACGTTGGAGGGTATGGCATACTTGTATGAGCAACAGCCAGTCCGTGTTTACTCCTTTCTTTACTTTCCTTGTAATCTTTTCATTTCCATTCAGTTACTGGCCTTTGGAAAACTACAGAACACTATTCTGAGTAGCTGTATTGGGATTGTAGATTTGAGATGTAACAGGAGTATAATAACCAAATGCTTGATCCATATAAGGGCCAGATTAGGAGGTTTGTGTGTGCAGAGAGAGATGAGATGGGTAGATCACTAATATGTCAGAGATATGAGTGAACAGTAGATAATACTGAATATTTATGTACAACTTTTTATTAGTACTGGATGCTTCACATATATTTCACTGATCCTTACGAAAACCCTGTTAAGTGTCAGTCCATGTCCTATGTTCTACTGAGAGAGGTGGTGGCTTGGGTAAAATCAGCTAGTGACATGGCCAAGAGGAAGATTAAACCAGGGGTTTATGGCTCATGTCTTTAGTCTACTGTTCTACGGGGGCTCTATAAAACTTAATGGTCTGTCTTGATATTCTACATTATCTTTTTGTGAGTTTTAGTTCTGAAGGAGTAAGTGAGTTAATTTGTAAGACAAAACAATGGATTATGCTCGTCATTCAGACAGACTACAGCCTTCTCTATGGCACAATCCTCTATGACCCATCATGTGTTAACTGAAATGAATTACACCTTTCAAAGCAATAGGTGGCAGTGAATCTCTAGTTATTTCAGACTACAATACCAACATAGTCCATGGTGATGCTGGTGAAAAATCTGCAAGTGTAATTAACTGCATTGGGAAAAATTAAGAGAAAATGTGATTGTTGACCCCAAGGTTTAGTTACTATAATACACAGATTTATCAGAAGTCCATTCTGATAAATGTGGGCATGTGATAACTTCAACTGGAGATATGTTTTCAATTCCTTTTGCAACTGGATGATATAGTTGAGTGATGGTATATGAGGGATAGCCAGTTGGTGTCTTACAAACTGGATTAAGTCCCTAAGGCAATTTTGCCTGTGGCCCTGGTGACCATCATAATTTTTAATTCATGGTATGGTAAAATATTTACGCAACTGTAGGAGAGGAGAAAGCATTGTTTCCAAAAGTTAGACATGCAACATGCAACATTTATATCTTTCACTTTCATTTTATAACAGCATTTAATCCTCATGCATGAGCATACACACTCCATAACTGGGGGATCCTTACTGGTGACAGCTTCACAGGTGGTTAAGCTTTACAATAAAGGAGTTTTGCTATGTGGCAAAATACATTTCCTGTGTATTTTGCCACATAGGAAGTGTATTGGTAATTTCCTGCTATAGAGGTAAACCCCAGGGATGCTTTTCCAATTGCTTTTCCAAGATGCTGGCAAATGCTCAGAAATCCATAAAAATAGTGGGGGAACATGCAAGTATCCTTCTGAGAAAAGACCAAGAGGATTGGCTCTGAAGGTCAAGCAGCTTTTCCAAAGATAGCTACAACTGTTACTGTTCCACTTTTAGCATTCCTCCAGAAGTTCAGATGCAGGTGCAATTCCTGATCGTACGTCTGCCTCCCTAAGCAGCAGGAGAATGGCTCTTGCTGTTAGCAATACCAAGGGAGTTCCAGGGCATCCTTTGTCCAGGCTGCAGTTCAGAAGTGCTGGAATATTAATACTCTTAAAGCTCAGAGGCCATTTTATTTAGTTTTTACAGGTGGGCGGTGCTATCCCTAAAATGCAAATTTGTTTTTTACAAAATCATAATAAGGAATTTTAAAATACAGTTGATCATGGATACTATAAACCAATTAACCCTTTTTTTAAAAAAAAAAAACAAAAACAAAAAAGCTAGTGGGGCAATAGAATGGAAGAGTGTTACGTTATTAAGTAATGAACAGGAGTATTATCTTGATTTTAATAATGCAGGAAACAGTGACCACTTAATAAAGCTAATTGAACAAATGCACAGTTTGTTGCATGAAACATAAAGGAATCAGAAAAGAGAGCAAGGAAATCAGAAGGGAAAGCTGCACCCAAGTGTCCCATTATATTTGACGCTGCTTTACTGGGAGCAACCGGGAATGGATTCCTACGTTTCCACTGAAGAAAGCACAGACCATTGCAAAAAGGCTTGATGTAGGGTAGAAGATTATATTTCAATTGGATAAGCTCTAATTATTGCAACTCCAAACTCCAGTTTATTTTTTCCTAAAAATGTATTTACACAAAGAAGTGCTTACTGTGCCACAAAAGTGTGATAGGTTTAACCAGCATTGCCTTGTTCAGAAATACTCTTAATCTAGGTAAAATTAGTCATGGCTAATTTCCTCTGAGTAAGCCATAGTAAACAGAGGCCTCATCCACACTCCTGCTTGCCTTGCCCCTTTCCCCTGGGAAAACCCACAGCTTAGCACTGAAGCAGAACAAAGGGCAATCAGGTTTTCCATGACCGCCATTTGCTCTGATTTAGCACTAAAGAGAGGGTTTCCCAGGGGAAAGCAGTGGGGCAAAGGCAATAATGTGCCTAGAAAGGGCAGGACAAGTCGAAAACCACCTGGACCCACGCTTTCCAAGTGTAGGACAAGCAGGAGTGTGGGTGAGCCCAGAGAGAACCTGCTTTTGAATAAACACACATGGGAATGGAACTTAATGTACATTGTATGAATGTTAACTAAAAAGCAAGTCCCTTCGAGGCTTATAGTCTGGTAAATGTTTATAGGACCACAGCTTAGGTTTCCAGTGGATCTTAGTTGTGACTATCCTTAGCTGAATTGGAGTCTCATCAGCAGCTGTTCGTTTCTGAAAAACCACACAGGCCCCACAGGCTCCATCTTTAAAATAACAGTCCATAGTGTGAGCTATAAGCATAAGGGGAAATGGCAACATATGAAATAACCACCCAGGTAATCTGTAAATATAGGCTGATATTTCAACTTTTTCTATTTGTATAGGAATATAGTGATACCTCGTGGGACGCGGGTGGCGCTGTGGGTTAGATCACAGAACCTAGGACTTGCTGATCAAAAGGTCAGCGGTTCGAATCCCCGCAACAGGGTGAGCTCCCGTTGCTCGGTCCCTGCTCCTGCCAACCTAGCAGTTCGAAAGCACGTCAAAGTGCAAGTAGATAAATAGGTACCACTCTGGCAGGAAGATAAATGGTGTTTCCGTGTGCTGCTCTGGTTCGCCAGAAGCGGCTTAGTCATGCTGGCCACATGACCGGGAAGCTGTACGCTGGCTCCCTCGGCCAATAAAATGAGATGAGCGCCGCAACCCCAGAATCGGCCACGACTGGACCTAATGGTCAGGGATCCCTTTACTTTACCTTACAGTGGTACCTCAGTTTTTTAACGTCTCCGTAGTTGAATGTTTCGGAACTCAAACGCCGAAAACCCGGAAGTAAATGCCTCGGTTTTCTAACACCGCCACAGAAGTCAAATAGGAAATCCAGCTTCTGTTTTGAGTTTTCTGTATTGAGGCTTCCGTTTTGAGGCTTCTACTTTCAGTTTTCGGTTTTCAAATGTTTCAGAACTTGAACTGATTACGTTTGAAACCTGAGGTACCACTGTACAGATGGAATGGTGTGATGCTGTATCCCCCCCAAAAAATTATTAATTATTTCAGTGGTTTGGCAGATGTAATCCAAAAGGGTATTCAGCATACAGTGTCAGTTTCTTGACTGGACTGAATGAAATATCAAAATAGTAGCTCTTAAGGGTCATTACGTATTACAATGTTTTCAATAAAAAGTATAGTATGTACTGACCATCAATTCACAGTGCAATATCTACTCAAAAAGAAGTAGCACTAGAAAAGTACTGCAGCCTAAAATACTTGTAAAAACTTGTTTGAAGGTTAACTGAGGAATCACAAATTATAGAAGCCTTAGTTTCAAATGACAAGGCTATTCTTGTTTGTTCTTCAGCACGACTGGGAAGGAAAAGCATTCCAAGTCATAACTTTTTAAAAGTGTGCTGCAAATATATTTTCCAGAGACAATATAACTTATTTCTATGTGACTTGTGGCTCTACAGGGTATCTCAATTAAATCTTACTCCTGTAGTTGTGCTACTGTATTCCATGGTCCTGGCAAGTGAAGAAGATAAGATGAATTGGGCTACTCTCACGCTTCATGAAACGCACAGAAAGGAATGAGATAATACAAAGAGAAGGGGTAATAGAAAAGTGAGCCTGAAGAATGCATTGTCAGTTACACTGGAAAAACAAAATTAGCAGAGGTCATCATGAGGGGAAAGTATGCAGAATCACAGAAGGAAAACTTTGTAATGAATGGAGTTCTCTTCTGTCTTGGAACTCTCTTTTACTGTTGGTTAGAGCAGCAGCTGGGAATCTCCAATGTGTAGGACTAATGAGGCCAACATGAGACCATTTCCTCCGAGCGTCATATGACATGGCTCCTTGCCTAAAGGGGGGTTTGTAAGCAGCTGATGTTGGCAAGTGCAAAAGCCTGGTTGGCAACCTCGGGATCCAGCCTCCCAGCTGGAAAAGTCCCCTACCCCTGGAATAGAGTTCACCACAAATTCATAATAAACACCTTCCTACTATAAACAATTTCACTGCCCTCTAGTTAATGGGCTCCAGTGGCAGAAGTGATGACTGTGGATAATGCTAGCAATACCCAGTCCTACCTGGGCCAGCCTACCCATGAGGCAAGGTGAGGCAACTGCCTCAGGTGGCAGAATCCACAGAGGCAGCAGATCTCAAGGTATATTCCCCTCTCTGTTCCTGATATATCTCTACTCACCCCTTTCTCCCTGGTATGGAGGGAGGTACCATTTTGTTGTTCACCTCAGGTGCCCAAATGTCCTGAAGCTAAGCAAATAAGACATGGCTGGGGTTTTATAAGGGATAAACTACTAGAAAAAGCAAAATTCTGTAGTGGCTACCCCTATGAAAATATAAGGGAAAAACATGTTCTGTAGAGAAAGAAAATATTATGTAGAGAGAAAAATATCAGTTCGGCAAGGTGTTTTTAAGAAATAATGCACCTTTAGGGAATCACATTTCAGCCAGCATAGAGTTGTACATTTTTAAAGAGCGGATTCATTTTTGTCCTGCTTCAATGGACATTTTAATTGGATTAGTAAAACTTATTTTTACCTGACTCAGACCTTAGGGATGGGTAAGATAGACACTGAAACAAGTAAGCCCTGATTTATTCATGGGGTGTAGCCACCTAAACCATACTCAGAGAAGAATCATGGAAATCCATGGTCTACTCCGAGTATGATTAAGTCAGATACATCCCAGAGGCAGCAGTTGGGTATTAGGTGGATCCAGAGCAGTTTTCCTCAGCCTCGGCCCTCCAGATGTTTTTGGCCTACAACTCCCATGATCCCTAGCTAGCAGGACCAGTGGTCAGGGATGATGGGAATTGTAGTCTCAAAACATCTGGAGGGCCGAGGTTGAGGAAGCCTGATCCAGAGCTAGAACAGCTAGATCCGCAGCTATTACCACTGACGGAGGACATGAACTCCGCTTTCAGGCAATCAGGATATATAACTCCCTCACCGTGCTGACCTGACAAATGCTGGGGTTCTTGTTCCTGTCAAATACGCTGTATCACTGTTCATCAGAATCAATTGGCAACTGATTTCTGCAGGGTGATGTCCGCTGCCAGTAATTTAATTCAGCTCACTTTATTGATGACTTAATGGCTTTGATTATAATGACATTGTCTTCCAGATAGCAGATGTCAGAGCTTTCTAATCATTTCCCCAACTATCACACAGAACCAGCCATTGTCTTCCACATGTGGTAGGGGTATTGAATTTACAAAAATTATGCACATAACTTAAGAAGTGTACTTGCAAACTAACCTTTGAACCAATGAACATGGCTTAACTGCACGGTTTTAAACATATGCAGAAGATTCTAGGGAGAAATTAAGGATAATTGCATTTAAAAACCAATAAAGCCAAATGCAAATATAAACTAGCTTGTTTGGAAAAAAGTGAAGACAAAGAAGCTTGCAAATAAAACCAACAGTTAACCTGACTAGACTAATCAGGTCACCTGAGCAGAGTCTTGGGTTTTAGTGTACAATTGAGAAGTCCTGATGGACAGCACTTTTTTGGCAATGCGTCACCCTAGATTCCACTGAAGTGTGAAGTAGCTGTTAAAGGGAGAGGAGTCCTCTCAAAACTCTCTACCCAAAATCTGTTCTCACTGATCTAAGTGGTTGTGTGGGAGTGGGTGGGTTATTATTCAGAAGAGATTTAAAAGCATTCTAACTTGCTCAGGGCTTTTGTTAAGCATTTCAAAGCAGAGACCTGGTACCAGAGACATTTTTTCCAGAGGAAAGCCCTTAGAGCAGTTGACTGCACCTCAAACGATTTAAGTTTTAAATAGACAAGATGAGCAAAGGTAGTTGAAGAAGAGCAAATGAACATGCACCATGGAACATGTAGCACTGGTTCAGAGAGTCTCCTTGTGACCAGGCCAGCTCAGGTCAGGAGATAAGCGGCTTGCCACATCAAAGTGTTTTAGGAAGCCCTAACATTTGAAGGCCCTGACAGGTGGACATCCTGAAGAAATGAATTTTCCATTTGTGAAAAGAAAATGGATGCTTTATTCTTTATTATGAAACAGATTGGAGGTGGGAATTGCCATGCTGTTCTTTGTCTCAGGCAGCAAATGGTCTAGGGACAGCCCTGGCTGTTGTCTAGCAACATCTGGGTGGCCGCAGGTCCCCCAGCCCTGAAGCAGAAGATACACAGCAGGTTCTATATGAATTATAGCATGTGTGACCTTAGCCATTATCCTTCTACATGCTGGGTACCAATGCTATCAGGCATCAGTCCCAGCAAATGCCAGGCTTACACATTTCATGTGGTGCTGAGTACAACTGCCACCATGATCCTGGCTCCCCTTTTTCATCCCCTTTGGGTAATTCCCACCGGGTTAAACAGCTAATCCAGTCCAGAGTTCAGAAGTGATTAAATTGAGGCATATCATAGCCAGCCTAGACAATTGTCACATTGTTCAGAATTCTAATTTATAGTTGTCATTTTAACACCACCACTCCCTGGCAGTTGTATTGAGCTTTCAACAGCTACAAGGCAACCAGAATTTTAAGTTTTATTTTGTATGGAAATAAAGTGATGAGGGATAGCATTGCCTGTTGAATTGCTGCCTGCTGCGTCATTCTTAAAGCTCCAGAGCATCTTTCAGAAAAATAATCTGCAGCCCTAGGATCCAACGCACATACTTTAATCTCATGGCTGAAGAAACAGACAAAAGCAGGGAAACTCCCTTCCTCAGCGCTTACACCAAATTAATCACAGTTGGCCTATGTGTCAAATAATCATCTTGCTAGCTTCCCCTGAAGCCCTGGGCAATATTTGAATTTTGTGATTTAATGATTGTAGCAATCCTTGGCAGTTAGCTGGCCTTCAAAACAGCTTGTCAAAGGTCTACCTAAGAAAGCTGAGGGTACTGAACAAAAGCATTCAAGGAGATTGCAGAGGGCAAAGTTCAATGGGGTTTACTCTAAAGTAAGTGCACATGAGATTGCAGCCATAGGCTTACTGGCTCCTGTTGAATTAAACCATATTAAAACCAGGTATTCTCTTGGTTTGTACATCAGTTTTATATTTACACATGGTTGTTTCTTTTAAGGGTGTGTTCACTGTGGCTTCCCACATAACTATAAGAAAATGCTGGTACTAAAATTTTGCTGTTATTGACCAGCTACAAAAGATGGGGACTTGGTACTGAAATGAAGTTGTAATGCATTCCTTATTGTGCTGTGACTAATATGACTTTATGTCTTATTTTAGCTACAGAGAAAGCCCTTGAGCAATGGGGAATTACCAGAAAAATAGCAGTATGGGAATAGGAAATGGAAAAGAAAAGGAGCGAGAAAATGCTTCACACTGGATTTCTATAAGCGCAGTGTTGATCCATTTTAGATGTGTGGTGCTGTGCAGCTTTTGTAAACGGAAATACAAATTATGAATTAGCCTATACAGCTTGCCACATTAACCATGTGATTGGACACAATTTAGAGGAGATGGTATGTATCTGCTTGCAGTTTAAATTTACCAGCTTATCATTATGTCTGAACCATAGGAGCCAACTTTTAGGAGCTGCTGAAGTCCCTTTGGCTCCCCTAAGGTTGATGGGCATTGCCATTCAAATGGTTTGCGTGTGCCACATCTTGTGATTGATTATGCAAGGTAGGGCTTTCCTGCCCCTCCCATAAAAATATTGTATTCAATTTGGCACACCTGGTCTGAACTGTGAACAGTGAATAGTTTAAATTACCGTATTTTTCGCTCTATAGGACACACTTTTTCCCCTCCAAAAATTAAGGGGAAATGTGTGTGCGTCCTATGGAGCGAATGCAGGCTCCTTGGCTTCAGCGATAGCAACGCGAAGCCTCCGAAGCGCAGAGGGAGCGCTCCCAGTCCCACCAGGAGATGCTGGGGACTGAACCTGATGCCTTCTGCACGCTAAGCAGTTGTTCTACCACTGAGCTATGGCCCTAGCTCACCATATTGCTGTCAGGATAAAATGGAGAAGGTGGAGGCTGAAGTGTGTATGTTCTGTGGAGGAAAGGTGGGATAGAAGTATAAGAAGGAATAAAGTATGTAAACTAGCCTATTAAGTGAAGAAACTACAGTATATTTTTAACTTACTCTCCTAATAATTTGTATATAAATTATAAAAGTGGTATATAAATTTTGTTAAATATAAAAAGAGGAAATGTTCAGACTTTCAAACAGTATGTTATGCCTGAGCCTTCATTGCTGAAACTCCCAACAGCATTTTCATGCTCACAAACACCTGATGAAGGAACCATTGTGACATAACCCCTTCAAGCAGATATAAGGGGCAACAGGCTGTCAACAGTGGCAGTAGTTGGGGGCTCCCATCTATTAAAAAGCCACAGAAAGTCTTTTCATATTGCCTGAGGAATTAATCCCTTATTTAACGTTCATAATTGCTGGATCGATTTAACAAGACTGGAGCTAACATTTGTTTGGATTTGGCACCATTGATAAGGAACTGTCTGCTGCGTCCTCCATTTTGAAGTCACCCTGGTCTTTGGGCCTCCAGCACCTTCTTCATCATGTCCAACCCATCTAAGAGGCGTATGATACTGGTGTTCCACTGGGTTAGGAAGAAGCCCCTGACAGAGAAGCCGGGCTCTACCATCTCGGCCAGACCTTCTGCCTCTGCACCGGCTTGCAACACTCCTCACATTTCACCCTACTTCACAAGGAGCAAGACACAACCCACTCCGCTCAGGAGGTCCAGCAGGCGCAAGGTGCTGCGATTGCCGAATCTCACCGACCCCAAGGTTTTAAGATCTGTCATTGGCAGTGTTGGCCAGAAGAGAGCCCGCAGGCGCAAGCAAAAGAAGACTCCAGCGGGAACAGGAAAAGGGGTGATGGCTAGACTAGAGGCAAGAAGGCTCCAAATTTGCGGGGTGGGATTGCTTTGGAAGATGCCTTCTCACAATCTCTACCCTTGAACCATGTATCAAAGGTTCAAGCAAGCTCATCCACGTAGCACTAAATTATGCTTTAATGCAGGGTTCTCAAAGGGTGTAGTGTACCAGCCTGGTGTGGCTGGAGAGGATGACAAGTGATGGGAGAGTGATGGGAAGATTCAAGGACAATCAAAGAAGCACCAAACATTTCACTGTAGTATAGTATAGTATCAAAGTATTTTTTTCTTAATTTTGCCTAATATGTATAGAAATCTTTTTCAAAATGAGAGCAAGAGCATCAAGTGATACTGAGGACAGTCCGAATTGTGTTTTCTAATGTTTTTCTTATCAATTCAAAAATTCAGTGTGGCTCAAGAAAATTTTATTCTGAAACTGTGGCCCAGAGATAAAGGCTTGAGAACCACTGCTTTAGTGTTATGTTTGAACTAGGCGTCGGCTTTTAATTTTTGATTGAACTATAGCCTGGGAAGTTGTGAAAATGTGCATCCTATTTCACCAATAGCTATTGACCAAATAATCTGCTTCTAGCATGTCCTGTTTCAAAGCATTCTGTACATTTCACAATATTGTAGCAGATAACATTTGTCACCTGCATTGACCTGCATCTTCTGATATGGTATTTGCCATCTGTTCATTTTGCAACCTGACATTTTCTGTATAAGCCCATATAGACGAATTGTTTCATCTGAAAATCAATTGTAGCTTAAAATACAGAGACACACAGACACATGGTGCTATCTAATAACTTGAAAGAGTCTTACCCTTACCTTAACTCCAAATATAAAAGCAGACACCACTATCTTAAAACTTTCAAATAATGAGACCGCTTTCTCCAAACTACTAAGTAAAGGATATTGAATTTTCAACAGATTCTTTTACTCTCATTCCTACAGGCCAAACCCCAGCTGTCAAATCCCCTTCTTCTGCACAACTCTGAAAGACAGACAGTGCCCCATAATGATACTCATTTCCTGGTCACCCTAGTTTTTAGCCAAAGCATGGCCCCTTGCTAGCCTTCTAAAAACAGGAGCTAACAAGACCATCAACCAAGGTAAGAGGGCCAGGCCCTTTCTGCTTTCCTCCTGCAGTTTGAGCAGCGCCTGATATCTGGCCATCCTTAATAACATTTCTGTGTCTGAACATGTGTGCAACCTGTAGAGTAGAACAGACCTGAATTCTTTCTACTATTGGTGAAAAATTAAATTTCACAGAACAAATGGGGCAATGGGTTGGAGGATAAGATGTAACTGGGTCTGGCATCCATTAGGAAATAACTGGGGAATAACCGGGGAATACCAATTAATCATGAAGTCCCACGTGTGTGAAAAACTACAAAAGGAAAGTGACTGACTGCCTGGATTCCAAAAATACAGGTCTTGCTTCACTACCTAGTCAAAGGAGCCCCTGGCAGAGTTTAAAACTGCAATGTATGCAGCATTTGCAGAGCATGGAAAATATAGGTTGTTGGATATCCCCATATTAAGCGCTCACAATGTGCTCCCCTGCCTCTACCCCTCTCACAGTGAATAGACTACAATATAAATTACTTACAGTAATCAGAGGTCTCATTCATGCACCATTTAATGCTACAGAAAAAGTAATACAGGTAAAAACTTCTTCAGTGCAAAATACAAAAATTATATTCAAACATGGAGCCTGGATCTCAGGAGCATCAGTCTCAAGCCTCTGGTCAAGTACATGGTTCAAAGAGGAGAGGGGGGAGAAGGGGAGGAACAGGAAACAAGCCTCCCTCCCTCCCTGAAGGTGAGAGGGTGTGACCTAGCCAAGCCTTCTCTAGAAATTTACAGCTCTGTGCTCCTTAACCCCTTCATGTACTAACTAGCATAGACATCCTTTGTTAGGCTTGATTGCAAAATCTCCCACAGCATCAACAGGTAACATCCTCAGTCAGCTGCCTTTTCTGGCACTCTAATGATACCATGTGGCTCCACTGCATTGTGGGTAGTCAGAGCCAACCCTTCCATTAGTCATAGTTAGCCCTTTGTCTCAGAGGGTGGATAGGGAGAGGTGACAGTTCTGGATGCTATTTCACTCCCTGCCGTCAAGCCCATCTGTCCTCATCCTGTCCCCACCACCCACTGTGGAGTAACCAGCAGGGCAGCTGCCTAACACTCTTCAGTAACACTGGGTTGTCCTTCTGAGGAAGATATTCTGGGTTAGGTGAGGTGGCCCAAGAGAATGCCTGTGCCCACTGCTGCCACTTTGTTGCCCTTTCAAGCTTAATGATCTGCTGCTGTCAAACTTTAGACAGCTTTTGCCACTGCTGGCAAACTTTAGATAGCATCTGCCGATAACAACATGCAGAAGCCAACCATGCAATTAAATCCAGCTCCAGTCTATTCAGGTGCAGTGCAGGTACATGACACAATGGAGGTCACTGTGCAAAAGTTAATAGAGTCAAGTTAGAGGTGACAAGGTACTTCTCACTTCAACTTCTTGCTCATGTATTTATTCACACATACTTAATGAACCCCAATAAAGCAAAGTGCTTCTTCACTGCAAACCAGGATCAAGCCCTGAAGCATAGCTTGTGGCATGTTGTGAGCTACAGGTGCTCTTCAAAGCCCTTTGCAAACTTCACAGAAATGAAGGCAGCTTATGCCAAGAGGATGATTTGCGTTTCTCAGCCTATGACTGGATTCCTGTAATATGTTTTTCAGGTTTTAGAAATTGTCAGCAGCTTCGTTTAGCCCACCACCTTGCACCACCCCCATACAGAGCTAGTGATAAAGGGACACAGGAGGCATGAAAAAAGGACTTTGGAAGTTGGAAATGAAGGACTCAGGGGAGAAACAAGGAAAGGAGGCTTGCATTTTGTCACCAGTCTTTATTGTTCTATTTTCACTCATGAGAATGAGCAAAAAGAAATTGATTACTGTAGCTCTTGTTACATAATTTATTGAGCTGAAGTGTGTTTGCATGTAGGGTACTCACCACTGCAACATTTGGTGACGTCCACTACTTTAGACACACACAATATTAGATGATTCTTAGATTGTTAATGTTGAGGGCAGGGACCTCTAATTTTTATTTGTCTATAAGAAATTCTGATCATTAGACAAATTCCTGGAGCTCAAGCCTATTAATGATTATTAACAGAACAACTAAATTAAACATCAAACAGCAACCTATTGCCTTTCTCTCAGAGGTGGGGGACTTTAATTACCGTATTATGCTCTTCTGCAGGCCACATGCTTCTGCCTGGCTAAAATGCACCCCTGAACTGTGGCATTGCCTCATTTGCTTGGATGGAAGATGAAGAGAGATATTGCACAGTGTATGTGTGCATAGAAATGTGCGTGGCTGGATGCTCTGGCTATTTTTGCCTCTGGCCTCACACACTGCTGGCATATGGCTCCTGGAATATTGCCTATGAGGAGATATGGCCCTCAAGCTGGAAAAGGTTCTCCAACCTTTGCTTTGGAGCTTTCTGGAGGTGTCTGACTGCTATTGAAAACCGGATGTTTAGATGGACCTTCACCAGAACCAGCTTACAGTTTGTTTGTGGAGGGCAGATTTTAACCAATACTCATTCTACATGCAGTGCATAGCCAGACAATGGGATTTGCTACCCCAGAAGGCAGGGATGGCCACGAACTTGGATCGCTTTAACAGAGGATTAGACAAATGCATGGAGGAGAGGCTTGTTCATGGCTACCAGTCATGATGGCTCCTTCCACATTTGAAGGCACCGATGCTTCTGAATACAGTTGCTGGGAGCCACAGGAAGGGAGAATGCGCTTGTGCTCATGTTCTGCTCGCTGGTTTCCCACAGGCATCTGGTTGGGCACTCTGAGACCAGGATGCTGGACTAGATGGGCCAATGGCAGGCTATTCTTATGTCCTTAGACTACAGCCTAAAATCTTACTCTTGTTAGATAGTAGCACTTTTCTTATACTTATCCAGAGCTGATTGTCTCTGATTCCAAAATTCAGTAGGGCTATTGGCATTGGCAGCATTCCTTGCATAAGTGTTGAAATGAAAATGTATGAAGGCAGTGGGGGAAATTGTACTTGCAGCTATAAATTCAGTGCAAAAATACTTGCATATTTTGTCCGTGCATTCTGAGCCTTCAACAGACACTGCCCATGGACTTTCAAACTTTTTTTGGTATGCACCGGAGATTAAAAAAGAAATATACTAAGGAAAAAATATAAGCTTGCACCCTCAGATAGAAGAATTCAACAACAGATTCTACAAACTACCAGCACTGGCAGAGGAAGGGGGGTGCGGCGGGCGCGGCCTGCCCCGGCAGTGGCGGAGCTTCATGCAGGTGGGGGCGGAGAGCAGGTGGGGGCAGGGCTGGTGCGTGTCCTGGGGGTGTGGCACAACACCTGCAGGGGTGTGGTGCGCGTCCTGGGGGGGGGGGCAGCCGCGATGGCACCCACTGGGATCGCGCTGCCAGGGGCAGCGTGCTCCCCCACACTCCTCTTCCTCCGCCAGTGCGCCCCGGGTGTCATCCCTGAGGGGGGTGACATCGCCGCCTCCCTGGGACAGTCATCATGGGCAGCACCCCCACGGGTGGCTAGCCTGCCCCCGGGTGCACAGCATGTTGGTCCCCTAAATATTCCCCTTCCTAAGGTCTGGGAAGCTTCTGCCCAGCTTAGGGAGGGAAGTGTGATGGTCATACATGTAACACTCCCCCCCCTCCCTCCCGTTGCCTTTGCAAGCCGGCACCTCTGGTTGTAACTGTTCCCTTCCAAAAAATTCAATGAATGCTACTGCAGCACGTCATCTAAAGAAGCTGGGTTAACTGAAAGCGGGTCTGAAAAAATGGGATTTATCAATCTGGTTGAATGAATGAAGCGACAAGGGTAGAGTGAGATTTCTTATTGGGGATGGTGAGAAGGAATCTATGAAGTTATTCAGCACGAAACAATTTACACTGATCATATTAATGTTGTAGTCTCTGAAGCAATTCTATTCCGGAGAGGAAAAAATATTCAATCATTGAATAAATTATGCGATGCTAATGTAGTAGCTGGCAGGGCTGTGGCTTCTGAAGCTGTTTTTTAATGTATTTACTACTGAATAAGTAATAGATTCTCCAACAAAAATCCACAACTCTTCTCAATTCAGACATTATATTTCATGAAGAGGTCTTAATTTATTGAAATTATCTGCTACCATCTCTTTCGCTCCCTTCCCCTCTCCCTACCTCTCTCATATTAATTAGTATACTGTCTGTATGTGGGGAAGTGTTTCATCAAAGCCCCTGTGGAAATTAGAAAGATAATATCATTGAAATAATATGAGCTGCTGTTGTGAAATGCTGGAGGTTGTCAGCATTTTGAAAGGGATTTTTTTAGGTCAAATCTGTCCTCCCACCCCACCAACTGTACCTTAATTATATACTCTGTTGATCCAATCTTGTATTATCATGGATGAGAAAAAAAATCAATTTCCATGATATTGTCCCCCCCCCCCCCAAATTTAACAATTTTAAAAAGAGAAAGAAATATACGAAATCCGAGCTTGCTGCCCCTTTCCCTTCCAGGACGGATCAATCTAGTTAAGTTTCCACAGTCGAATCTGTGTTTTTGGTAGTTTCCATTCTTCAGGGTTATCAGAAAAGTATATAAAAGGATGCCATATTTCAACAAAATTGTCTACATCATTTGTATTATTCAATGTATGTAATCTCTTTGTTAATTTTCCTGATACAGCAATAGACCATACATTCCGTTTTCCAACAAGAGATACAAAGATGTTCCAGTCCTTTCCAATTCTGTGCTGCTATTAAAGGAAAAGTAGTTAGTTATTTGTGTGTGTTTGTGTGTTTCAAATTCATTTACACAAGGCCAGCCTAAGACATTTTGGAACCTGAGATGAATCACAAAATGGTGTGTGTCTGTGTGTCTGTGTGTGTGTGTGTGTGTGTGTGTGTCCCCTGCACAACCCAGGAATAGGAGTGTGTGTGTGTAAAGATCTACATGGGGAACAGGAGGGCAATCAAATCAAATCAACCTTATCCAACTGTTGACATTGGAATCAAGGGCTGTGTCAAATCAACCAGTGAACAAAGTCATTTGTTGGACATCTCTTCTGCCCTCTGTTCGGGAGCAACCTTGGCAGAAATGAGTTTCCTATACATGTGTGACGGACAGCAGAGCCAGACCAGAGTCTGTTGATGCAGTGCCTCAGAATTCCACTAGTGGGCTGGAGCCTCTCTCTGATTGGCTACCAAGGCAGGCAGTCAGAAGGGGGTGGAGACAGCACTTTGGGCGGGAAAATAAAAGGAGCCGTTACTGACCAAGAGGTCACATAAGGAGATAGTTCTGATCTGGGGGTGAAACATCCACTCTGAGGAAAACATCTACAGCTAGAGAAAGGAGTCTCTGAGCTTTGATAGAAAGACAATGTGTAGTGTCTAGGGAAAGTGTTCAGACAGGAGTGAACTGGAGGGCTGAGTTGGAGCAGGAGAAGTAGAAGCTGTGAGGATGAAGTCTCCTTGGGTTGTCTTCCAGTCAGGAGCGAGGAGATCTTCTAGAAAGAGAAGACTCTCAAGCCTGTTAAGAGGGGTGGGGGGATCCCCTGGGTCTGTTATACTGCTAGAAGTACCTCAGCAGAGTGAGAAAAGGTTGGGAAACTGACAGAGGAAGTAAAAACCAAAGTATTAAGCTGTAACACTGCAACAACTTGAACAATTTCAACAATAACTTGAAAAAAGCTAAGCATTTACCATCCAGTCTAGAAACCTGCAATATCTATCTGAAGAGTGATAGCTGAAATTAAGCAACAGAAGTTTTAAAGCTGTACGTTTACTACCTTGCTTAGAAGCCTGTAACATCCACTAGATTTAGCATAATTATAAAGAAGTTAACTGTTTCCTGAAAGAATCATCTCCTGACACATCTTTTGTTTTACCAACTTTTTTTCTGTAAAATAAATCTTTCTTATTTGTTCAACTTATGCCTGTGTCTCCAAGAATCAGTTTTACCTCACACAAAAACCCTAAGCGAACCTGAGGTTATAGAGTTATACAGAGGTGGGGTCTGCCGCAATTGGTGGCAGAAGGGGGATCCACCCCAACATGCGGAACTAGTTCTGCCCATGACTGGTGGGCCTCAGTAATTTTCAAGTTGGCCCAGAGCGTAGAACGTTTCAGGAAGAAATTAATTTATAGGTTGCATGGGGCTGACACTTTAAAATTTGAACTTCCTGTTTGGAAAGCTAGTGTGTGTTAACTCCTCTTGCTACTCTTTTTTTTTTTTTTTTTTGCTGCATGCATTCAGAAGATGAAAATAAAGCTTCCTCGATCCCATTCATGCACACAGTCTATTGCTAACATAAGGAATGACAGAAACAGTTCCATTAAAAGTAAGATTTGGGTCTCTCTGCTTCCATCCACAGTGTACTTAATGCTTGCTTATAATAGTGCAGCAATTCTAGTAAGGGTGTGTGTGTGTGTGTGTGTGTGTGTGTGTGTGTACGTGCCCCCCCTACCATCTCAAAATTCACTTTCATTGATACAAAACAAGAGCAAAGGAAGCGAAATGTTAAGTGTTGTCATCATGTGTCACACTCTCCGAGGAGCACAGATGGGCCATCAGCTGCGGCAGGTGCTGCGAAGACAGATCACAACTCAGGCACCGAATTATTGTGAATTATCTGTATGGGCCTATTGTCTGGGGGCCTCTAGCTCAGACACATGCGGCACGAGAGGGTGATGGCGCCAACAGGAGCTAATTGAATCGCTGCTTTTCATTAGGAAATGACAACGTTGGCTTTCCATTTCTGCCTCCCATGATGAGGACGACGACGTGGTGCTCACATATATAGCTCAAGCTGGCTCCATCTACAGTCAGACTTTGCTTGCGTACAAAGGCGTTGGGAGGAAAGAGTGTCAGGAATAGATCGATTGTTCTCCTCTCTATTATATTTGCTAACCTCCCCCTATGAGAGGATCACTGCACATTTACCGTATTTTCCGCTCTATAAGACGCACCAGACCGCAAGACGCACCTAGTTTTTGGAGGAGGAAAACAAGAAAAAAAATATTCTGAATCTCAGAAGCCAGAACAGCAAGAGGGATCGCTGCGCAGTGAAAGCAGCAATCCCTCTTGCTGTTCTGGCTTCTGGGATAGCTGCGCAGTCTGCATTCGCTCCATTAGACGCACACACATTTCCCCTTACTTTTGAGGAGGGAAAAAGCGAGTCTTATAGAGCAAAAAATGCAGTATATTGAAAGTGAGCCAGTCCTTGAGAGTAGCTGCTGTAATTTTGCTGGCTGTCATCCAAACACTGTTTGGGAGTGTGATAATTAAATGTGGTTCCGACAAAATGTTGCAGAACTATTGTGTGCAGCAAAAACGCATGCAAAAAATGGACAGAAGAGTTCAAATGATAACGTGAGGCCAACTGTTACACGGGAAATGAATCTTATAAAGAAGGTCAAACCTGATGGATTTAATAGGCCTGAATTTATGGTTAAGGAGTTGTGCCTGTGAAAATACTCAAAAACTTCAGTGTAAAGAAATGAACTGTGGAGAGCAAAATACCAGATGCAAGGAGGTTTCAGCAGCCTTTATCTGCATGCTCGTTTGCTGTTAGGATGGCCAGCTGCCCTACTTTACAGAGGACCGTCTCTTGTTTGAGGACAGACCTCTCTATTTGAAGGGTTGCTCAGTCAAAGTAAGTTTCAAAGGCAAGAAGCAAGAGCAGAGACCAGTTAATATCTGGAGAGTGGAAGGAGCAGGATCACAGATCATTTGGTGGCAATTTTCTCTATTATGGTGAGACATATGGTATTTCTAATTTATATTATAATAATTGTTTCTAAATTTGCATCTATACATATAAATTAGCATATAAAATATTATGCAAAGATGTTGCTGTTGTCGTTTAGTCATGTCCAACTTCATATTATTGAGTGATGCATTTCTTCTTTTTGCATAAGTGGCCACCCTATTCACTGCTGAAATAAGATCACCCCCCCCTTGCTAGTTCCAGGCTTAACACTCTCTTCTGTTGTTGCTTTTGTATCTAAACTTGACTTGGAGACTCTGTAATCAGAGCCTTTGCCACATAGTTTCTTATTATATAATTAATTATACAACAATTTAAGAAGTATTCTGATGTTGAGGACTGCTTGATGGTAACCGTATTATATCATCAATATAGGTGGCTAGGAAAATGAATTTTATTTAACTTTAAAGATTTCTATTCTGCCTTGCAAAAAATCTTCCAAGACAGCTTGGAAAGATTCTAGATAGCCTCTGATGACTGGCAAACTCCACCTGAAAACATCATATTTGCAAGACATCTTTAAAAAGATGATGTTAAATAATCTAACCTAACTTAATCTGAAAAGGATATTGGTTATATAATTCTGAGGCATAAGGTTTTTGTTCTCTCTTAGTGGCAATAGTTGTGGATTGCTTGAGTATCAGTAATGGGGAGGTTAAGAATCCATCACTGAAAAAATACATTTTGAAAAGCTGGCCGACTTCTTGTTACAATCAATCCCTCATTATTCACAGCATCAGGGCTCCCTGGTTCACAGCTCAATCCCTTAGCCATTATAGAACACCAGCTGTCAAGAATGAGGAACTTTGAAATTTATGATACATTTGCACCCACCTTTCTTCAGCTCACAAAGTGAGATACATAAAGTTTTCCAGGTGGACCCCTATTTTGAAACTAGACACTGGCTTATCTTCATCAACATCGCTGCAATTGTGCATCATGTGCCTTCAGACCACAGCCGTGCCCCAATGTGGAAGGATAAGTGGGAACCGCCTAGTTAGAGCACCTTGGTTTAAAAAGCCTGCCTCTGCCATGAACTCACTGCCATGACTTGAGACAATTTTAGCCCCCTCCCCTTCCCTGTCTGCAGGTTGACTATAATAATAAATAATAATTTGTTTGTTTGTTTATTAAATGTATATACCACTCTCCATTCAAACATCACAGGACAGTTTACAGTATAAAAATGCAAAAGCTATAACATAACAACAAGCAATAATGCCCCCACCTATAGACACATTTAAAAGGCCATAGATGGATGGAATCTACACACATATTAAAAACGCTGTGAAAATGCCTTTTTTTAAAAAAAATTTTGAAAAAATACATTGAACTTGGAATAGCTCACTGTCGCCATCTAGTGTCACACTTGTATATTGCACTTTTATTTCCAGCTGTATAAGTAAAAAGGTAAAGGTACCCCTGCCCGTACAGGCCAGTCTTGACAGACTCTGGGGTTGTGCGCCCATCTCACTCAAGAGGCCAGGGGCCAGCGCTGTCCGAAGACACTTCCGGGTCACGTGGCCAGCGTGACGAAGCTGCTCTGGCGAACCAGAGCCGCACACGGAAACGCCGTTTACCTTCCCGCCAGCAAGCGGTCCCTATTTATCTACTTGCACCCGGAGGTGCTTTCGAACTGCTAGGTTGGCAGGCGCTGGGACCGAGCAGCGGGAGCGCACCCCGCCGCAGGGATTCGAACCGCCGACCTTTCAATCGGCAAGTCCTAGGCGCTGAGGCTTTAACCCACAGCGCCACCTGCGTCCCAGCTGAGTTCATTGTTTAATCAAGTCTAAGGGCTGGCTATAGATAAACATTTTCACCTGGTGCCTAAAGATATGGAATGAAGGTGCCAGGCAAGTCTTTCTGGGAAGAGCATTCCACAAACAGGGAGCCACTGCTGAAAAGGCCCGTTTGTGTTCCTGTTCTCCAGACTTCTCACAGAAGAGGCACACAAAGAAGGGCATCAGATGATGATTGCAGGGTCCGGGTCAGTTCATATGGGGAGAGGTGGTCTTTGAGGTATTGCAGTCCTGAGCCATTTAAAGGCTTTATAGGTCAAAACCAACACTTTGAATTGGGCCCAGAAAGTGATTGGCAACCAGGGCAGTCAGGCTAGGGTCAGCATTATATGTTCAAACTGCCTTGCCCTCGTGAGCAACCTAGCCTCCGAATTCTGCACCAGCTGAAGTTTTTGGACCATCTTCAGAGGCAGCACCACATATTGCAGTAATCTAATCTAGAGGTTACTAGAACATAGACAACAGAAGTTAGGACATCATTTACGTAATTTACAGGGGTTGTGTAAAGATGACCAACATTACGTTCTTTTTTAAAGTACACTTTCAATACTTTACTCTGTGTGTGTGTGTGTGTGTGTGTGTGTTACACCTTTCCTGAAAAGCGGGATCATTGTATCACAGAAACCTACCATTTGTTTGCCAGCCTAAATGCCTGATGAGGAGTCAGCTAATAAGCTCTGCCTATCTGCAAGTCTTGAGAAAGGCATCCAGGCATCCAGACCTGTCCTCAGGGAATCAGTCAGTCAAGCTAGCGTGTAGGCCACCCCTGCGGGATCTGCCATTCATTCTCAGGAGATGCTATTAAAATTCCACTAATAATGAGGCAGCTTGTTAACATTCCTGTTGCTCACAATTTTTACTCATTTGCATGTTGGATAAAAATAAATGTTAACAGAGAGATTCCCTGCAACATTTATTTTGTATTATTAATATTCTTTACATAGTTGTATTTCGAAAAGGCTTAATTGAGATGTCCGTCAAGTGACATGTTGATCAAATGACATCATTTGAACTGTTAACAAGAAGCAAAGTGATAAAAGCACAGAAATCTTATAGAAATATTTTATATATGGGGCGTAAGGCTGCAAGTAGCCACTTAACTGGCAGAGTTAGTTGACTAAAGCTTTAAATACAGGTTGTGTTCCATTTTTGTCACAGAACTAATGCTTAGCATGCAGAAGATCCCATGTTCAATAACTGTTGTGTCAAAGGGGCATCCTTCAGAGCTGCTGCCACTTTGTGTAAATGATTAAGCTCGATGGACCAATGGGCCACTTCAAATGTTCCCATCCAATTTAACAGGCTCAAAAAAGAAGCAAAAGGTCTGGAACTCAAGGCTGCTGTGCAGGGGCATAGTGGGGGGGGGCAGCAGAGGGATCACGGCCCCGGTTGTGAATTTTTGAGGGGGCACGAAGCAGGCGCCCCCATATAGACGCCCCCAGTGCGGCCCAGCACGGTGCTCCAATGCTCGCGGAGAGGAGCACCGGGTTCACACCCACTAAGTGCCTCGTTGGCTGGCCAGGCTCCCCACTGCTCGACTCTTGTGTGGGGTGAGGTCGCTCCTCAATTGATTATTTAATAAGTGTCGAAAGCAACCATAATACACACTCATCCATCTACTCAGACCACACATTATATTCTTTCATTGTAGGCTTTCTTTGTTTCTGGGAGGTCGAGACAATCCAGCTGTTAGACACATCTGCTTTTCATATGACAGTATTGGCATGTGTCCATCTCACAACAGACCTTCTCACACTGACTCTGTGTACTTTATGAGCAGAAGGTCAATTCCAAAGTTCCTTGATCTGCTCAGTGAAGCCAAGTGCAAACACTTTGTAGTGAGCAACATGAACATCTGGCATGGGTACCCAATTGCAATGGGCCAGATCTGCAGGCAGTTTAAATATGTGTGAGACGGACATCAATGGAACTGCACAGATGGCACTAACTGAGGATGTGGTTGATGGAATGTTATATCTTTACCACTTTTCAGTACAATATCACTGACTGTGATTTTGTGGCAGATGGAAGATCTAATTTGAACCAGGGTTGTTTGCTCAGCTTTGGAATATGCAATGTTGCAAAAGTGAATGCCTCTGGGTCACTATTCCTTTGTCACTAATTAAGCACACCCTCCTGGCTCATTTCCAGTCCCAAAACCCAGCTGAGAGAATAGTAATTGGGAGGGATGGCTGCCGTGGGAAGTGTCCAGTACCCCTTCATCCTCACAAATCACCTCTCCGCCACTGTTTATCTTCTTTGTTTGGGAAATGGATTCTTCTGGATTGCTTCCTGCAACCCAACTACTGAATAATTTTCCAACTGACATAGATCATATCATTCATGTTAGATACCCTTTTAAATTCAAAACATCACATAAAATGACTTATTGAGTTTGCTTTCTGCAGAACATGACAACTGAGAGGAAGAATCAGTGTGATCAAGAAGCAGAACTCAGAGCCATGCTATGAAGGGAAAAGCAGGCTTGATTCTTAGGAAAGTCAGTATTCCATGAAGCATCTGGAATGTCCTTTCTCCTCATCTGCCTTGGTCATTCCGCAGTGCTATTTCTCCTCCTGTTCAACACCTGACCAACAGTGGTCAAATAATGTCAGGAACTGGCTAGATGAGGAGGAGTGGGGGAGACTACCTGGCCAAGAGGCGGGGAGAGATCAACAGGGGGTTTGGGCTGGGTGTTCACCAGTATGTGGATGATACCCAAATCTACCTCTCGTTTATATCAGAACCAATGAAGGCAGTGAATGTCCTGTGTGAGTGTCTGGAGGCAGTTGGGGAGTGGATGGGGGTTAACAAACTGAGGTTGACAAGACAGAAGTACTGTTTCTAGGGGACAGGTAGGTGTGAGGTAGTAGTGAATGGGGTAATTGTGCCCCTGAAAGACCAGCCTGGGGTCATTTTGGGTTCACAGCTGTCCATGGTGGCACAGGTCAGTTCTGTGCCCAGGGCAGCTGTATACTAGCTCCATCTGGTATGCCAGCTAAGACCCTACTGTCTGCGCACTGTCTCACCAGAGTGGTACATGCTCTGGTTATCTTCTGCTTGGACTACTGCAATGTGCTTTACCTGGGACTACCTAATCCAGAATGCAGCTACCAGACTGGTGACTGGGAGCAGCTGTCAAGACCATATACCAGCGGTCCTAAAGGATACACATTGGATCCCAGTACGTTTCCGTGCAAAATACAAAGTATTGGTGCTGACCTTTAAAGCCCTAAACAGCCTGTATACCTGAAGAAGCATCTCCACCCCCATTGTTCAGACTGAGATCCAGCTCTGAGGGCCTTCTGGTGGTTCCCTCACTGCGAGAAGTGAGGTTACAAGGAACCAGGTAGAGGGCCTTATCGGTAGTGGTGCCACCCTGTGGAATGTCCTTCCATCACATGTCCAGGAAATAAACAAATATCTTACTTATAAAAGACATCTGAAGGCAGTCCTGCATAGGAAAGTTTTTGATTTTTAATTTTTGATGTTTTATTGTTTTTTATATTTTGCTGGAAGCTACCCAGAGTAGCTGGGGCAATCATTCAGATGGGCAGCATAATAATAATAACAATAGTTTTTATATACTAAGCAGTGCAGAAATGGTCTTAAATAAATAAACAAAACATTTTGGGCACCACTGTGTCTTACCAGACTTTAGACCTTATTTACCTGTTTGCCACTTTGTTGTTGTTGTTGTTTAGTCATTTAGTCATGTCCGACTCTTCGTGACCCCATGGACCAGAGAACGCCAGGCACCTCTGTCCTCCACTGCCTCCCGCAGTTTGGTCAAACTCATGCTGGTAACCTCAAAAACACTATCCAACCATCTCGTCCTCTGCCGTCCCCTTCTCCTTGTGCCCTCCATCTTTCCCAACATCAGGGTCTTCTCCAGGGAGTCTTCTCTTCTCATGAGGTGGCCAAAGTACTGGAGCCTCAGCTTCACAATCTGTCCTTCCAGTGAGCACTCATGGTTGATTTCCTTCAGAATGGATAGGTTTGATCTTCTTGCAGTCCATGGGACTCTCAAGAGTCACTTTGTGAACTTTATTAAAGTTAGATTATCATTATGACTCAGAAGGTATCTCCTGGAATGCAAACTAATAAGCATCAGATGAAAACCAATATCCACTTCTAGTGCAGGCTGTAGTCCATTAATTGTCTTCTGCAGCATGACCGCAAAGCCTACAATAGCTGTTCAGATTCCAGCTAAGAGATTTCCCTACTATGGTTTGACCTTGAATGAGGTGAGCTGCTTGTTCTGTGGCTGCTGCAAGAGCAGCAGCAGCATAGATTGCAATTCCTTAAAGTTGCCTACCCAGTGCTGAATTTAATGAAATATCAATGAAGTAAACATAGGTAAATGTTATCATTTTTATGGGGGTGGGGTTCCAAAAAGGTAGTTTTGTGTTGTTGTCTTTTCTGATGCTTTGGCAAAATATGTTTCCAACTTGGCTTGGTGCATCCCATTTCTGACTGCCTAAGCAATATTTGGGCAGCTTTGTCAGCAGCAAAACCAAGGAGAAGTTTAGCATTGACTATTATTGGTGGGCACCTCTAGTTGAGAAAAGTAAACAGAATCTGCCTGTGACCTTGTGAATTAAAGGAAGTGCTCCTGATTTCTAAAACCAATCTTTACTTGCTGCACTGGAAGCTCTGCTTGCCATTGACAGCAACACGCAAAAGCAAATCCTTTAATACGCTTCAGGTTACATACGCTTCAGGTTACAGACTCCACTAACCCAGAAATAGTACCTCGGGTTAAGAACTTTCCTTCAGGATGAGAACAAAAATCACGTGTGGGCGGTGCGGCAGCTAAAGTGGTGCTTCAGGTTATGAACAGTTTCAGGTTAAGAACGGACCTCCGGAACGAATTAAGTATGTAACCAGAGGTACCACTGTATTAGAACCAAATATTGGTAATGGTCAAAGAGTTAACAAAAGCTACGGTAGGTTCTCATACAAACTGAGGAGGTGGCATGTCTGCCTTCCCTGAAAGTTACTTTGCTTTTGTCTTGTGGGTTGTTAGATTGAATAATTTGTACCTAGTCATCCTGTTGCCCTAAGAAATGCATGGTTTTAGTCTGCTTCTTTGGTAAACACTCCCCCCCCCCCCACTGCTGCCAAGTGAGCTTCATCTCTGAACAGCAATCCAAGTCTCCTTCATCTCAACCCTGACCCTCTGCATCCCCGGTGTGAATATTAACAAAACCTTTGACATCACACTCACTTTATTATGGAACAAGTTTTGTCACTCACTCACTTATAACAGTCATCGGCTGATTTTGAGAGGGTGGAATAGGACGACTTTGCCACCTTCAGAAGGGCTGCTTTGAACTGTGTCACACTCCAGAAGCCTCTCAGTAGGAGGTGATCAAGCAGCAGAAGCATTTAAAGGATTTAGCTCCCTTCAATCACTACCTCATAATTGTGCAAATACTATAATTGGGTCTTAGTTAACAATAACATTTTAAGGATTGGTCTACTGTAGACATTCCCAAATGGTGTGTCCTGAGAAATTAATTAATTGCCTTTGTAAGCACAAAATGCCCACAAAGGAAGCTGCCTGCTGTAAATGCGCTGGTCTGGCTTTACCTCTTTCTTTTCAGCCTCTGCTGAAGGTGAATTATTCTACTGCATCTCTACACTGGATGCTACCCTGTTTTGTATCCCACCAATCTACCCTGAACTTCATGAACCTTTAAAGCCCTATATGGCCTAGGACCCTTGTACCTACAGGACTGCCTCTCCTGGTATGTCCCACAGAGGAACCTACGGTCTTCAAAGGTCTTCTTGAAGGTCCCAGGCCACAGAGAGGTTAGACTGGCCTCAACTAGAGCCAGGGCTTTTTCGGCTGTGGCTCCGATCTGGTGAAACTCTCTGTCACAAGAGACTAGTGCCCTGTGGGACTTGACATCTTTCCGCAGGGCCTGCAAGACAGAGCTGTTCCACCAGGCCTTTGGCCAGGGCACAGCCTGACTCCCTCCATTGGCAATCTTCACAGAACTCTAGCCCAATGGTTGCCATCAATTTGATTTGAATTAATTTTATAATGAAATGGTTTTAGAATGTTGTATTATTTTATCGTTGTTAGCTGCCCTGAGCCCGGCTTCGGCTGGGGAGGGCGGGATATAAATAAAATTTATTTATTTATTTATGAGACCTTAATAAAAGAGCAGGAGCCTCTTGCTGGCCCAAATATAGATGGGGTTGCAGAGACATTAAAGGCAAAGGTAAAGGGACCCCTGACCATTAGGTCCAGTTGTGGTTGACTCTGGGGTTGCGGCACTCATCTCACTTTATTGGCTGAGGGAGCCGACGTACAGCTTCCAGGTCATGTGGCCAGCATGACTAAGCCGCTTCTGGCGAAACAGAGCAGCGCACGGAAACGCCGTTTACCTTCCCGCCGGAGCGGTACCTATTTATCTACTTGTACTTTTGACGCGCTTTCGAACTGCTAGGTTGGCAGGAGCAGGGATTCAAACCTTCTGATCGGCAAGTCCTAGGCTCTGTGGTTTAACCCACAGCGCCACCCGCGTCCCTGCAGAGATATTAGCAAAGACCAATAACCCTTTGAAGACCTCCCCTGAGAAGATATTCCACTTGAAGAGGCCTCCAGTTTGGAGAAATCCTTTTTTAAAAATAATAATAATGTTTATTGAATTTTTGTTTAACAATAAAAACACATAATAACATAACATTTTCCAATATCCACATTTCATACACTTCCTTGGACTTCCTCAAACCTCTTGTTCCTGCTTTCTAAACTCATAAAAATTTTGCCAGCAAATTGTTAACTTAATTTAGTATATATAATAAAATTTTCCACTATTAGTATCTCAAGTTTTGAAATTTAACGACTCTCTTATTGGAACTCAATTATAAAATACTGTTTATCCAAAATTTGTCTTTTCTTTCAATTACATTCAAATTTGTATTCCTTATTACTAATTTGTTGGAGCCATGTTATTACAAATCTTACATCTTTCTTAACATTCATACAATTTACAATGTTTTTGTAGATAATCCTTAAATTTCTTCCAGTCCTCCTCCACCAGTTCTTCTCCCAGGTCTCGGATTCTGCCAGTCATCTCAACCAGTTCCATATAGTCCATCAGTTGCATCTGCCAGTCTTCCAATGTGGGCAAATCTTGAGTTTTCCAGCATTTAGCAATAAGTATCCTTGCTGCTGTTGTAGCATACATAAAAAAGGTTCGGTCCTTCTTTTGCACACTCTGGCCGACGATGCCCAAGAGAAAGGCTAGCACAGTGCGAGGTTCCCAGAAGTTCAACCTAGGGAAAGTGTTAAGTTGTGGGTGAACATATCAGATGACACAGCGATTCTTCAAACATCTCTTGTTTATTCACAGGCCAGAACAGAACTGAACTGAAGGGTTCAGCCAGCCTGCTTATATAGAGCTCCACTAGAACGCAACAGTAACAATTTTCTGTAACTATCCAATCACTGAACATCACTTTTGATCTCTTATTTGCATATGTGGACCTGAACTATCTACAGTACCCCCCCTGCTGGCCCAGGGTGAGAACTTCAGTACATAACAGAAAGTCTATGTTTGGTTTATGAAGCCTCCAAAACAAGTGTTCAGATGAGGAGGTGGGGTTTGGCAGAGGTGAGGTTTCCAAATTTCCAGCAGTTCTTCTTACCTGTCACTAGCTGGAAAGTGCTGCACCTCTGCTAAGTGAAAGACAGTAATGCTAAGGGCCTGTTTATATTACCAGCTCCTGGCTAATAATGCCATTTTGGGTGTTTAGTGGGAAACAAGCAATCACCCGTCTTCTGTTTCATACAGCACTTGATTATTCCTCAGGAGCATATTTCTGTTCAACTAACTGAGCTTAATTAATTGGGCTTATGTACAGGGTAAGCATACCAAATATATCTCTTTGCTTTGCAATCCCTTTGCTTCACCAAAGAAGTGTCTGCTTATCTTGTTCTGATATGACTGCTATTGTTGTTACCATGCATGAAAAAGTAACCACAAGAGGAGCTCTCAAAATACTTTCCTTTTATTTTACACTTAAACTCCTCCACAATTTAGCCATCTAATTGCACCCTTTGAACTTTTCTGAATTTCAACTTTCACAGACTTAGTCCTCTTCCCCATATCTTCCCATTACTGCAACGAAAATCTGAAACAAGGCCCCTGATCCAGAGATGGTGGTTGCTCGTCATGCTGAGGGCAAGATGCCGATACCATGAGTAGAAGTAGTTGCATGAGGGGTAATGGAGCACATAAAGCTGAGCACATTGAATTAAATAACCATGTGCAGGGGTGTGTTGACACCTGTGCACAAGGTTGTTGTCTCTCTCACACACATCTCCTTTATAGACAATTATCATTAGTGTTGCTAGCAGTGGCTGCCGCTCTGAGAGCCTACAGAATATGGGCCTACAGGGTTGCACCCAAGCAGGTGGGTTTCATCAGCAGGAGACTGTCCAGCTCCAGCTCCAGACTGCTCACTTATGCATGCCACACTGGCTTCCCTTAGGCCAGGATTAAGAACTCTTGTCTCTCCAGAATACACTGGGATGGAAGAAAACATATGTAGGAAGATGAAAGAGCACAGTTTTCTTGGGCCTTTTATTGTTTTCCTTTTCCTCATGATGACTAACTACAACATTTTGCTGTGCCTATCTAGTGAAAGCAAGGAAGAAATGGATGCAGTTTCCATAATAAATGCAGAAGGACCTGAAAAGATTAGAGTTCCCTGCTGTTTCAAAGATGTGGTGCCTTCGTATCATTTAGTCCACCTTGGGCAGTGACACAGACATGGTATTGTAGAGAAAACAAGCATTCAAAGTGTATTGTTTAATTTCCATAGAAGGTAAGTTAAACTGCTGGAAACTGAAGTACAGAATATTAAACTGTTGTATGCACTTCAACGGAGGAAGGTTTTATCCCAGGAGAATAGGGGGCTGTAAAGGCAAGCACAGATGCAGGTGGGAGATAGGGAGCAATGCAACATTTTAGCCAAAACAAAGATGGATGAGAGAAGCAAATTTAAAATACTTTATGTGTGAAGTTAGAGGTCTTTGTCATTGTTCAGGCTCAGTGTCTCTATAGCTTAAAAGCATAGATCACTGTCTCCATGTCATTATCTATAATTATTTTTCTGTTAACCCTGAAGAAGTGGCACATGGAAGGGAGTCATGGTGGTTGAAGTTGTACTTAAGCAGCTAAAAATAACAACCTTTCTTCTGCAAAGTGGTTAATGTAAATGACTGAGGAATGATGTCATGGTATCTTGATGCAGTGCTGGGGTGCAATCTAAGGAGCTTGCTTCTCTTTTCCCACAGAAATCTGAAATGCTGCCATTGCATGGTGATTTACTAGTTAGTAGGGAAATAATATTTTTTTGCCTCCGCCCACCCACCAATGCTCTTATCATTAACTCAAAAATCCAGTTATTCAGGCCAACCCAAATGTCACAACTCTTCATCAGGCAAAGCAGAGGGTGGGAGAATTGGTGGGGCCTCGAGGTGAAACACCTGCAGAAATTAGACTGGGTGTTGCAGCCATGATGTCAGCTTGCAGACATGGTTTGAAGATGGAGATTGCAGGATGACTATGTCTTCCCAGTCACTTTTTTCCTCCTAGAAAGTAAGGGGAAATGTCTGTGCGTGTTATGGAGCGAATGCCTACGAATGATGGGGGGATATGCTGCAGTTGTGAGCAGAGGATCCATGGTTCCCCTTCCTTCCCTCCTCCGTGGCTCGCTTTGAAACAGCAAAATGGGAGAAGAGCCGCTGAGTGGGGAGGAGAGAGGAACAGAGAGCCTGCTTGCTTTAAAGGAGCAAAGCGGGAGAGGAGAGGAGCCTTCTCCTCTTATACCCCTCTTCTGCATTAACAGTATCCTTCTCTACCCACCTCACGCGTGTTCCTTGTCCCTTGACTGCTTTTCCTTCCCTCCCCAGTTAAAACGTGGTTACAAAACATGGATCCACATGGATCCTCAGGATTTTTGCATTGGGCTACCCCAAACTCACTGTCAGATCACATGTCTGTGGCCACAGCATGAACCACAAAAATCATACATCCACTGTTTCGTTTAGAATATTTTTTTTTCCTTGTTTTCCTCCTCTAAAAACTACGTGTGTGTTATGTTGGGTGCGTGTTATAGAGCGAAAAATACGGTACATACCTAAGGATCCTGGGATTAAGAAGCAAACAATGTTCTCCATTTCTGAGAAATTAAAGTCAGGTTTATAAGCCAAATCTTATTATTAAGGGATATAGATAAAGATTTCCTCTTCTTAAATCTCCCCTCCAGTCTCCAGAAAACCCCTACAACGTTGGTAGTTTCCTCAAGTGAGTCTGCCAGTCTTGTTTAGTAGAGAGTGTTGGGTCTGAAAATTAGAAAGAAAGATTTACATTTTTGCTCATCTTTTGAAGCAGCTCACTAGGTTGCCTGGGGCAAATCACTCTGTCTCCACCTAGCCTGCCTCTCAGAAATAGTGTGGATAAGATTTGTTGGCACCAAGTGGAAAATCAATATGCAGTGTGAATTCCAACCATGCTGTGATTGCTAGCTCTCCTTCCTATGCAAAAGACCCATTTCCCTCCATGCCAGAATTTTGTAATCACCATCACCCCTAAAAACTACTCTTCATATCAGGAAATGTCAGCATATATTATATTCTTTCTTGCATGAAGCAACATTTGGCATAATCATTCCAGAAACCAATTGTATAAGCACCCATGTAAATCCACCCTTTTATTAATCGATGCCATGTGCCTAAGAGATGGGTTACTATAAGAACAAGACCAGGAGCTGCAAAATAAAACAACTTCCTTCAAAGTCTGCAGCAACTGTCAACTCTGTGGATGTGGCAGAAGGTCGTTTGATGCATGTCCAGCGCTAAGGCCTTTCTCAGAATCATTGCTTTTATGGTGCTTTTCGTAGCTTTTTAAAAAGAAGTAACCACAACAGTAAACAGGCTAGTAATAACTTACAATTATGGCAACTAGTTTTCTCTGCCCACAAACCCACTATTGCATAGGTTCAGAGGCTGCCTGCTTTGCCATTTCCCGGTGACTGTGCTCCTTTCGCATCCCTGCACATTCCATTGCCAAACAATTATTTCAGTATTGTGGAGTGGGTGCTTCTGAACTTTGGATGTGAATTTCACCAAGGACCTTGGCTGTGGCTAGTGGTTAGGAGGAAATAGTATCTGCTGGGATCAGAATTTGAAGCCTCCTGCTCAGCTTCCTGCTGCTGCACACCTGGTCTCCAGGGGGCTATTTCTCCTGACTCATTGTATTTATTTCTTTGTCAAGGATATGAGCATCTGGCCAAGCAGTTTGATGTCCATAGAATCACAGAGTTGGACGAGACCACAAGGGCCATCGAGTCCAACCCCCTGCCAAGCAGGAAACACCATCAGAGCACTCCTGACATATGGTCGTCAAGCCTCTGCGTAAAGACCTCCAAAGAAGGAGACTCCACCACACTCCTTGGCAGCAATGAATGACCATTTTGGTCATTCATCAAAAATGGTCATGCTTGTCATGTCGCATAAATGCCTTTATACTTTTAAGACAGTGTGGGAAAGATTGCTTGACAGATTGGGAACAGAGAAGGGAATTAATCAGTAATTTCTTTAATTGATAGCACTCAAATTAAGAGATGAATTCATCATAAACAATAGGTCGACCACATGAAGCAGTGAGCGAATACCAGCAATTTACTTCTGTATCATTCAGTGTAGGTCAGTCATATAGTATTTGAAAATATTTTGAGCAGTGACATTGGTGGGATCTGGGAATTTGGCAAAAAGGGCAGCCCAGTCCTACTGCTCTGCCAAAATGGCTACTGCATGCACCTGTGTGTTATCCTGTCTTCACACAGAAGCAACTCATAAAAACAAAAATGTCAGCTTTTCTAGTGCATGCAAAAGGGAGAGCAGGACTGCACTGATTACCCCACTCTAAGATGTGGCGCACTGTGTTGGCATCATCCCATCAGTGCCCACACATTTGTGGGTTGTGTGTGTTTTTGAGCAGCCAAAGATGCATAGGTGCGCCACACAACTGGGAGCCCCAATCGTGCAGGGCATCTCATCATGCTTAGGCAACCCTTGCAATATGTGGCACTGAATGTTCCACAGGCTTTGAGGGAGGGGGCACCGTGGGGCATAACATCACAGGGTTCTAGCAATGTGGTTCCACTTCCCTCTTCTCCACACAAAAGTTACATGAACAGGGGTATACAAATACAGTAAGTGGAGCATCAGCAGCAACCATTCTCATGGCTACTATACAGCTCAACCCACAAATCCTGGTGACACCTGTGCACAACACCTGCAGAAGCTGCATGAAAACCATTCTTCATGGCCACCCATATCCTTTTCCCTCCCTCCAACCAGTCTGGGGTTCTACAACAGGGAACATGAGCCCTTCTCTCAGTGGTGCCCTGGGCTCATGCAACTTCTCTGTTGATTGCTTTTATAACTATGTGTAAACAGCAGCATACAAAAGGTTTGCCTGGAAGCTAATGTACTTGCTCAGGAGTGTGAGGGAAGTTGTGACTTATTACAGCAGCTCTTGTCAGAATTTATGACTTGTGAATGCTGACCATTCACACATCCCATGCACAGTTGATGCAATGTAATTTGTTTTATTTGGTGTAAAGGTGAAAAACTCCAGTTAGGTGTCTTCCCTTAACAGTGGTGGATTTACATTGCAGCAGCAGAGAATGAAATCAACCTCCAAGTGTTAACACAGTATTCTGCCTTTCACCTTAAAAGATAAGCCCTATATTTGTTTATCTGTTATATATAATAAATCACAGGGAGATGGTGTGAAAAGGCCTCAGCTTAGGTCAGTTCAAAGGAGACAGCTGTTTTTCAGTCTAAAGGACAGTAGTTATACAGTGACTTTATGAAGCAACACAAGTATACCATATTTACTCTTGGTACATTGCAACCCTTTTTCTTTTTTAAAGCTTTCCTTCCTCCTGATTAGGACCAATAATTTGAGGGGGAGGGATTATTTGTTTTGTGGTAATGGAGGCCCTACTAATTGGTAACCTTTGTGCCCTACTGTGGTGTGGCGGGCACAAGTGTTGATCATGCTTTGAGCAACTGCTTAGCACATTGCCCTCCCAAAGTGAAAATGCATCACCCTAAAATGGCCACAATGTCCATAAAAAAATAGAAGAATAGATATGGTAATTTACATATGTGGATGTAAACGGATAAATAATGACTATTACTTAAATAGAAATTCAATATTTCTTACCATAGTGTGGAAGACTGTGACCTGGTGACCTATGTAGTTGCTCAGTCAATTACTGTGATTCAGTTTCTCAGTACATTCAGAGTTACTGCTAAAAGAGACCAGGAAAATTTTGCTACAAGGCTGAGGGTAAAAGAAGCAAAAGAAAGCAAGGATCAGGAAGTTCCTTATTATCTTTAAACTCCTTTTGTGAACCAATCTGAACCTTATAGAAAAAGGTTAATAATAAATGGTGCATGTAAATCGACATGCCTCTGAACATGCCACTTTGTTATGTGAAGGACCAGATGCGATGGCGGAAACCCATTCTCAAATCATAGAAACATATTGTTGGAAGGGACCCCAATACAGGACAGATGGTCATTCAACCTCTGTTTATAAACTTCCAGTGAAGGAGACTCCACCACCTTCCGAGTTAGTCTATTCCACTGTCAAATGGCTTTGACTGTTCAGGCAGAACCTCATTTCCTGTCATTTGAATCCATTGGTTTGGATTCTACCCTCTGGAGCAGCAAAAAACAAGTTTGCTCCATCTTCCATGTGTCAGGTCTTCAGATATTTGAAGATGGCCATTTCAGTATATCACCTATCAGTCTTCTCCAGGCTAAACATACCCAACTCCCTCAGCTGTTCATCATAAGGCTTTACATTGCTATAGAATACTTTAAATCTCCTGACATTTAATTTCTTGACATTGGGTCTTACTTCAACATGATCTTTCACTGTACCTGGGAACAGCAGGCTGTCTAAGAGATGCAGGCCAGGCCATGTGGCACACCAACATCTCACCACCTTTTAGCCACCAGAGGCTGACATGTCACATTGTCTAATGGTTTTAAAGCGAGAATTAGACAAAATCATGAAGGCTAGATCTTTCATCAGCTATTAACAGTGAAACCTCCATGTTACACCGAAGAAAACAAATTACATTGCACCAACTGTGCATGGGATGTGTGAATGGTCAGCATTCACAAGTCATAAATTCTGACAAGAGCTGCTGTAATAAGTCACAACTTCCCTCACACTTCTGAGCAAGTAAACCTTTTGTATGCTGCTGTTTACACATTGTTATAAAAGCAATCGACAGAGAAGTTGCATGAGCCCAGGGCACCACTGAGGGAAGGGCTCATGCTGAGGACCAACAATGTGGATGGGCAACTTCAAGCCCTGCTTGAGGGTATCCTATACATAGGCTCAAGGATTTCCTATATTTGTCCACTGTTGGACGAAAGATGATGGAGCACCTGCTCTGGTCTAGGAGGGCTTTGCTTGTATTCTTAGATCATTATTCTTCTTTGTATTTTATAAGGCCTGAAATCTCTTCTTACTTTCTTTACGTAATACATTTACCAACCCTCCCTTGATACCTCCTTCTGAAGTTATTCATCTTGATTACTGAGCACTTGCTCAAAAATAAATAATAGCTCTAGTCTTGTATCACAAGGTTAAATGGGGCTCTTTTACATGGCAACAAATATTGTGTGAGCTTCACTACATCATATCACACCATGAGTTTTGAGTTTGGTGAATTTGGACCAAGTCCTCTACAATGTAGAATTTTCTGTTCCAACAGGTCAATAGGTGCTAATGCCTGCTTTGCTTTTTTGGAGAGCAGAAACTGGATCATAGCTTTCAAGGAGCTTACATCTGGTTAGCTAAGCCAGAATACAATTGCTTCCAACAACCATCTGCGTGCAATGCCTTTTGTAGAGCTGCAGCAGAGAGGCCATTAACACCCAAGGAAATGCAGTGTGCCTGTTGTTTGGCATGATTTTTAAAAGCATATTGCTTACAAAGACCATATATGTCTATTCCCTATCTCTGTGCGTCAGTGTAATTTGTGCAGTTCCCAATGGAGGAGCAGAAAGAAAGATCATTACCCCCCAGATTTTCAGTAATTCTTAGAGTAAGTCTGCCAGTTATGTTCGAGAAGTGTGCAAGCCTGTTAGAGTTCCATAGCCTTTCTGTGGTCTGCATGTCCTCCTGAAAGCTCTTAGTAATACAGTCGGTCCAAGATTCATTTACAGTCAAAAATAAGACGAGATTTTGTGGAAAGACTCTTCTCTGTCTGAAAACCTGGATAGCAACTGCCAGTCAGAACAGGCACACCCAAATTTAAAGCACATGGCTACCACCATGTAGCATAATCCTGGCAACTGTACTTCCCCCACCCTCCCACAGTGCAACAATTCCAAGCACCTTTAACAAACTAGGGTTCCAGGATTCTTGGAGGGAAATCATGTAGTTTAAACAGAGGCAGACTTTGGTATTTCAAATTTCAGCAGCACCCTATATGAGGCCAAAATTCAGTGCGCCCCCCTCCTTGTCTTCTGTTCTGCTCAATTCACCACATCATCAGGGTGACACTATGCAGAACACCGTAGGCTCGGTGCCCAGTGTGGGGAAACTAGTTACACTGCTCTAAATCTGCCTCTGGCGTTAAATGACGGTGTGTATGCAGCCATAGTCTGATTTGGTATAAGGCAGATGATTGTGTCACTACAATGGAGGCTACAAGTGGCAGATTTTCTATGAGGGTCTAGACCAGGGATAGAGGGACTTTTTCTGGCTTGTATTTCTGTGCATTTTCTGCATTTAAAAACCAAATTGCCAGATGCAGTGGACTCTTGGAGTGGCTGAGGAAACCCAGCCAGATGGGCAGGGTATAAATAATAAAATTCTTCTTCTTCTCTGTGAAATCAGCATGTCCTGTCACTTCCAGCATTAGACTTCAGCTCCATTAAAGGTGTAATGTGGAGGTTTTCAACCTTTCTGAGTCCATGGCTCCCTTGACCAACTACATTCTTTCTGCAGCTCCCCTGTGGGGAAACATGCTCCAAGCCTCAGAAGCCCAGTTATGTCACCCCTTGCCTGCAGATCTGGCAACCCCTCACCCCTTTTCAAACACCCTTTCTTGTGATGTGTTCTGTCAGCCTTCTCTTCTCTCCCCTCTCCTTGGGAGTCCTCCAGGCAGCCCCCACCACTGCCCCTGGTCTCTGAGCCACACCCTTCCCAAAGAGAGGTGCTTCGTTACACCACCCTACCATTGACCATTGTATCCTTCTGGAGTGGCTGTCCGAGTTAGGAGTGTTGGTTTCTGCTTCCTTCACTGTGCAGCGAAGTGCTTGTCACGGGACAATGTTTTGCATTCCACAGTCAAAGTACTGTTGGGTTTCCCACGGGAATAGGAGACTGGATGTGACGTACACTGGTTTCCTGTTTTTCACTGTTCTCTCGGTGTTCTTTGTTTCCGAGGAGAGGAGTTGCTTCTCTGCTCTCGCAGAGGCAAGATGCCTGTTTGTAATCTCTCAGCATTGAAGTGTAAATAAAGTAAAGTTAAGCATGTGGCATGTCCTGCTCATCCTTCCGCTGTGTACAGGAGTCTGCAATTACAACATTTTTGGTTCCGGGCCCAGAACAACGCAGTCAAACTGACGGATGGACTCCAGAAGTCGGGTCAACAGAGAAACGGATCGGATGTTATCTTCTCTGCGTCAAGATGATTGATGAGAGGTATGTGCTCATGCTCCGGGCAGCCTGCCAGCTCCTAATTAATGGCTTTAAGGCTGGACTTTGAACTTTTAAGGCCGTTTGCCACGGCAACAGGCAAAGGCTCTAAAGCACAAGCTCACAGGCTTGGGGGAGGCTGGAAACCGAAAGTACGTTTTAAAAGTGCTTTTGGAATGAAGCAGCTGCAGAACATAGACGCAGCTTGATTTAAAGCAGCAGAGATGGGTAGCTGCACAAGGCTGGCTGATGCTTTTGGAATTCCTAAGCTCAATAAGAAATACTATGCCAAGCTGCATAATATGGCTCTTGCTGAAGGTGGAGATGTGCGTACACATCTGATGGAGATGCAGAATCTGAGACATGAGCTGCAACAGAGAGGACTCACCTTTCCAGAGGCTGTGTATTCCTTCATGATACTACATTCTTTGGGTCCAAGTTGGGAGTCTGTTGCCACTCAGATTGCTGTTCGTCCAACTGCTCAGCTCACAGTAGACTATGTTACTGCCATGATTCTGAATGAAGCAGACCGCCAGGGTGCTAGCTGCATAGGTAAGGGGGAGTCTTCACAGACGTCGTCCCAGAGTGCAGTGGAACCACCAGATGGCGCCAAAGCTTTGAAGGCAGTGAAATGCTACTCGTGTGGACGTCTAGGCCATATGAAGAGGGAATGCAGATATCCCAGGGCCAAGACAGAGCAGCGCAGCGAAAGCTCATCGCGTGGAAAAGGCCAGAGCAAAGGCAAAGGTCCGGTGTCCAGGACAACGCAGCACAAGGCAATGGTCTCACGCTTCACTCCAAAGGTTGCAAAGGTCCAGAAGACATCTAGATCTTTCTTCATTGTTGATTCAGCAGCGACCCACCACATGTGCAACGATAAGCGACTGTTCGTGTCTTTTACACTGCAGGAAGGTGCGATTCACCAGGCGGATGACCACACGATCCCCAGTCAAGGCTACGGAACTGTTGTTCTTCACAGTTTGGACTTATTGATACAAGATGTGCTTTACGTACCGGATGCCACACACAATCTACTCAGTGTTGCGCAGCTGAATGAACGGAAAATTGACGTTTCCTTCAAGAACAAGAAATGCACCATCACAAAGAAAAACGATTATGTATTGCATGCTGAATATGTTGATCGTTTGTTTGTTTTGTATTATGATGATGTTGTGCAGGATAAAACTTGTTGCATTGCAGGTTCTAACAAAAGTTTGCATGCAGGATGTATTCATGATTTTCACCGGAAATTTGGTCATTTGTATTTTGAGGCAGTATCTAAAATGCCTGCCTTGGTTGAAGGTATGACTATTAAACCCTGCAGGTACCACATGAAGTGCAAGGCATGCGCAGCAAACAAGGTGAAGATGGCTGCGAAAGGTAAGGTGTCTAGTAGGCAAGCTACAGAACCATACCAGGTTGTTCATGCTGATTTGGTTGGTCCACTATCGCCCTCTTTGGGTGGAAATAGGTACTTCATGGTTCTCGTTGATGCATTTTCCAGGTATATTTATGTGTACAATCTCAAGCAAAAATCAGAGGCTTTTCCAAGGTTCAAGGAATTCTGTGCTTGGTTGGAAAATGTGCATGGTAAGAAGATAAAGACTCTTTTCACTGATCGTGGGGGAGAATTCACTTCTCAGCAGTTTGAAGCTTTTCTGACTGAGAAAGGAATTCAACACGATTTGTCTAGTCCTCGCTCGCCATGGCAGAATGGACTTTGCGAGAGGGCAAATCAAACATTGCTTCAAGGGTTAAAAACCTTGTTGCATGATGCCAATCTTCCAGAGTGTTATTGGGCCGAATCTCTCTCGTGTTTTGTTTACAGTTATAATCACAGGTTATCTTCAGCGATTGGTTGTACCCCACATGAGAAGATGTTTGGCAAGAAGCCATACATCAAACACATGAGAATTTTTGGTTCTGACATGTGGGTTCACTCACCACAAAGCTCCAAGTTAGACAAGCGTGGATTGCATGGTATCTTTCTAGGTTATCAGAATGGTTCTTACAGAATAATGATGACTGACTCTAAGACAATTAAGCTCACAAGAAGTGTTGAGTACAATGCCAAGTGGGGGGAGAATGTGGGAATTTTCCAATGTTATCCTGATGACAGTGATGAGACTGAAGATAAGCAAAAGCAGCCGCAACAGCCCACACCCACTGATGAAGGTTCTGATTCTGAGTCTGAAACTGAATCGGATGATTCAGAGGATTTCAAGAGTGCGAAAGCCTCTATGCGACCCTCTGAAAGCTCTGATCAAGAATTGGAAGAAGCATTGTTCACAATAGGCCACTTTTCTCCTAAGAAGGAAGAGGAAAGTGTTGAGGACTTAAGGCTAATTCGCAGGTCACAAAGAGCCACAAAAGGCAGACCTCCAAAGAGATTTGCTGATGAATTTGCTAAGACAGCAGTAGCAGCTGTTAAAAGCTCCAAGAAGGTATTTGAACCTTCAAGTTTCCAAGAAATCCAGGATTTGGATTCAAAGGAAGCTGAGCCATGGTTAAATGCCATGAAGGCTGAGCTTGATTCCTTAGAAAGGAACAAAACATGGGAGCTAGTTCCAGTAGTTCCAGGAATGAAACTGCTTGGAAGCAAATGGGTCTTCAAAGCGAAGACAGATCAAAATGGCAAGGTAGTCAGACACAAAGCCAGATTGGTAGCCAGAGGTTTTGCACAGGTACCAGGTGAAGACTATCACGAGACCTACTCACCCACAGTGAGGTATGAGAGCATTAGGCTTATGCTCAAGCTAGCTGCAGAGGAAAATCTACACATTAGTCACCACGATGTGAATACAGCGTTTTTGTACGGATCTCTAGGTGAATCACTTTATATGCTTCCACCTGATGGTGTACAGGTAAAACAGGGATTTGTTTGTGCTCTGAAGAAGTCTGTTTATGGTCTCAAACAAAGTGCACGGTGCTGGCACACAAAACTCACTGAGGTATTGTTTTCTCTAGGTTTTCAGCAAGGGAAAGCTGATCCATGTGTATTTGTCAAAGAGGAGGGGCAAAAGAAGCTGTATTGTTTGTTTTATGTTGATGATATATTATTCTTTTGGAAAGATATCACAATGTACAATAACGCCCTAGCTCAACTGAAAGAGCACTTTGACATGAAAGATCTTGGTGAGGTAAACAACTACCTATCTCTGGAAATAGAGAGAGATCAAGATGGTAACATTCTAGTACACCAGTCACGGAAAATTGCTGATGTGTTAAGCAAACTAAACCTGATGGATGCTAACCCTGTAGACACACCGATGACAACAGGTTATCAGGTAGAAGACACTGAAGAAGCATTTTCTGACACTACACTGTACAGAAGCGTGCTAGGCAAGCTAAACTTCATTGCCAGATGTTCAAGACCTGACATTGCTGTTAGCTGTAATTTGCTAAGCAGACAAGTCAACAATCCTAGTGTTAAGGATTGGAAAGCTCTGAAATGCATAGCGCGCTATTTGAAAGGCACTATGCATTACAGACTGAGATTTAACAATCAGAAGTCTGGTGGTCTTGAGATATTTGCAGATGCAAGTTTTGGAAGTGACACTACAGACAGGAAAAGTACGTCTGGAGTTTGCTATATGTACAATCAGGATCTATTTGATTGGTCATGCAAGAAGCAAACAACAATTAGCTTAAGTACTTGTGAAGCTGAACTGAATGCACTGTCTTATTCACTTAAGGATTGTGAATGGTTGTTACAATTGTGCAAAGACATGAAAATTCCTGTCAAATGTCCAATCCAGGTTTACCAGGACAACAAAGCATGTTTGGCTTTGCTGAATTCTGAAGGTTGTAAGCAAAGCACGAAGCACTTACAATTGAAATTGCAACATGCTAGGGAATTATTCAGAAGGGACTCGTAACGGTGTCCTATATGCCAGGTAATGAAATTCCTGCTGATGTATTGTCCAAGATTGTATCAAGGGATGAACACTGTACCTATGTACAGAAGTTGGGTTTGTACTGATATTGTACGAACACGCTGCCCAGTGATGTTCACAGAAAGGGGGAGGATGTTGGTTTCTGCTTCCTTCACTGTGCAGCGAAGTGCTTGTCACGGGACAATGTTTTGCATTCCACAGTCAAAGTACTGTTGGGTTTCCCACGGGAATAGGAGACTGGATGTGACGTACACTGGTTTCCTGTTTTTCACTGTTCTCTCGGTGTTCTTTGTTTCCGAGGAGAGGAGTTGCTTCTCTGCTCTCGCAGAGGCAAGATGCCTGTTTGTAATCTCTCAGCATTGAAGTGTAAATAAAGTAAAGTTAAGCATGTGGCATGTACTGCTCATCCTTCCGCTGTGTACAGGAGTCTGCAATTACAACAAGGAGTGGGTGGCACCATTTTGCAGTGGTTCCAGTCTTATTTGGGCAGTTGCTTCCAGAAGGTGATGTGTGGGAGGAGGTCTTTGGCCAGGTGGAAATTTCAATGTAGGGTTCTTCAGGGTTCAATTTTATCCCCTACGCTGTTTAACATCTGTGTGAAACCACTGAGTGGGGTTCTCCAAAATTTTGGAGTACATTGTCTGGAGGTGCTGGACTTGGTAATGGACTGGATGAGAGCCAACAAACTGAAGCTCAATCCAGATAAGACTCAGGCACTGTTAGATTACCTAAACAAGATGGATGGGAGACGGCCTGCTCATGACGGAGTTACACTCCCTCTGAAGGAGCTAGTATGTGACTTGAGGGTGATTCTGAAACCTTTGCTGTTGGTTGAGCCTCAAGTGGCCTCAGTAGCAAGGAGTGCCTTCCATCTGCTTCAGCTGGCGTCCCACCTGCACCCCCATCAGGGCAAGGATAACCTAACTCTATGCTCTGGTAACCTCTAGGTTAGATTACTGCAATGTGTTACACTTAGGGCTGCCTCTGAAGACAGCTTGGAAACTTCAGCTGGCGCAGAATTTGGCCGCCAGGTTTCTCACGGGGCAAGACAGTTTGAGCATATTACACAGATTCTGACCTGACTGCACTGGCTGCCCAATTCAAATTGCTGGTTTTGACCTATAAAGCCCTAAATTGCTCGGGACCACAAAAGCTCAAGCACCTGTGATCTTTGGCTGAAGACCAGTATACAAAACAAACAAACAAAATAAACAAGGCAAATATTCTCAGCTATAAATCCTCCCCTCTCAAAGCTGCTTTTCATTTTTAAAAATTGAAGAAGCAGTTCTACACCCATAAAGAGCACATGATTCCGCACCAGCCTTTGAAGTGCCTGGAGAACTGTGCTTGATCAGGGATGCTGCGGGTGCTTTGGCGTCAAGAAGGTCCTTTGAACTGAGGTGCAGATTATAATGTTTAGACACACGCCTTGGATTTCTCCTCTGCTCCCACTTACAGTGAACCTTGTTTATAAAAAGCAGTTGTTGTATTTATAGCAGCTTTCTCTGGTCCTATAGTAGCTTAAGATAGAAAATACGGGGACATGTTTACCCACATAGATTAATATTTTATGCAAATGGAAATGAGCTTGCTGCCAAGTATGGTAATTGCTAACCTCTGTCTGTTCTCCAGTGCATAGGTAGGCATCTCAGAAACAAAAGGAAGTTGGAGGGAAAGAGACTCAAGAGAGGGAAATGTAAAACTGGTGCATTTTCACATAGAAAGCCATTTTTAAAACTAGGCTATGCAAATTACTGTAGCCCTCGGGCTGGAATTAATTTGATCAAGATGGGGTACAGGCTGTCATAATTTAGCACTCTGATACTGCACCCATGCAACCAAACACTATGTGGAATGAAACAAGGAGATGATATATGCTCCTCACATTGTATTATTTACAGTTCAGGGAAACAAAAAATATGTAAGCTGCATTTTATTTTCATTTCCAACATGATAAATGCAGTGTTTCGTCCTTCTCATCCATTCTTTGCATTTCGGAGCCATAAGAAATTTACTGAGCATTGGATAACCTCAATTTCCTCCTTCTGTCTTCATAAATGTTTAATGCTATGTGACATCATGAGAAATGTGGGAATAAGCATTTATTGAATGTGGGAAGAAGTGCTTATTGTTGTTGCAGATATGCTTTCCATACTTATCTGTAGCCTCCAAGGACTGAATGCCACAACATCACGATACTCCCTACTCTTGGGGATGGACTGTGTCTCCATAACATCTCTAACATGCCCATATTTAAACTGTGTTAATCCTGCCATTCAAAAACATCTAAACTTTGCAAAATAAAATGCAAAATTTGCAACCAGAGTAAAATATTTAACTAGAATATATTAGAAATGTGTTTACTAAGTACAATTTATTCTCTCATCTGAACTTGAGGTACCTGGGGGTGAGTTAGGAAAAATAGACTCTGTGACAATATTCGATGGGCTTATTACCCTAAATGTCAATGGTATGTGCTTAGAATATCTATTTTGCCTGCGTACCATGTCAAAGAGAGTGACACTTGAACCTTTGAACAGTTTTGACTGAATATCTGCAGTCAGTAAGTGTGAAATTTGTGTCCCAGTTCTTTGCTTGAAACACTCCAATTTATTCGCATGCACTTGTTTACACTCTATCACACAAGTTTATTTGTTTCTCCTTCAGCTTTGTTTATCGTTTAATTTAAGCCTTTTACATGTTAGGGGCCTTAGCTGACCACAAAGAAGTTTGTAAGATCTGGTAAACTTCCTCATCTAACCTGCCACTTCTGAAATAGAACCAGCGTTCTGAGTTGTTTCATCCCAGCCAACCTTTTAAGTTTTAGGGTTTTTGTTAAATGGCATTGGGATCAGTTATCACCAGCAAAATGAAGGAATTTCAAACCTTGTACATGCAAGGATAGGGGCAGGGCTAAAAGACCCCAACATGATGCAAAGTATCCCTTAACAGTAATTAATGAATCCTTTAGTAAGGAGCAGGTTGCGGGGGGTGGGGGGCCATGGGTGGGCAAGGGAGGAAGAAAAATCACTGTACAATCTCGCCAAAGAAAGCAGCACATGGTGCTTGGTGTCCCTTCCAACTCTACAATTATATGATGCCATGACTCTCTGGTTTTCTCTTCGCCCTCCTCCTTGATGCCACAGGAAGCAGCTGCCTCACCCCACATCTTTGGTGGACTGGCTCTGTCAGGACACAGGATTTAGGATACAGCCACAGACAAATATGTGGGCATGCTGGACCTATTATTATTCATATGTTCTGACATGCACAGACCTCTTTCTACAGCACACACATTATGGGAACCAGGTTAATTGTGTGATGTTGAGTACATTACTCCAGTGCACTTTCGATGAGATGAGAAAACATTACACGACAATGTTGTTTCAATGTGTTATAAGATCCTTCATAACCATCTTGCACCCTTGCTGTTGCCTGGAATAAACACCTCTGCCACCCCATCCTGGTACATGACTGCAGATGGCCCTGTCCAGGAAACCTCACAGGATCCGCCAGGCCTTTTCTCTTTCACCAAGTAGATACATACATACTACCCACTTTTTCTGCAGCAGATGGTTTCCATGCACTGCAAGTCTAGTCTCCATTTGGTCACTTGATTTATGAATGAGCCAGTCCACATGCAAAATCTATCGTACCTTTGTGCAGACAATTAGCTTTGGTTTACAACATATAACTTAACTCCCTCCTCTTTCTATTGGGAGATCCCAGCATTTCTTTTGTTCAAAAATGACAAAATCTTGCGGAGAAAGCAACATCCACAATTGGATAGAAAAGAGGGTGCGTGGCGGTGCATTCTCCCAAGGGAGCAAAGTACAGATGTGAAAGCGGTAGCAGGACCTTCCTAGACTGCCGTTTCAGAGAGGTCTCTTTGTGAGGGAGAAGAAAATTAATGGCACTGAAATAAAGGACTGGGAGAGAGTCAGTATTGACTGTCTGAAAATCACATAAGTCACACTGGGAGAAAGGAGCTGAAATTGGTGGGATCTCTCGTGATCCACTCTATATCAGTAAAATACCAGAGACTTAATAAATCATCTTTCACTACTAAAATTGAGGGGTCCAGAACCAATATAAACTGCAAGGAAAGAAAGAGGGAAATTCTGTTGCTGAACTGTATGCATTGTATTGATTTTCAGGTTTAAGGTTATAAACTCAAGAACAAAGGGTTTGGGAGGCAGCAGAGGGGATATTGTGCCTGCAAAAACTGAGGGAAAGATTTTATCTGATATATATGCCTATACTATATTTGCACTATATTGTCATCACACTGCTTCCTGAGGTTCTAAAAAAAGGGTAGGGACTCTTTCCAAAGTACTAAAAAGTCCTGCGAGTTTCACCCCACCCCCCTTCTCTCTGTGTGTTTTCTAACTCCTTCATGGCCCTTTACAGGCTCTGAAAGCTTTTATTTGAAAGTTGGGGGTAGGAGGAAAAAGCAGTGGGATCGCTTAGCCTGTTACTTCATGGTTGTAGGCCTTTGAACAGATAAGAGAGCTGGAGGAGGATGTGTGGTGGTGGGGAGAGATTATCCTGGGTAGAGAGAGAACTGTTCTGCTGGGGGAAAGAAAGTTTCCTGCGTATAGAGAGAGAGGGAAATCTGTGAGATGAGAGGGAGAAAAACATACTATTGGGTAGTGAGGTGGAGAAATGGATCTGTGAGGGTGGGAGAAAGAGATGCTCTTGGATAAAGAGAAAGGGCTGTGGTGGGAGAAGGCAAGAGATGGAAAGAGAGAGAGATAGAGATGGATCTGTGGGTGAGGAGATGGTCCTGGGTAGAGAGAGAAAAGGAGAGAAGGATCAGTGGGGTGGGGAGAAAGAGATCCTCTTAGAGAGTGAGGAGAGGAAGTACTGAATGTATTAATGAGTGAGAGGTAGAAGGTACATATTTATGTGTGGCTGTGGACATGTAAAGTGTGGGGGGAGAGAGATGTCTGGTCTGTTTGTGTGTGGTGAATGTGTGTGTATCCAATGTAGTGTGAGAGCATGTGAAGAAGAGCAAATTGAAATTATTGAAATATTGAAAGTATTGAAATAGTTGATATGGCTTGCAAAATGTTATGGTGGGTAGGCATGTGGTCTTCATAGAACAGGGATTCATCTCTTATGCTACCTTCTTCCTTCATCCAAGCAAAAGCAGCAAGCTTAATCCACTAAGGCATGTTTATAAGCTTCCTGCTGCCTTTTGGCAGAAAAAAGCATAACACAAATTTTCATCAAAATGTTGGGAAATCTTTGACCTAAAAAACCCATCCCTTTTACTTTTTATACAAGGCATTTAAAGCCACATTGTGAATCTGAAAATAGAAAGGTCCATGCTCCACTTCAGGGAGGGGAGCTGAAAACTGGAGGGGGGGAATCTTCCACCAGATTTGTATTCATTGAAGCTAGACACGCTCCCTCTCACACCATTTAATGCGGTACAGCAGTACTGCAAAATCTGTGGGAGGTGAAGACAAAACATAAGTATGGAATATTTTCTTTATTGGAAGATAGTTGGTTAATGTTTAGATGCATTGAACTATATCTTTCATATGTCAGTGGCAACCATTTATGCATGAAGAACTATTAACACAGGAGTTTTAAGAAATATGTGAGGATACATTATCTTAACAATAAATGAATCCAAAGTGAAAATTATTCAAAGAGAAATGCCAGTATATGAATGGATTTGTGCTGTAGATTTTTTTTTTTTAAACCCATCTTAGATAAAACTAGTTCCAACATCCCTTCCACCCATTCCAGTACAGGGGTACCTCGGGTTAAGAACTTAATTCATTCTGGAGGTCCATTCTTAACCTGAAACTGTTCTTAACCTGAGGCACCACTTTAGCTAATGGTGCCTCCCGCTGCCGCCGCACGATTTCTGTTCTCATCCTGAAGCAAGGTTCTTAACCTGAGGTACTATTTCTGGGTTAGCGGAGTCTGTAACCTGAAGCATCTGTAACCTGAGGTACCACTGTACTCAACAAATGTGCTTAGAAGATCAACTGATTTCAAAGATCTCGAGTAAGAAGGTTTATGTTACAGTCTTGGATACAACTAGAAGCAGCTGATGTATTCAATTCTAACGAAAGATTATTACACTTGTGTAATAAAAGGACAAGAGCCTGTTTCTTTGCTATAAAGGAGGGGTGATTTGCAGCAGAAAAACTGCTTCTCACCTTGGGGTGGGACATTTTTGGGGGAGGGGGGGAATGAGGTTCAAGAAGAGAAGTGGTGAGCAAGAAAAGAATTACCGTAAGTCTATTCTTCCCTTGATGCTTTTTTGTTCCCAACCATTCCTTTCCCATGCTCCTTTATTGGAGAAAAGTGTGTCATCAAGCCTTAATTACAAGTGGAATATGAAGTTAAATCCCACCTGCAATAAAACAATAAAAAATCCTGTAGCACCTAAAAGACACACTTACAGTCCAATCCTATAAAAGCCTACTAAGACGTAAGCCCCGCTCTAAGTGGGACTTAAGTCTAGGTAAGCGTACACAGCACTGCAGCCTTATTGTGACATACATTTCCCTCGGCTAGATGCCTGAAATTATATCCTTCAATTGTATCCACTTCAGTAGATGCCTGAAATTATATCCTAAGTCAGTGTCTATTGGTTGGATCCAGACATAGCACATTGATTAAAACGGATCACAACTTCAACTAACTTCAGCCAAATCAAACCCTATAAATTCTTAACTGTCTCCCACTTAACTCTGGATGGACCCCCCCTGCAGACAGTAAACCTACAAGGAGAAGGGGAGAAGAACAAACTCCGGGCTTCATTTATGTCAGGGCTCAGGCTTAAATCTATTCTCAGTGCTTGGACTCAGCTAAAATATGTGAAGAGTTGATGAAAGTGTCCCTGAGGAAGGACAGAGCCCCTTTCCTCACTGGGGAGTCACCGGAGGGATTCCCCACACGCCAGTGATTGAGAGAGAAACCAGGTTGCCAGAGTGTCACTTTTAAAAGGAAGTACTGCAGAAACAACTCTGTAGCAACAAAAACAAAATAAAGCAAGCTGTAAGCTAATTTTTGCCACCAGCATAAATGTCCCTAAAAAGGCTGAACACTTGGTCCATCTCCTCACTTGGCCCTACCTGACATCTCAGATACCAAAGATTTACCTTCTCACTGCAAACTGACTGCTGCTACAGCCATAAGGGCTTTGAAAAGATCTTGTAGGAGCCAATCTTGTTGCAGGGTATAATAAAACATTCTATTTAATCTGGTACTGTTTTATTAAACATGTTAATGATGATGCATGTAACTTGGCTGCTCATCCAGCATATTATAGTTTACGGATGATTCAATAAACCAGTGCAGTGCTATCTTATCTGTTTTCCTCCCCCTTCAATTCTAACTTAAACTTCTTGAAAATGTAATAAACACTCCCTGTCAGTGCCTTCACAGCCTTTGCTTTGCATCTTGTGTTTTAATGCCATGTTCACCCCATCTCCCTCCGCCTCCCTCCAGCTATTTCTCCCACATCTATTTCTAAGCTAACCAGGGCCTGGCATTGGTTATTATGCAATTCTGCGTTTGATCTTTGTGCCAAAGTTGTTGTTATTGTTGTATTATTCTTATTACTGTATTATTATTTACAGCGCCTGTACGGTTCTCAGTGTTCTCTCCCTTTTGTTTAAAATAAATAAAAACGATTTACCAAAATGAATGAATGAATGAATGAATGAACGGCCCTTAACAAAAGCACAGGCGGCGAGGTTGCGCGAGATGCTCGGGGTCCCTTTGCGGAGGGAGTGCATCTGCGCAACGAGCGCGGAGAGGCCGTTGGGGAAAGGGCCTGGGGAAGCGGACGCGGGCCGCCCTGCCCGCCCTCCTCTCCTCTCCCCTTGCAGCAGCAGCAGCAGCAGCCGCCTCGGGTCCCGTCGGCCGTGCGTGGGCTGGCGCGGGCGCGGGGCGAGGGGAGGAGGAGCTGGCGCGAAGCGAGCCGCCGGGCGACGCTCCTGATTGGCTGGCTCCTGCCTGGTACCCAGAGAGGGCGGGGCGGGGAGCCGCGGAGGCGTCCGCTTTGCTGCCGTATTCCGCTGCCTGGACCGACGGGGGGCCGCTGGTGCCGCCGCGCGGGGAACGGCCTCTCGAGCGCCGCTGCGAGGGAGGAGGCGGAGGCGCCCGGGCGCAGGAGGAAGGGGCAGCCCGCGGAAGGCCGGCCGGCCGGCGCGCCCTGACTGCAGCGCGGAGCCGCGCGCGAGGGGACTGAGGAGCCGCTGCCGCCGCCGCCGCCGCCGCCTCGGCCGAAGAGCATGCTCTGCACGCAGCCCAGCTTTCTCCAGGTAAGGCGCCGCCCGCCCGGCTGGCCCTTCTTCCCTGCGGGCGGCTGCCCCTCTGCCCTCCCACCTCCTCGGCCAGCATCCCAGAAAGCCGGGACTGGGCTTTGGGCATCCAAGTCTCCGGGTCTTGTCGTGGTCGAGGTGCCATTGTGGTGCCCCTCCGGCCAGGCTTCTCTGGTGCTGGGGCTTTGGGGTGTAGCCAGCTCTACTGGGGCGGGAGGGGAAAGGCGGTGCGACCTCCTGTCAAGTAGAGTAAAAAAGGAATCTGGGGGCCTGTTAGGAGGGACTGGAAGGGGCCTTCAGCCTAGTGAGCTGGACTAATGGACCAGGCATTGTCAGGCTACACACACCAGATGGATGGATGGATAGATAGATAGATAGATAGATAGATAGATAGAGATAGATAGATAGATAGATAGATAGATAGATAGAGATAGATATAGATAGATAGATAGATAGATAGATAGATAGATTCCACCCCTGCCCAGCCTGCTTTCTTTCATTTCTTGCAGAGATGTATTTCTTCTTTTAAGGAAGGGGTGCAGACAATGGATGGGTGCCGAGTGACAGCAAATGTGTAGTTTTTACTCACCCGCTGGCACATGACTGGATGTGTGGGGGAGGGGGCAGGGTTGTGTTTATGTGTACGATACAGACTGAGCATCTCTCGACTGTGCACACGTTCCCCCTTCCTTTTGCCGGGTTGTTGAGGGAATTGGAAGCCCGTCAGCTATGCAGGATGAGAGTTCTGTGGCTGGGAGAATGGGGAAAGGGGATGTGCATGTTTTCTCTGGATTCAGCATCTAGGTTTGGTTTGGTGCATATATCAATTGGCCTGTCGGTACTAGCAAGAAAATAAGGGACAAAGGTGGGTAACCTTGTGCTATCTGTAGTTCATATTAGTTTGACAGGGTTTCTGTAATCCTGTATTGAGCTAAAAAAATTTTTTGTCTCTGATTTATTTTGCTTACAACAGCCTCTAACTCAATGCAGCAAATTCTTTAATGACAAGTTGTTTGCTTTCCTTTGCTGTCTCCTTGCCTCCTTTCAAGTTAAAGAAAGGCACGTTTCATTGACTCATGCTAAGGACCTTTTCTGTTTTGTTGTCATATGCGGTTGAGGGTTTAAGATCAGTGATGCAACCATGAATAATGCAGCTTTTAAAATAATAATCCTTCCCTAGCTGCATAGCGCAAGTGCACACACAAACACATAGCCTCCTGCGTTTCAGTTTGCCCATTTCAGCCATGTGTGGTATATCCTCAAATTAAAGCAATTATTTATTTGGCTTGGGTCTGGCTGTTGACATCCTTCCTCTTTAGAACTGCAGAGGCACCCCTGTCATGCTGCACTCAGCAGAAGCACAGAGACGCGGTACAGCAGTCACTCAAGCTAGAAGGAGAACGCTTTCCCTTGCTCCCCTTGCCCCTTCCCTGTGTTTTTAGTAATCTGTCATATGATTCAGTGGGGCGCATCCCTGGTCTAAAGAGAACAGCATTTGAGAAATGGGAAAACTGCTGTCTGTAAGATGCAACATAGCAGGTGGTCAGCTGTGCCTTTGTTGAACAGCGAACATATGAGGATTCTGGTTATTACAGTAATTCATTTTAGCTTGGGGAGTCATTTGAAAATTTGGATTTTCCACTAAGAAGGGATTATCATTTTTCTGCTGTGTGTGTGTTTGTAAAGAAATAGAGTACAGTACAGTATGTGTCTTGGCTGCAGTCTATACTTGTCTTTTCAATTTCCTCAGAAATACACACACAATTATTTCTAAAAAGTGTGGTACTATTTTTATTACTATTCTGAATAGAATTATACTCAGTAAGTGGTACATTTTAGTTAAAATCCTGGCAATGGCTTGAAAGGCCACCAAAGAAATCTAGTTTGAAACAAGCTGTCTGAGTTTCCAAAGAGAACATCTAGTCATTTTCCTTTCCTTTTTATTATGTCTTTTAAATGAATAGTTGATTGAGGAAAAAACAACAACTATTTGATTGATGCAGACTGGTGCTAATCATAGCCTAGAAAGTTTGGTAAATGAAATGATTTATTTGGACTTTATATATAATGCAGTGCTTTGAAATGCTCTCACACACTGCAAAGGCATTGCTTTCTTCTTCGGTGATGCTTATGGGTACAATTAATTCTCCCAAGGTCTGTCATAGCTTTTTCATTAAACATGTGAATATTACAAAAGACACCCCTAAATACCGTTTTCATTTTCTCATGAACGTTTCCTATGAGCAGTGTCCCATAAGTGGACCCAGAGGGCAAGGTGAAAGTGGTGCTGACTCTGGGTCTCTATAGACCTCGCTGCTTACTTTGTGTCCAGCAGCCCGAGAACCCCCTCCCTGAGCTCCAGGGCCTCCTTTCCCATCAAACCTGCTCTCCAGTACAGGCAGCGTGCCCAGCCTGAGGCCCTGCAGATGTGACAGAGAACCAGGCGCCAGGCTAGAGGACTGTCACTTTAAGGGGATGCTGCTGCTGCTTGAGAGAGCTAGTTAGACTCAGGAAGTGTAATAAGGGCTCCGGTTGTTTTTTTAAAAAATAATTTTTATTAAAGATTTTCTTAGGTTACAAAAGTATATGCATTACCTCTTTTTCAGGTTGTAGGACCCCCCCCCCCCCCCGATCAGTTACATTCGATGTGAGACATTTGTGTTGTATACAGTATAAGGTTGGGAGAGGAGAGAGGGAGGAAATGGGGCTGGTGAGCCCTTATTATTTGACCTTTCACTGCCAAGAAAAAGTAGTAAGAGCTCAATTGAGACCAAGGTCTTTTTAGAACATGCCAGGCTGCTCTTTGGGTTCTGTCCAGGGTTCTGAAAACAGCCACTGTTGTTTTCAGGAATCCTTATCTTTTTCCTTCCCAGACTACCTGCTGGACTTAGCCCCTCCTGACCTGCTTGTGGGTTCTGCACCACCAGGATTTGGACACATGTAGGGTGAGAGTGAAACTCATCAGACCTGAAAGAGTACTCTAGAGGTACTGATTTCATGGTGCTACCCTTGAAGGTGATTCAGAAACTACAACTATTCCAGAATGTGGCTGCCAGAGTGGTGACCAAGAGCAGCTGCTGGGGCCATATAACACTGGTCCTAAAATATCTGCATTGGCTCCCAGTACGTTTCTGAGCATAATTCAAAGTGTTGGTGCTGGGGCAAGCCAGTCAGATGGGTGGGATGATGATGACTATGATGACCTCAGAATTTGCCCCAGAATCCTCTGCATTCTCAGATGTTCCTCAGCAGACAAATTGATTTGGAAAGCATTCCTACAAAGTGTTTAAAATCAACTGTGCTAGATTCAGGAATGCATAATTACATCCGAAGAATCCACCATGTTCCTTCTTTTCCCTTCAAGCCCTTTGCCTGGCCTCAGGGTAAACAAAGTGTGACTGATTCAGTCAGCTGCCTGATTATGATGCTGTGGCTCTTATAGTGCTAAGGTAGGGTTATTTTGTGCTCCACAAATCCTAAATTGCTGATCAGCAACAATTTTTTTTAACAAGGGCCATCTTTTGAACTGAACAAGGTCTAGAAGGCCAGCAACCTTGGTGTCATTCATTTCTTACTCCTGTGGCCCATGTCGAAGTGCAGAACGGTGGCTTTTTACTGGCTTCAGCTCCTCTTTGCAAGCAGCAAAAAAAAAAAAAAAAAAAAAAAAGACTTTGATGGAGAGCTGCTCACACATATTATTTGCCTGTATCTTGGCTGTCATAAGGGGATTAGGCCTGACATGTGTAATGGGAAAACTCTGCCAAAGCTTCTGTTGCCGCTGAAACTATGTGGAGGGTGTTAAAAAGCCATTTGTGTGTGTCTCAGCTCATGATGGGGGAAATGGGTGAGGTGCATAATATAAGGAGGTCTTTTTTGGAGTAGGGTCTGTGTTGGATGATGGCTTGGATGCCCTCAGGGAAGTGGATTGAGCCAGTTGCCTATCTGTCTTCTAAACCAGACCGAGGCTGGAATCCTAAGCGCATTTACTTATAATAAGTTGCACTGGAATTAATGAGATTTATTTCAAGGTAAGTACGGCTAGGATTTGGGTGTTTGAGTTGTGAGTCAGGACATCCCCATTAGATTTTATGTGTGCTTTTTTTTGTAAGCTAAATGCATTATTTTAAAGAAAACTTGCTAACGCTGCTATCCCATATAATAGAGTTTTCTCTCAACATAGCAGATATCTTGCTGTCACAAGTATATGGATTTGCCACATATTTTATTAATCTTAGCACTATTTTTTTTGTTATAGACTAATGTTATAGATATTCTCTTGCCATTCTGTTTTGTTACAATGTGTTTCTGTGGCCTTTTCAATAATAGTCTTTGCGCCCATTAATATCTCAGTTCTCTCGTTTATGCCATATGCAATTTGTCAAGGCATTAATGGAACAAAAAAACAAGGAGTAGAAGATTTTGTTTGTTAAAACATTTGTCCCTATTGAAATTCATGTTGTCAATTTGGGGACAGTTCTCCAATCTGTTAAGGTCATATTGAATCCCAATTCTGTCTTCTGTAGCCTTAGCTACCCCTTCTAGCTTGGTGTAATCTGCTCCTTTAGTACAGTACCCTTGGGTACAGCTCTTGAGGCCCTGGAGATTTGAATCATTTAAAGTAGCTAGGTGTTCCTGTACCACCTCTTTTCCTATCTTGGGCTGCAGCTCCCTCCTTACAACATTTATTATGTTATCACCAGGTTGGGCATTGCTTTCCTTTCAGGTGAAGACAGAGGCAAAGGAGGTTTTGAGCTGTTCTGCCCTCTCTCTGTTATACAATAGCATTTCTATCTTCTCCACACAAAGGACCTACTACTTGTTTGTTCTTCCTTTTGCTTCAAACATAGCTCAATAAATCTATTATTATTATTATTATTATTATTATTAACCTCTCTTGCAAGCCTGAGTTCATTCTAAGCTTTGGTCCACATGGCCTTATCCTGGCAAGTGTTGGCTACTTGTGTAATAATAATAATAATAATAATAATAATAATAATTTATTATTTGTACCCCACCCATCTGGCTGGGTTTCCCCAGCCACTCTGGGTGGCTTCCAACAAAGATGAAAAATACACTAAAATGTCACATATTAAAAACTTCCCTGAACAGGGCTGCTTTCAGATGTCTTCTGAATGTCAGGTAGTTGTTTATTGCTTTGACATCTGATGGGAGGGCTTTCCACAGGGCGGGCGCCACTACCGAGAAGGCCCTCTGCCTGGTTCCCTGTAACTTGGCCTCTCGCAGTGAGGGAACCGCCAGAAGGCCCTCGGAGCTGGACCTCAGTGTCCGGGCAAAACGATGGGGGAGGAGACGCTCCTTCAGATATACAGGTCTGAGGCCGTTTAGGGCTTTAAAGGTCAGCACCAACACTTTGAATTGTGCTCGGAAACATACTGGGAGCCAATGTAGGTCTTTCAAGACCGGTGTTATATGGTCTTGGCGGCCACTCCCAGTCACCAGTCTAGCTGCCGCATTCTGGATTAGTTGTAGTTTCCGGGTCACCTTCAAAGGTAGCGGTGTATATTTGTCCATCATGATTTCCCCCTTTCTTTTATTTCTTACACTTGCCCTTCTTAAATCTCAGCTCATTTGTAAGTAATAATAATAATAATAATAATAATGGTGTTATTTGAAAGACCCAATGCTATCTGAAAGACAGCATTACCTCATATGAATGTGCCTGGGTTCTGAGATCTTGAGGGGAGGCCCTTTTCTCGGTCCTGCTGCCCTCACAAGCCTGCTTGGTGGGGATGTGGGTGAGGGATGTGGGTGAGGGATGTGGGTGAGGGCCTTCTCAGTGGCTGCTTCCGGACTTTGGAACTTCCTCCCTAGAGAAGTTATACTGATTCCCTCCTTGTTGTGCTTCTGCCACCAGTTGAAGACCACCTTATTCCAACAGGTTTGGGAAACATGCTGTTTTTATTGTAATTATCTGTGTGTTTTTAATAGAAAACACACACACACACACACACAGAGAGAGAGAGAGAGAGAGAGAGAGAGAGAGAGAGAGAGAGAGAGTTTTCATTCTATACACGTTTAATTGTTGTTTTTTTAATGAGTGAGGGTTTTTTCTATGTTTTCAGCTGTTCCTATTTTATCTGTACACAACCTCAAGTCCCTCAAAGTGAAGTACAAATAAATATATCACCACCACCACCATCATCAGTGGATATAATAATAATAATAATAATAATAATAATAATAATAATCAGTGTTACATTCCAGCTTGTTAGTATCCTTAAACTGTGGTGCCCAGAATGGGACACAGTGCTCCAGGCAGAATAGAGTGGTACTATTACTTTCCTTGATCTGGATATTATACTTCTGTTGATGCAGCCCAGAATAGCATAGCTTCTTTTGCTGCTGCATCATACTGTTGACTCATGTTAAGCCAAGTGCCCCCCATCTTATATTTGTGAAGCTGGTTCCTCCTGCCTAAGTGTAGAACCTTCCAACTCTACAGCTGGGCTGGTGAGCATGACTTGACCAAAATGGGCCAAATGGGGAGGCCTGGTGGCCCTCATTAGGCCTGCTGGTCAGAGATTCCCCACCTCTGATCTGCCTCTTTACAAGCGAGAGGAGCCATCACACATACATTTACTGGATGCACCTGGGAATGTTTGGAATGCTGGTGCTTATGGGATTTGTAGATCTTTCAAATATCTGCTTCTTATCTTGACTGTAGATCTGAACCCTAACCAGTTAGAATAGGAAGGTGAAAACTATTACTTTCCCTTTGTCCTTATCAAAGAATGTATGTATATATGTATGCATGTTTGTTTGTTTTTGAAGTTTTCAGAATTCATTAGCAGACCACATTTTCCTACAGTGTTAAAACCAATATAAGGAGGAATTAATATGCTGGAGGACATACTAGGATGCCATTTTCTCCATTAAACAAAGCTTCAGTGTGGTGTAGTGGTTAAGAGCGGTGGACTCATAATCTGGTGAATCGGGTTCGCGTCTCCGCTCCTCCACATGCAGCTGCTGGGTGACCTTGGGCCAGTCACACTTCTCTGAAGTCTCTCAGCCCCACTCACCTCACAGAGTGTTTGTTGTGGGGGAGGAAGGGAAAGGAGATTGTTAGCCACTTTGAGACTCCTTTGGGTAGTGATAAAGGGGGATATCAAATCCAAACTCTTCTTCTTCTTCACACAAACAAATTGTGAGTCAAAGTGAACAGGAAGAATGTTCAATGTAAATCTAAGATGAAACATAGGTCGCCTCCTCCCCCCTCCCTCATACTGAATACATAGTGTCCAAGAGGCTAAGTAATGGTTTTATGAGTCATTCTTAGAGTTTTGTAACCTTTCTGTGGTTAGGACATAATGCACTTGGACAATGTATTTGTTCCTGAGAGAAGGGTCTGATTTTGCCAATCTGCTATAAAGGCAAATAATCAACTGGCAAGAGTTGCTGCAATGAAAGATGGAGTTTTTGTATTTGCTTCATCACCACCTTGAATGAAAGTGGAGACAGTGCTATTCAGCACAGAGGACCACTCTGAGAAGAGGATGGAGGATTGTTTTTTTTTTGCACACCTTAACCTGCTCCATTCTTAAAGTGGACTACTGCAATGTTCCTTCCCACCCTGTCCACACGCTTTCCTTGCATTTGGTTAGCAACTGGGGGAGGGGACTGTTAGTTGGCATTGGGTCCACTTCTCTCAGGAACAAATTTTAAAATATATACAAATAAACAGCCATGTAAAATATGTAATAATGAGGATTTGCATTGGAGTTTTTGTCTTCTCATAACTGGACAATGTTCCTTTCCCATACCAGGCAGTGGCACCATTACCTTCAGACTTGGGCCCAAGTCAAGAGCTCACTCTGCTCACAGTCCTCTCCTCCTCCAAAGACCCCCAGAGACTGGCACATGATAAAGAGTGTTGGGAAACAGGCAGGGCATCAGCACAGCCCCCAACTTAGCCATTTGCTTCCCTGCTACCTCCAGTGCTCTAATATCCTGTCCCCTGTCTAACACTGACTTTTGCAATGCAGCTCCTGGCTACATTATGGGAGGAGCTAGGAAGGTGCACATTGGAGCTTGCATGTTGTGGTAGGGCTGTTCCAGATGAAACAGCTTTGAGAGTGACGGAGGGATGAGGTGGAAGCGGATGTATTGGAACAACTCCAGGTGCCCCCAAGGTGATGGGAAGATCATGCTTACACTACCACCTAGGTATGTGAGTGAATAAAAGGCTTAAACCCTTGCAGTGGGTGCCAAAAACATGAAAGGGTGAGATGGCAGTGATTTGCCAGCAAAAAGAAAAGGGAATGCAGGACCTGCTGGGGACATTGTTACTTCTATTTCCAGATTACTCTAGTGTGTAAGAAAATAAAGGCATCACATTGGTTCTTCCTTTTGCAGCCTACTTAAGATTTCCTATCTTCTCAATATATTTGCACTTTGCAGTGGGCATGGACTACTTACAACACAGACACACATATACACATTTTTAAAGGGGAGCAAGAGCCTGTTAAAATGAACTCCCTGCTGTCTGACTTTGTGAAGGGTGAATTCCCACCCTCAACTTCCATACCATCCTAGGACAAGCAGCACACCAGTCTCAAAGTTTTAGCTTCATCCAGCTATGAATCTATGAGTCTGACATCAGAAAGGGAAGAAAATGAGAAGGGAAGAATGGGATCTGGACCCTAGACTGACTGCCCTTGGTTGACCTGCTGACGAGTCTAGTAGTGAGTTGTTTAATGATTACTTGCCATTTTCATATGTTGCAGCAGCTAATAAGGTTTATTTTGAACTGTTAAGTAGTTTTGGTCTAGACTATACAATGTAAGATAGCCTGATGATTGAGACCTTGAGTAGCCGTCATTAAAAAATGCTTCAGACCTTCATTCCTTCACATCCACCAATTTCCTTTGCTTTCTGGAAGCAGAATGGTGCTAAAGGGCAGATGACACACTGCTCCACGTTGTATTATTTCAGCCATTCCACCCTTGAGATTTTCCTCGAAGCTGGCGCATCCTTCTCCGTTCTGTTAATAGCTTTGATACAGAAGGAAATAAGTGGGTAATTGCAAAGTGTCACAGTTATCTGCAACATAGTTCATTATAAATGCAGTAATTTCTAGGTCACATAATTTTCTTTATGTCTCACACAATGGGAACATAGATTAATAATTTTCTTAGAGTAAGATGTAGTCCTTTTCAGAGCCTGCTAATTTGATGTGTAGGCAAAAAACATAATGTGTATATTTGGACACTATACTAAGACAGTTCTAATTTCTGTCCCCCTACCCGCAAAAAAAAAGGGGGGGAGATACTACAGCAAAATTAATTAAATGCTAAAATACTTCTGATTTTAGATTTGTGTTTCTACTTGGGTAAGCGAGAGAAGCAGATACAGAACTAAAAATATTGACTGCTTCACATCTCAGGAAGTGAAAAGTAAGGGATTTTAGTTTTCAGTACGGTTTCCTATCACGCATTGCAAGAGTAAGGTTGCCCTGGGAAATATAAATGGAATTTTAGTAAAGACAGAGGTGAATGATCACAGTGCCTCACGCATTGCCCATCCTAAACAAAAAAATGTAATAGTATTCTTTTTATTTCAGGAAAAAGAAAAATATGAACAGCAGACATTGGAAGAGAACATAAGTAGCTGGGGTGCATGTGAGCCTTTCACTTTGACTTCTTTTGAGAGATTAGAGCAATGGCTTTGTCTTCACTATTATTGGCCCAATCCCTCTTGGAGTGTCTGTTATAGAGAAGGAAGTCTCTTCTGAACCTTTGCTTCTCTGAGTAATCACTTTGCTAGATATATGAGCTTAATGCCTTCTTCCTTTCCACATTTGTCTTCTAGGGACCTCCTTTATTCCTGCCACAGAACCCCTGTTCATTGCAGAGGATTCTGGGGAGTATTTTGAGATGCAGACTTAACACCCAAATGCAACTGAATGCGGTTCCCTGGGACTCTCCCAACACTCCCCCATGCCTTTGCATCGCAGCAGATGGTTGATAGTGGTGAACAAGGACTCACCCACACCTCCATTTGCGCTGACGTTTTCCCCAGCGCTGAATCAGAACAATCAGCAATCTGATTTCGGCTTGTTCTGATTTAGTGCTAAAGAGCAGGTTTTCCAGGGGAAAGTGGCGGGCAAAGGCAAAACCACTCAGACCTGTGCCTAGAAAGTGAGGGACAAATGGAAAACTGCTTGGACTTGTGCTTTCTATGACAAGCCCTAAGCTGTGTTTCTGGGAAGTTTGTCTGCTGTTACTGATCATCATATTATGGAACCCCTGCTATAACTTCTGAGAAACCACAGGGTTGCTTGAAACACAGTTTGAAAACCATTGAGGAAGATGATAATGTGGCTCATTGTGGCTATATGATCACTTCACAAGATCACCTTAAGCATTGAGTGATGTGGTCTAAAGTGTGTTCATATGTGAGTGAACCTTTAAGGGCTAACTACATGTTACTAATGAAAGTAATTTGGCTCCAGTGGGGGGAACAGCGTGCTCCGGTGGTGTCAGCGGCTTGCGTGCTCTGGGCACCAGCAACTCATGTTACACTGCTGGGTGGCCCTTGGGTTGTAGGTTGCCTAGGCTTAGGTAGTGTTTCTAGGAGCACAGAGTGGAAAGCACTAGGTTAGAAAAAAATCTGTTTGGTGGCTATATATCCATTACTCAGCTTTAGGACTAGCTAATGTGTGAGATATTACGAGAGTGACAGTGCAATCCCATGCATGTTTACATGTTTACTGTCCAGTACAGTGAGGTGTACTCCTAGGTACATCTGTGGGACATCTGTGATCCTGTGGGACTTCTTCTTCTTTAAAGCTGAAGTTCTTTGTGTATATCTGAAATGGATTCAAGGACACTGTATTTAATTTGTATGAGTGTGTATAAAATACTGTTGTTAAGATAAACCTCGAGAGGTATATTTAGCATAGGATGTTTTCATTTTTTAAAAGGCAAACTGACGTGGGCTAATTAAAGCTTTTTCAATTTAATAATCAAATTCAAGTGTTTGTTGCCTGTAACTTGAGAGAAATTTGCCTTTGATGTTAAAATATTTTAATTGACATTTATTTTCTTTTAATACACCCTTGCAAAAACAAGCCCTAGCTATTTGCTTGTTTACTGAAAAAGCTTGCTTTCAAGCAATTGTTCTGGTCGTCATTGTTTTGGGAGCTTTTGCTCTTCCTTACACACACACACCACAAATTTCAAGCAAGGGAAATATGAAGTCTTAATCACAAGCAAACTCTTGTTTCCTTGGTGAGAATGACATTCCATCCCAGAACATTCAGCCCTCAGTGGCATGATAAATGTTATATTAATTTCGCTTTTGGTCTTGTGTTGATGGTAAAATAACCATCACATAATGATAACACAGCAGCTCAAGCCACGACTCAAGCTGTTGCATGTAGACATGAGTTGACAATCCAAGAGTAAAGCACATGTTGGGCTTACTAGGATTGCCAGGTTGCAACCTCTTACTTAATGTAGTAGAACCATAGAGTTGGAAAGGACCACGAGGGTCATCTAAGTCCAACCCCTGCAATTCAGGAATATTTTGCCCAATGTGAGATCAAGAGTCTCATGCTGTATTGACTGAGCCATCTCAATTGCTTTATACAGCAGGAGAGGGTGCTAACTCTTCCACCTCCCACCCTATTCCTTCTAGAGTCCCATCATTTCTGCACCTTTTCTGTTTCTTACTGTGGAGCAGAATTAAATTCCTACTTATTTTAAGCATGAGGAACATGGAATGATGGAGCTGGACAAGCAGTGGTGGCAATGCTTTTCCACTGCACCAGTACTGTCAAAGGTTCTCTGGATGTCAGTCTTAGGGCTCGCTAAGCAACCTGAGATTTAACACTCTTTCAGTGTGAATGAGACCAAAACTGAAAATAACCAGTACTCTAAGACTGGGTTCAAGAAGCCGAAATTGAAGTACCACATTTTTCGTCGTATAGGACAGACCGGCCCATAGAACGCACCTAGTTTTTTGGGGGGAAAATAAAGGAAAACAATTTTCCTTTATTTCCCCCCCAAAACCAGGTCGGGGAATCCAAACCAGGTCAGGGAACAGTGGGATGGTGGCGCTGCACCTCCCCACTGTCCCCCGAGCTTGTGGGGCTGACACTCGGGAGAAGCGCGCTTCTCCCCAGCGCCAGCCTCCAAACCAGGTCGGGGAACAGCGGGATGGCGGCGCTGTGCCTCCCCGCTGTCCCCCGAGCTTGTGGGGCTGCCCGATGTCTGCCCGAAGCGCGGGGCGCTCTGCTTCAGCGCTCCCCATGCTCCGTGCAGCAGGCTGCGGGTGTCTGCCCGAAGCGCAGGGCGCTGTGCTTCAGCGCGCCCCCCGCTCCATGCAGCAGGCTGCTATCCGCAGCCTAGGGAGCCCTGCGGGAATTCCCGCGGGCTCCACAGGCTTGCTGATAGCTTCCTGAAGCCTGGAGAACGAGAGGGGTCGGTGCGCACCGACCCCTCTCGCTCTCCAAGCTTCAGCGAAAGCCTGCATTCGCCCCATAGGACGCACACAGATTTCCCCTTCGTTTTTGGAGGGGGAAAAGTGCGTCCTATAGGGCGAAAAATACAGTAAGTGAACAGCTCAATTGGGAGGGTAGTCTGGAACCTACTCCATAGTCCTGGTGGAGTACCTGGTAGCCCTGCAGAGTGGGAAGTCTGCAAGACAGAAACAAGAACCTCCCAGTCCAGAAAAATACTACTGGGCATGCAAGACAGTAATATAGCTGGACTGACAGGCAATTGCTGGAGTTTAATGAAGCCAAGAAGTGGAACGTAGAGTTGGGCAAGGAAGTCTAGCTGTGGAGTTGGAGGCAGAGCTGGTTGAAACAACGTTAAATTCTGGTAGAATCATTGTGGATACTCTGGTAGAAGATCACAGGGCTTCTAGTTGGAGGCTAGCCAGGCTCTGCAAAGTGGTACCTCAGTTTTTGAATGTGATCTGTTCTGGAAGACCATTTGAGGTCTGAAACATTTGAAAATCAAAAACTCAATAGCCAACAGCTAGGCCCAGGATTCTGCACTCAGCGGAAACCGCATGGCATGTTCAACTTCCAAGGCGTGTTTGAAAAATGAAGCATTTACTTCCAGGTTTATGGCGTTCGAAAACTGAAATATTTGTCAACAGAGATGTTCAAAAACTGAGGTACCACTGTACGTTCTTATTTCTTCACTTACTAGATTCCACTCACCTTCCTCCTCCACAGCCTGTATCAGTGATAGAAAACCTGTGGCCCACCAGATGTTGGATTAAAGCTCCTGTCATCCCTAACCATTCACTGTGCTGGCTGGGGCTGATGAGCGTTCAAGTCCAGCAGTGTCTGGAGGGGCCACAGCCTATCCCCTCGTGGTCTAGATCCCACTTGCATCTTTTTCCAGTAGTGTTCATTCACATTTCTTTCAACTGAGACAATACAGTGTAGCTACTTTCTCCTTTTTTATCGTACGCGTACCTCACAGTGAACCACACTTTCCAAAATGTTTGGTTTGGCTATTATAATATCACTTTTGCCTTAGAACTGGACTGAACACTTTTTTTGGGGGGGTATAAACTGATTTCTGAAATGATAGTATGTGGTTGCTCTATTCAGCTGATAAACAAAGTAGAAGTAACTTATAAATTTGTTTGTATGTGTGTCAGGAGGCAAGGATGCCCGTGGTGGTACAGAAACGAAAGTTGGCTTTGAAAGTCTTTAAAGCGTATGCCAGCAAAAGTGCCCCACAGGAAGCTGCTTATTCACATTATTTAGACTCAGCCGAGACCCTATTCTTAGGCTTGAAGCAAGGAAACCATTATGTTATGTGGCTCATTTCTGTGCCCCAAAAGTCCTGGGCTGCCTGGGAGGAGCCCACACAATGGCTGTTCCTCATGCTGGTGTTGCCAATATTTGGCAAACCCTCACCGTGATCAAAGCCCACGTGAAAACTTATGTCACCTCTGTGGAAGGACGTGTGTATCCAGAATTGGCCTCCACAGCCACTCACGGACTCACTGTTAAGGCTGTGTTCACGTAAGGCAAAGAAGAAGCCCAAGCTTGCAGGAAGAATGATTCTGATACAACAGGATGTCTGCAGCTGGACCCTTCCAATGCAGCTCTGGGCTTCTGACATTTACCTTTATGGCCCAGGAAGGAGTCATTGCAAATGTGAGAAAGGATCCTTAGAGCTGTTCCTCTCATGATGTAATAAAAGTTCTACTTCCTTCAGCCCGAGAAATGCTGGGATGTTGGAGACTGAAAGACACCTTGGTCTGCATCAAGGAGGGGGAAGCTGTGGCCTTCCAGATGTTGCTGCACTACAACTCCCATCATCCCTGAGCCATTAGCCTTGCTGGCTCGCTGATGGGCATGAGTCCAAAAAGGTTTGGACAGCCATACATTTGCTGCCTGTGGCCTGCATGGTGAGATTTTGAACCCTTGTTAAGTAGGTATCTTGGGTTTGAAATCTCTCTTGCCTCTTGTCTTACTTAGCTGTAGCAATTCACAGCTGGCAGTGGAAGTTGGTATAGCAAGTAGGGGAACAGACGGGAGAATGAAGTGCAGTTTCCCCTTCACTGTTTTGTCCTTTCTGACTGGGCACAGGAAGAACTTCATTGGTGGTGGTATTTTAAAATGTGTGTAGCACTCAATATGCCAGCAAGTTTGGAAAACTCAGCAGTGGCCAGAAGATTGGAGAAGATCAGTCTACATCCCAATCCCAAAGAAGGGCAGTGCCAAAGAATGCTCCAACTACCGCACAATTGCACTCATTTCACACGCTAGCAAGGTTATGCTTAAAATTCTACAAGGAAGGCTCAAGCAGTATGTGGACCGAGAACTCCCAGAAGTGCAAGCTGGATTTAGAAGAGGCAGAGGAACCAGAGACCAAATTGCAAACATGCGCTGGATTATGGAGAAAGCTAGAGAGTTCCAGAAAGACATCTACTTCTGCTTCATTGACTATGCAAAAGCCTTTGACTGTGTCGACCACGGCAAACTATGGCAAGTTCTTAAAGAAATGGGAGTGCCAGATCACCTCATCTGTCTCCTGAGAAATCTCTATGTGGGACAGGAAGCTACAGTTAGAACTGGATATGGAACAACTGATTGGTTCAAAATTGGGAAAGGAGTACGACAAGGCTGTATTTTGTCTCCCTGCTTATTTAACTTATATGCAGAATTCATCATGCGAAAGGCTGGGCTGGATGAATCCCTAGCCGGAATTAAGATTGCCGGAAGAAATATCAACAACCTCAGATATGCAGATGACACAACCTTGATGGCAGAAAGTGAGGAGGAATTAAAGAACCTTTTAATGAGGGTGAAAGAGGAGAGCGCAAAATATGGTCTGAAGCTCAACATCAAAAAACGAAGATCATGGCCACTGGTCCCATCACCTCCTGGCAAATAGAAGGGGAAGAAATGGAGGTAGTGAGAGATTTTACTTTCTTGGGCTCAATGATCACTGCAGATGCTGACAGCAGCCACGAAATTAAAAGACGCCTGCTTCTTGGGAGAAGGGCAATGACAGGCCTAGACAGCATCTTGAGAAGTAGAGACATCACCTTGCCAACAAAGGTTCGTATAGTTAAAGCTATGGTTTTCCCAGTAGTGATGTATGGAAGTGAGAGCTGGACCATAAAGAAGGCTGATCGCCGAAGAATTGATGCTTTTGAATTATGGTGCTGGAGGAGACTCTTGAGAGTCCCATGGACTGCAAGAAGATCAAACCTCTCCATACTGAAGGAAATCAACCCTGAGTGCTCACTGGAAGGACAGATTGTGAAGCTGAGGCTCCAGTACTTTGGCCACCTCATGAGAAGAGAAGACTCCCTGGAGAAGACCCTGATGTTGGGAAAGATGGAGGGCACAAGGAGAAGGGGACGGCAGAGGACGAGATGGTTGGATAGTGTTTTCGAGGTTACCAGCATGAGTTTGACCAAACTGCGGGAAGCAGTGGAGGACAGAGGTGCCTGGCGTTCTCTGGTCCATGGGGTCACGAAGAGTCGGACACGACTAAACGACTAAACAACAACAACAACAACAACATTTTAAAATGTCTGCATTCCTCCTTTCTTTCTTTCTTTCTTTCTTTCTTTCTTTCTTTCTTTCTTTCTTTCTTTCCCCTAAGGTTTTTGCTTTTTTGTAACTAACAGTATCAGGAGCAGGTTTCTCAATTAAATACCGACTCACTGTCTTAATCTTTATCCACGGTGTGCCTTATTGTGCCCTTATTCGCCCTTGCTTTAAATTGATTAGTAAATGAAAATGTTATTGCTCCTTTTAAAAAATCTAGCTTTACTAATGTCAGGCAGAAAAGGCAAGCTATCTGCATTGGCGTGTTCAAAATGAATCTAATCAAGACAGAAATGTCTCATTTCCCTGGGAAGTGCAAGCCAGAATTCATTACTATGACAAAGAAAGTAATGGTCTTCACTTTTTTTTTTAAAAAAAGGCCGTTTTAAAAGAGATTCTTTTTCTTTTATCTCTGAATGGTGTTTTTCTTACCTTGCCCCACAAGTCATTCTTACTATATTATTTTGAGCAACTATTGACATTGCCGAATCTGCTGAAATAGTGATGTTGTATGATGCATATTTTCCACAGAACACTCATTCATTCATTTCATTCATGCATGCAGTCTTAAGAAAACAATAGGTTGACAAAGTGCAGTTTTAGCAGCTCATTGTCACTGAAGCAGAAAAAAATACATATCTGCATTTTGAAGGAAATGTATTAATTTTTTCTTTGAAAAGCAAAACTTCCAGTCACTGCAGTACTGCATGGACTTGACAAACAGATCATGAGGATTTGTTCCTTCCACTCCTTGATTCCAAGCAAATATTTTAAAAAATATTTCCTCTCTCCATCAATTTTTAAAAACATAGACTTGCAAATCCTTTCTAAGTGTGATTTTGATAACCTTTCAAAATCTGATGAGATGTTTTATTTTCTTGTTTCTTTGAAGATAAAGAGGATTTTGTCCCGATATCCAAACACAATGGGATTGATAGACAAAGGAAATGCCAGTGGGGTCCTGCTGAAATGAGAAGCAGAGATCATGCAAAAGGATGAACAAAGACAAAGAGCCACACTCCACTTCTCATTCCCACTTCTCATTCCCACTCCTACAGCTAGGAGCCTCACTGATTGCTTCCTGCTCCTCTGCCTTTCCTTCTCTTTGACTTTTGTTGTTTTTAAGGTTTCTCTCATACTGAGTCACTTTTTTTCCTTCTTAAAAAAATCATATATTGACAGATGGTCTTTCTGCAGGTATCTCTTTCCCTGGATGTTCAATCCACGCTTGTTTCAATGACCATTTTCTACCAGTTTCCTTTCTACATTTTAAACACTTGCATCTTTAATTGCGTTTCTGTTCATGGAAGTCATAATAGGTTAGGTAAGATACATTTGATGGTGAGCACAACTCTTTTTTTAGGTTTCTCTTTTTTCCCACCTGCAAACCACTGAGAAATGCAATAGCGTTCCACTTAGTATTGCACATTCCCAGTAGAAACGTACAAAGCTGTAGCAAAGGACCAAATTCACAATCTAACAATTGCCCAGAAACCACCTCTTATTGTTCACTTGATATATCAACTGCATAAATTTCAATTTCCAAAAATAAATTCTACCACCAGTTAATGGATAACATGTCAAAACTGCTGTATCTAATTTTCCCCATTTTAGAGGCAAAAGCTGCAAACCCATGTACACTTTCCAAGAAGTAAGCCCTATTAAATGCAGTCCTACTTCTGAGCAAGCATTGATAGGATTGTGCTGTAATGCTTTTCTAACATTAAAAATGGCTACTGCAGCTCCAAGTTATCTATTTTATTAAAATGTGAAGCATATATAGAATGAATAGGATAAGCAGAAGTATAAATTCATCTCCCTACTATGTCCTGGAGATCCCAGGCACAAGTATTCCAGAAAGTCAGCTGTCAAAAGGAATCAGTGGGGTTTTCTGTGCCAGATAGTAGTGGTAGGTAGTGATGAGTCAGGATGGAACAAAATGTTACGAGGAAAACACAGGATTCCCCTACTGTAAATCCCTCCTCCCATAATGATGGAGTTGGGAGGGGGGAATTTGTGGGCAGCAAGGGAGCTTACCCTCCCCCTCTGATTTCTCCCTGCAAATGCTGTCTCTGGTAGTCATTTTCTCCCCACCCACCCCATCTGAGTTGTGAAAAAGGACGTAAGGGGGGGGGGGCGGGCGGACAGACGGGAGACAGACTTTTGAAGGAGGAACCAGAGTCTGCACATAAGGTTAATCTTCACTCTAGCTGCCCTCACCAATTACACCATGTATTCCTCTTATCTCTCAGCACATAAGCAAATGGGAGCCACATGCATTCACCTTGATAACATCTACTGTATGTTGTTCTTGCCCCCCTTTTTGCTATGGAGAGCAGTGGCTTTCTCCCCTGTAGATGGCGCAATAGTGTGTGTTCCATGCAGTTACGGGTGTTGCCATGGGTCATACCAGAGCCCCTAGTAAGTCACTGGGTCTTGGGTTTGGAGACTCCTGCTCTTAACGGTGCTATAGCAGCAATTCTCCCTAGGGGTGCCATCTCAATCTCAGCATTGTAGGTGCCTGCTGCCACAACGCAGACGTGCGATGTCACATGAACATGCCTGTGACATCACACACATTAAATACAGGCATGTGCATGTGAAGTCACACATCCAGGTTGCAGTGGCGGCTCCTCTTCCTCCTCCTCTCCGTGGGAAGGGGCTCAGACTCGAAGGCAGAGAGAATCTGCCTCTGTATCTGAGCCCCCCCCCCCCCAAAGGGTGCCTCACTTGCTGGATGTGAAGGGTGGAACTGAAATGCCTTTCTCTTAGAAGCAGCATCACTGCCGCCTGCCAGCTTTTCTCATTGACTTTGTGGATGTCCAGCACCCACAATTATATTATTGTGGGTGCCCAAGCACCCATGGCCCCTGGAGTTGGCTCCTGCTTTCACATTAAATCAGAATAAATAAAGTTTTTACCCCTTCCTTGTGGGGCCCTTTATTGCAGAGGGGAGAGGGCACCCTGATGCCTTTTGGTGAGTTACAACTCCATAACTCGGAAGGGTGAAAAATGAAGTTAAATTGTAAATCGTGCACCATTTCTCCACTTCTAGTTGCCCTCTTGCATAGTGGTTCTTGCGCAGAATGCTCAGTGTGTGCATTAAAATAATAAATTTGTTATCACTGTCTTTCTTCAAAGGCACTTTTTCTTTGAGGGTTAGGGCAACATGGTCCAACTCTGTCTACGCCAACCTGGTGCCCTCCAGATGTTGGCTGGGACTGATGGTAAACGTCTGGAGGACACCAGGTTGTCAAAGGCTGCTCTAGCTGATGGAAGAAAGAGTACGATGGTCTCATTTGCCTAGTCAGTCTGCTTCGAAATATACAATGAAATATTCAAATGGAAATAATCCCCCAGTGATGATGCCTCTGGGAAGAGTTAATTAAAAAGGATGAAATTGAATTAAAAATGACCTATTATGGACTGCCAGAAAGCCATCGCAAAACTTAGAAATATTATTCTAATAGCTTCCTTTTTGTGAGAAATTGCTCATTGCACTAAATAGGTCTATTTTGACAATGGGCAAATGACTGGCATTTCAGCTTTAATTATGTGGAACACCTAGGTGATTTCAAAACTACCCAGTTTTGAGAATGAGTAGAGAGAGAAAGGGGTACATTATGCAGCTAAGTTTTGAAGTTGTTGTAAGTTTAGGATGACCAGAAATTTTGTATGGGTCAAGATTATAATACTTAAATGCTAGATCACACTTTAAATAAAATCCCGTTCCATAGTTGTGTGTATCACAGATGGATCATAATGACAATAAAGCTTGTTTTCAGACATGTATTGAGTGGTGTGCTTTTCTACTTTTGTGAAGTGAGAGCATGTCCCTCCCCCCTGACTGTGACTTAGGTAGTATATTTGGAACTGGTGTGCTGGATGGTCCAGTCTGTGTGAGCTCCCCCCAGTTTCTTGAAGGGTGTGTGCGCACAATTTTAGCCTTTGTGAATCCAGGCCTCTATATGAAATTCAAAGTGTTGCTACTGACCTTTAAAGCCCTAAACAGCCTTGGCCTTGTATACCTAAAAGAGTGTCCCCACCTCCATTGTTCAGCCTGGACACTGAGGTCCATCACCCAGGGCCTTCTGGTGGTTCCCTCACTGCAGGAAGTGAAGTTACAGGGAATCAAGCAGAGGGCCTTCTTGGTGGTGGCACCCACCGTGTGCAACACCCTCCCATCAGATGTCAAGAAGATGAGTAACTACATATCCTTTAAAAGACATGTATATACTGTATATAACCTTTAGAAGTTTTTAATGTCTGATGTTTTATTATGTTTCTGTATATGCTGGAAGCTGCTCAGAGTGGCTGGGGAGACCCAGTCAGATGGGCAGGGTACAAATAATAAAATTATTATTATTATTATTATTATTATTATTATTATTATGCATTACATGCTACCGGATGCTCATAGCAGAGAGGTGAGGTTCAGACTGCTCCATGATGCAAGTTGGAGCTCCAGTGTTTGGTAGGACTGAGGGCTGTTGGCGCACTGCCAGTACTAGCTATGCTAACAAGTATATTCAAAGAGACAGGTGTTTCAATAGCAGTGATCACTGCTGTAAAGGGGAGTTATTTTTTCTGCTGAGGAATCGGGACTCTTGTCAGTTGGTAGTTTTATGTCTGAATTCTGTGTGTGCATTTTTCTTGCTCCTGCAACACTGTAAAGAAGGTGCTTGTCGTACTTTGATCTACCAATCACTTTTACTGGCTGTGCACATACAGCTAAGCGTGGGAATGCAGTGGAAGCAGTGGCATAGCGTGGGGGGTGCAGGGGGGGCGGCCGCACTGGGCGCAACATCTGGGGGTTAGGGTTAGGGTGCGCAAATCCACGGGTTAGGGGGCGCAAATCCACGGGTTAGGGATGCAAATTACTTGCCTTGCCCCGGGTGCTGACAACCCACGCCACGCCACTGAGTGGAAGCAATTACTTTGTGATTATTCTCTTTAGGTGATTGTTCTCTTTAGGTGTTCTCATTTTAGGTGATTGTAGTGGTTCCCTCTAGCAAACTCTTGGTGCAATGGGTCAGTGCATCTGGCTGTTAACCAGAAGGTTGGTAGTTCAAATCCACCCAGGGACAGCTGTTTGCAGAATTCCTGCATTGCAGAGGGTTGGACTAGATGACTCTCAGAATCCCTTCCAACTCTACAATTCCATGATTCTATGATTCCATGGTGCTTTAACTTATACAAATAAGCAAAAAAGATCAAGTTTTTTTCTTTTCATTTTTTTAAAGGCGAACACTGTTCTTCTCAAAGTGTCCCATCCTTGCATCTTTCGCAAGTGTAGTTGAGTAGGCATACACTTTTTAAAGTTTTAGTTGTATTTGTTGTATATAGAAAGGGAGCAGGAGAGGTCCACAGTAGACAGCTGCACCCTTGCCTGCTTTCAAAGTCCATTACTGAGTTGGTGTCCTTGGGAGAATTCCTATCAGTTTGTCTCAGTCTGTCACTTGTGAAGTGGTAGCTCAGCTTGCTCTCTTGGTTTTCATTGCAAAAACATAGAAGGTTTGGGGCCCTGGGCAAGAGTTTAGATCAGCACTACTGAGACTTTACGAGAATACATCTGTGCCCAACAGAGCTGAATACCTGGGTCTTCCTCGCCCCTACACTTGTTCAGCTCTTTTGACTACTTCCCTTTGTGTTTTTTCACAGTCCTGCTTACAGTATCTCATATGAACCTTCCTACAGTTATTCTCTTACTTTAGTTCCTGTGTTCTCATATGAACCATCCTGCAGTTCTTACTTTAGTTCCTGTGTTCAACATGTGACTTTATCTATGGTCTCAGATAACTGCACCCTCAGCAGTCTATGTCTTCCATCCTCTTTGTTTTGGTAATCCTAGTGGGCAGTGCTATTTTTCTAGAAAAATAGGTGCCGGAACTCACCATGAACACCTCCCTCGTTCTCTTATCATGGCAATGGCGCCCACCAGAGAGGTGCCAGAACCGAGTTCTGGTGAGCCCTGCTAGTGGGGCCATGTGACCCACATTTTGGAAATCTGAACTACATCTGTTAATAGTTCCATCTCATTACCATTGCCAACAAGGTGTACAAAATTATTTGCATCATTGTTAGTGTGCCATGAACCCCAATCCACCTCCATGGCAAAGCACTGCATTTACTTAGACTGCAAAATCACATTTTAGAGGCTAGTGTGAAGTGGCAGCTGAAAGTACTGGAGTTTTCACTACCCTTTTGCCTTTGACCTGCCTCAATCTTAAGGTCCAACTTCACATGAGGGTGATAGATCCATGTCTTAAAGAGGGTTGCGGGGTGGTGGTGGAGGAGTGTAGCTGAAAGCACGAAAGGGTCGTGTGGGTGAGGGCCATTGAATTATCCCCCTTCTGATGGCTCCCCAACCCTTGGCAGTGCATCCCCTGAAGCCATTTCCTCTGAAGTAATTTCCCCTATCTGGGCTTCAGTAATGGAAGTTAAGCCTGTAAGGAGAGAAGCAGCTGGAAGGGGGCATGCGTCAAGTACATCACCCCTTGCCTGTGTATTCCTTACCGTCGGCTTTACATGTGATTGGGGGATACAGCACTTGTGCTTGGTTGGGAACATATGTAGCTCTGTGGCTGAGTATCTGCTTTGCTTCCTATAATTCTAAATCATTGTCATGTGTAGTTTAGGACTCAGGTCCTTTATACCTAGGACATGTTTGTTTGTTTGTTTGTTTGTTTGTTTGTTGTACTTCTTACCAGAAGGATCCGGAATGGATTGCAGCATTTAAAAACACAGTGCAACCAGAAAAATAAAAGAACACCCAATAAAATCCTAAAACAATAATTCCATATAGCTCATTACAGGGAGGACACCAAAATGAGTTCTTCAGTTTTCAAAGGCCAGGATAAAGAGATGAGTCTTTACTACCTTTTACTAAAATGAAGATACTGTATACTTTGCAAAGATAGTGTTATTATTGTTGTTATTATTATTTAAATTTGTATACCGCTCTTCATCTGTAGATCTCAGGGTGGTTCACAGTATAAGAATACAAAAAACAACAACACAAAATACATAATAAAAACAACAAGAAGAACAAAACAAACCAATAACCCTCCTCCCCCAGGAGGCAAAATATTCACTTATGTGTATGTGCTTAGGCAGGGCCAGCCCAAGACATTTGGGCACCTGAGGCAGACCTCAATATGATGCTCCCCTTGCTACCTACCAGGGAAGAAAAGGTCAAGGAAGAAAAGGTCAGGGAAGAAAAGGTCAGGGAAGATCTACATCAGGAACAAGGTGGGCCAAGAAAGATTGGCATCGGGATTTGCTACCCTGGTGGACCCTGCTGCCTGAGGCAGTCATTTCACCTTTCCTCGTGGGTGTGTTGGCTCTGTGCTCGGCCATACGAATTCTCCCCCCTCCCAGAGCCCCTTACGTCATATGTGAAACAGCCCTTACTGGATTTGTTACTATGTCACTACAAACATTTGTGCTTGGTTGCTGTTTCTTTCCAGCCTCAGCCTCTGAAGATGCAGTACTGAATTGGACATAGCAATTTCCATGGCAACCCATGTTAGTTTCCATGGCAACTTAAGATTTTCACAAGCAAGAGATTACAACTTCACACTATCAAACAGTGGAGAAGCTACGATAGAGGAGAGACTGTTTTAGTCACGTGCATTATTTGACTGATGGGGAAAGACTAAAGAACTTAACTTTCCCCATTTAATTCCCTTTTAAAAGATCATGTTCATATTCAGGTTCTCGTTTAAAAGCCATTACATTGGAGCAAGCAGCTTGGCTCTGTAATAATACCTTGCCCCACGTGTCCCTCTAAAGTGCCCCATGTGTAACTCAGCAGACACATAATCAAAGCAAGCTTCTTTGTTTTCATGGTACATGGGTTAAAACTCATTTAGGTTGGTTTGAAAATAATGTTAGAGAAAACGTGGCTTGCATTGGAATTAAATGGTTTTAAGTTTCCACTCTATGATCCACTCACATATTTCACAACATACAATTCTGTGGCCAGGCAAGCCAAATGCTCTGCTAAGAAAAGCTTAAATCGGTTACCTGCATTGAGCAAATTTGCATATTTTTCATACTGCAAAATTTATTTTGCAATTTGTGCTCTTTCTGCTTAATTTAATAGTGGGGAAGGGAAGGAAGCCATGGAGAACACCAAAGTCCCAACCCCAACCACTGTGAAAGCTTATCCAGCCATCTTCCTGCCTCCCTGAGCTTTTAGCACACAATTTCAGTCATCTTGGAACTAGAGGGGGTAAAATCTTGAACTGATGAATTGGATTCAAGTGCTTAATGTTGATATTTGGTACTGCTTGATACTATGAGCTTTTTATATATACTGTGATTTACTTGTGGTTTTTGATGTGAGTTGGATCCAGAAGACGTTAGTCACATTTTTAACTATCCATGAGCATCAGTGATGTCACTGTGGATAAATACTTCCTTTGGTTCCATTTCTGTGGATCTGTGTAACTGATGTTTTGGATATAAACCACATTGAGCAAGGTAGATTAAGAGAGAAAGGAATAAATTGAGAATTACATTTTGCTTTTTCAATTAGCTCCTCAGGAAGCCTAATACCACATTCTGCATTTCTCATCCCCTTCTTTGGAACTGAGGCGCACATGCAGCCCTCTGAGAAAGGAATATTTATCGACCCCCTAAATTCACAAAGCCTTACAACTGAAATTAAACACTGAGTGTTTAGGATAGGGAAAGGTTAACTGACAGCTGACAACACCATAAAAGAGAAAGATAGTTGTGACAGTTCAGGAAAGTCTGTAAGAAGAAATGGGTTTTGAGGGATGTGTGGGAGGGGTGGCTTGTGAAAGAAAGTGGGTTAGACTGTTCCAAATATGCAAAGCCATAAGGCAGAAGGCGTGGGGAGGCAAGTTGGAGAGCATCTGCCAACAGCACATGAATTAGGAGCAGACTGAACAAGAAAGGAAAGGTGATACGTGTGGGGCTACTCCATTTTAAACTCCCCTCAGCCTTGCTAGGTAGGTTAGATGGAAAGGTATCAAGTCAAATCTTTATTACGCCCATAGGTCAGCATAAGGTAAAAGCACCTAGAAACACAAGTAGAGACTGCTAAATAGGCAAGAGGGCAACTGTAAAAGTAAGAGGCACTCATACTCATTCTCTCAGTTATGATAGACCAGGATAAGATAAAAACGCATAAGGCATCGAAGTCAAGCAGAATATAAATGTTTCCAGATGTAAACCTTCAGTTGTGTGGTACATACCATCCTCCGACATATGTCCATCATAGCAGCACAATATCTGGCGACTGAATATGTTATATCAGGGTTTATATCTTGGAGCAATAAAGATATATGGAATTGGTCTATGTGTCCTGGAAATTTGTGTATTATTGGCAGAATGAACATGACATGTATATTTGTATAATACTGGCAATGGGGGAAAAACCATGTTCAATTGTTTCTATGTATATGCTCAGAGCCACAGGGACATTTTCTCTCCTCATAAGGTTGTCTTCCTGAAATGACCTTCTGGATGGCTGAGGGGAGCTTTGCAACGAGCCAGGGTGAAAGCCTGTTTCTTCTTTTGTTTCTTCAAGATTAGTTAAATATGCCATTGGTGAGGTGAGATATCTACTCGTTTCAATGATAATAAAAACATGCAAAGGTAGTTTCTCCAGCTTCTGTTGAGTTTTATGATATGTATCCAGGTTCCCCCCGGGAACAAGTCCGAAATAACAAACTGGCATTTTTTGTTATCCTGTTCACTCACTTCTATATGCCTGGACATGTGTTCACTTGCACAGCTGAAAAATTCCTACCAGGCCCCCTCAACAGGCGATCAACCAAGATCCACGGGAGCAGGAAGCTGACGGAAGAGTTCCCGGCTGTGCGGCTGCTCAAATGCGGCAAACCACGCCCCCCAGCCAGCCAGATTGGCTGGCTGCAGCTGTGATGTGGGCCAGGACTCCCCAGTGACACGGGGGACTTGACATGCCCCCGCTAAGTGGGAGAGTGCAAGGCCAGCACTCATGCCCGCCCTCCTGTGAAGGAGAGTGGCTTTGCATTCAGTACAGGTGGTGCCATGATGAAATTGAAAAAATATGTAACAATGATTATGGTATGTTGCACAGAAGAGCAGATAATCCTCCTTTGCTTGATAATAAATGTCTTTAGCTTCAAGCCAAATAACCTCCAGCTAAAAGGATGTGAGGTGACAGGGCAAGGAAGAAGTGTTGGAGAATCTCTGTTGGCGATTGTGCCGGGCCAGGTGAAAAAATAGCCTGACTATGAAATGGTTTTTCTATGTTCATATAAATGCCAATGCAGTTCAAATGCCCAATTTTTGTTTATGATTGACACTTGAACATGCCAATTGCTATACAACTGTACAGTTAAGTTTGCTATTCTGTTCACGCACTGAGTGCGCTGGAAGAATAATACACTCCCCATTCTCTGCTTGTTTCCTTTTTTTCTTTTTCTGTAATTGCTGCTCTTCTCTGTGTTGACGTTTCATGTGGGTTGAGTGTTACAGACCAAGGAGTTGTCAGTAGATCTGTTGGAACGAAAGCTGTGATTCAGTGTTTCCATGTGTTGTGAGACGGCAGAATCTCCAAGAAGATAGTAGGCCTGGGCGATATATCAGTATATGTGGGGGCAGACTGCAATGACAGCTTCACTCAGCGGTATATCGCTGGTGAAAACATCACTGCTCTTGAGTCCCTCTGCCTCCAGTGCCCAGTGTGCTAAGGGAGAAACAAACTAGCCGGGAGCTGGAGGCAGAGGAACTAAAGTGGTGGTGATTTCACCAGCAATATACAGATGGTGAAACCGCCATGGCGCTCTGCCCCAGCAGGGGGAGAATCAAGCTGAATCTGTGAGGTGCGGATACAGCTTGTTCCTTCCTCCACTTCTTTAAACTGTTTGGCTGAGGAGCACGCTGCTGCCCTCACCTCAGCCAAGCACTTTTTATGGAGCCCCCAACCCACCACCGACTTGCACAAGCCAGCGGCAGGATGGGGGCTCCATTAAAGTGCTCCCCCTCCCCAGCTGAGAGAGCCTTGACACTGCTCCTGCTTGCATGGGAGTAGGAAAGAGCCCGACCCCTCCTGGCTGCTTTCTCTGGGAGGGTGTGCTGAGCCTTTCCTCCCAGAAAGACAGAGCCCACCCTCCCAGTGGAAGGCAGCCAGGCAGTGTAGGGGCTATTTGATGCTGCTGGCAGGTCCAGCACTCACCAGCAGCCTCCAGCAGCCCCCCCCCCTCTGCAAGACACGGATAGCTTGGGTTTGCACCCCGTGCTTTGCGGACTTTGCCCGGAAGGGTGGGCTGCATCATTCCTCCTGGGAAACGACCCCCCACTGGAGGAAAGAGCACACTTGCACAGGCGAAGGTGAAGGCAGTCAAACACACGGAGCCTGACAGTTTCTGTGCACTTGGCTACTGCCGCTTGGTCCATGGGGGTGTATTTTTGATGTGATTTTTCTTTGGAGCTTTCCACTAAAAGCCATTCATTGTTACAGAATAAAACAATGGATGTTACACTTTTACCCTTCAATAGTGCTATCATAAACAGTAACTCACTGAGGCAAAAATGTTGGATCGCACCACGGCTCCATATGCTCAGCACACTCTTTCCTATAGCAACCAAACAAATGTCCATAGGATGCTGGAAAAACAGAACAAGATGGAGGCAATTGGTTCCTGAGCACCTTCCACCACCACCCTCCGGCACAAATCCACACACATTTTTCCTACTAGCCTTAACTGCATTTGTTATACTGGAGCCTACATTAACTGTTGTGAATCTACCCAGGGTTAGGTAACCCTGGTTTTGTATCCCAGGCAAGAAGGACTGCTACTTCACACTAACCATAGTTAACATAGGTGCCAAAATAAATTTCTGTTAAGGCTCATGAGACAGGTGGGGATGGGGGTAGGGGTAGGGGTGGGGTAGGGGGGTGGAGGAATTTGCGAAAGAGAGGAGAGGGTATGGAGGATCCCATGGCCTGTTTGTTAGAGTGCTAGTATTAATACAGTATGAAGTAGAAATTCAACACTGATTTGTCTTGCTCATGAGTCTCATTTTCACAGGTTTGTGGGGAGGAAGGAGTCTTCTGGAGGGCTTCAGAAATGAAATGGATGCCCTCTAACTGGAGCATCCATGCCCTTGAGCTGTGCTACAGCACCAGCTGGAGCTGGTATTGATTTTAGCCATTAGGTTTTGAAATGTTCTCAAAATGTTTTCTTTTAGCCATGGGGATCCTCCCCAAAAGTTAATAATACCCCAGAGAGATATCATTGGTGCGTGTTTTGGAAAACAGCCAGTTAGAAAGATGATAGCACTCCCTGGAGGATAGTATGCTGTTTGTCAGCAATAAAATCACATCTAAAGCAGCAATTCTCAAACTTTATGATACACAATTTCACTAGTTCAAGAAAAGAGTCTTTCCAAATCCAGATAAAGATTCATCTGGCAATGGTTATTATTGCCCCTGATTTACAGGATGATGTTTAGGAAATGTGCACCTTGCCCCATTATAAAGTGCTAGAGCCAAAAAAAAAAAAAATGGAGATTAAATTGGCAAAACCACATCACCTCACTTTTTCTTTTTCTTTTTCTTTTTATTGTAATTTCTTTTGTAAAGCTTTCATATTTTAATTAATTCAGATTTCGTTCTTTCAATTTCACCCCAGATTATTTTGGAAAATGATTTATTTCAGTGAAGTTCTTAAGCATGCAAAGAAAGAAAGTCTGTAGCCCCTAAATAAGTGATTTGGATGGAGTCAACCCCCAAGAGGGACCCTCTTGCCCCAAGTGCCCTTGGTGGGGAAGCAGGCTCCCCCTCCCCCACCATATTCGCGCAGATAGTCTTTCTTTCCCTGGATGCAAACCAGTGAAGACTCTGTAGCCCTTGTTTTATATTGGGGAGGGGAATCACAGTGCATTCACAAAAGTGACTAGAGGATGGGAGACCATTCTTGTCATGGACCCTTGGGGCAACAGAGTCTTTTCGGGGGGGACAGCTTCCCTTCACCAGCTGATTTCATGCATGTACCTTTTGTTTCCCCTAATGGAAAGCAATGGGGACTCTGCAACTTACTTTAAGAGCATTTGAAACATGGTTCCACTGGGCAAGAAGCAATGCAGTGCAAATTGCAAAGTCAGGCAAACTTCACCAAAATGGCACCTGCCTGCTTCCTCTCCAGTCTCATTCCCTCCCCAGTTTTTCCCAGATTTCTTTTCCCCATGAGAGGGATGAAAATGCATCTATTATGATAGCTTTGGGTAGCGGTGAAAGGGGCAAAGAGGCAGTGAAAAGTGAGTGGTTTATCTTTGACGAGGGTCAATGAAGTCTTGTCAGATTCCCTGGTACCTCTGTCGCCTCTTGTGGCGTAGCTTCCCCTTGTCTCTTTGCAGTCCTTCACATAGGCATCTGGTTGGCCAGCTGGGCCTTTGGCCTAATCAAGCAGGGCTCTTCTGCTATCCTGCATGTCTCTGACCTACTGTTCATTATCTGCACAGTATAAGGCATCTTGGAACACCTGGCTTCTTATACTTCAGATGGCTCTTCCTGGCTCTAAGGCTAGGAGGAGAATATGTGCTGCTTTTTACACCTACTGATAGTTGTCACTATGGCAACAACTTGAACACGTGGTAACCTCAGAGCAGTTGTAATACACTTCAGTCATAAAGATGGTAATTTAAGCACAAACTAGCACAAAATAACTAGCGCAAAATAAATATAACGCTGTGGGCTTGCTAAATGTTGTTGGTTCTTTAACTGACATGCTGGAACAGATTACAGACAGTACTGAATGGAGGAATGAGATGCAAAGAGCATCTTCCATTTCAAATATAGACTTGAAACTCGGCTGACAAGTTGGTAGAACTGATGCTACATATTTTAAAGACTGCTTAATATTTACTTTAGGTTAAAGAAAAACCCTCAGGACTGTTTTAAGTCCACTTGGGCAGGATGTAAATGTAAAAAAATAAATATCTAAGATAAACAGAACTGCAGGTAGCTCTAAATATGGGAGAAGGGGATGCTGTTGATGGCTTCTAATTGGCAAGCAGCCGCAGAGTTGCTGCCTTAATTTATTTCAGTTTCCCAGGAATATTAGCATTTTCACTTTAAGGTCTGTATGAAAAAGAAGCTTGATAATGAGACATATTTTTAGCATGAAGTTCTTTTTATCCAGGAATTTTTAATCCACTTTAATACTCAGCATAGTGCTACTTGTTTTTCACTCCTTCTGCACATCACAACGTTGTTTTGTGGCAGTTGAGCGTACTCTGAAGAACTGACACAAACTGCCTAGCAGCAAGGCTGCTGTGAATCTGTTTTTCATTCTGAATGCAACAGATACTTTGCGGCCACAAAAACAGTGTTTCATATGATTGGGAACATAAGCTGAAATGTTGAACCTTGTGAAGCATACCTGAAAGGTTCATCGTCAGTGGACATGGACAATATCAGGTACACCATGTTCCATATCTCATTCTGCAAGATGGACAACCCAGGATGCTCAGGAGCAGGAAACATGCTCAGAGTGTGCCAGGTTTTATTCATATTTAGTAAATCCATGACGGTTCTGCTTTTGAGAATAAATGTTAGGAAATCTGTGTGAAGAGGTGTTTAACCATGCAGTCCTCTACATGGTAGTAATCATTGTGTGAACTTGCAATTGTGATTGCATTGCACAGAGACTGCAGTTTAAACAAAAAGTAGCAATTTAAGAGGTTAAAAAAACCCACCCTGTAGAGTTGTACCATTAAAGCTAAAGGAACTTCTCCAATGTAAACAGACAGAAAATGGAGTTTGGAAGGACCCATTACATTGTGTGAGAATGTAAGGAAATGAACAATTTTCAAAGTGAAAAATGAACTAAAAATAACTTTTTACAATTTTGTAAAGGATTATACTACCTTAGTTTTAATTTCTTTTAATATGCCACCGACTGCTTTGGGAATAAACTCAAACTGGGACTGCAAATGCTGTCATTTGCTTTCCCCAGAGCCAGATTGTAATTATCTTATTCGCTTGTGTTTGTGCAATCAAAGGTTTCTATTTGTATGCCTTACCAGCCATGCTAACAGGCACATCAGCATAAGATGGCACGAAAACGCTACAGTATTTTTGAGGCCTGCCAATTGTAGTAAATGTTGAAAAGACTCAGTAGAGCATTTGCATGTATCAATAGAAGCAAGTATAAGGAGAAACATTCTGCATGTAAGCTCCTAGTGATGCTTCTCTAAGCTTAGCGGGACAGGTCTCATTCATTTTTTTCTTCAAGGAGCATTACCAAAATAGCAATTACTGTGCTTTAAAGCTGTCCAAGTTCAAATCAAAGGAGTGATTGGAAAACTAAAAAATAGTTTTCGGATTTGTAGATGTACATGCTCCATTGTATTTGTCCCACAGCTCACACAACTCTGTATGCAATTATATAGAACCTCTCAAAGACTAAATATAAAAATAAGCCATTTATATTCCACCCAGTATCTGTTTCTTTAAATATAGCTTTATTAATTATAGCTGTATAATTCAGCATTCCATTGTGGGCCTCCGGGAGAAAAACATTCAAAACAGATATTTGCATCTGGTGATCTCGTTGCTGGAGTCCTGCTTAGGATTTCACACAGCTGGGCCACTGCCACTGCACTTTGAGTGATTGAGAACAAAGCTATAACACTCCCGGGGGTTTGTGGACAGTTTTTTTCCAGCCTGTGGATTATCCTTTAGCAACAAGTATACTTGTAGAAATTCTTTTCTCTTTATTGAACTGAGGAATATTTGGATGGAACTTTGGCTTTGAGACATCCTGTATTGCACTTGAATATGATTTTGGTATTGCATACATTATGTAAAAGCCGTATTTAAAGAAACAGACACTTGGTGGAATATAAATGAATTGTTTTTATTGTGGGATCACTCTTGTGAACTGAAAGAGACCTGCCCGAGTGCTGAAAGAAATAAGTTCAAGGCTCCAGTGAGCCTGAAGCAGTCACCAACAGAATAGGCTGCACGCTGCATCACTACTTTGCCCTTCCTTCCTTCCTTCCTTCCTTCCTTCCTTCCTTCCTTCCTTCCTTCCTTCCAGTTGTCTTCTGCTGGGAGTGGGTAATTCTGTAACATCTCTGCATCATGTGTGATTTGATCGTACAGCAACATTAAAAACATGTCTAGTTTCAAGGGAGACTGTTCATTGCATCTTTGCCTTAAATCTCAATGTGTCACAGCCCTGGGTTTCTCTCCGTCCATTCAGGAGCTATAAAATATATATCTTTAAAATTTGAAATCGTAACATGTTGCCAAAGATCAGCAACAATGCCCTAGTAGTGTATCCAAATTGATTCTGAAAAACAAACAAACAAACAAACAAACAAACAAACAGCAAGTGACATTGAGGATTTTAAATGTTCCACACCAGAAATATACTTTGTATTTATTGCTTTTGGTCTCTTAGTTTTAAATATAATCTGTTCTCACATTATGTTAAGAAAGCAATTCCCCCACTGTGCAACATGAAGAATCAAAACAAATAAAGGCTGATGAGTGTGCCCATTATAGTTCTGGTTGAGTCTGTGCTTGCCTTCTTCCATTCTGGAGGAATGCCCAGAGCAGCTGCTGACACACAAGCACAGGAGTAGGTTTCTCTGAGGGCAGATCATTTTCTTTTTTCACATTTGAAGGGCCAAACTATATGTGGTCTTTGTCCCTGCACACTTAGAATAATTGAATTGCAGAGCTGGAAGTAGCCCTGACGATCATCTAGTCACACTGCCCTGAGACCTCCGGGTATAGGGCGATATATAAATTCAATCAATCAATCAATCAATCAATCAATCAAATAATAATAATAACCAAACCCCGCAATGCAGGAATATGCAGCTGTCCCATACAGGGATCAAACCTGCAACCTTGGTTTTATTCAGCACCACACTCTAACCAATGGAGCTTTAAATAAATAGACAGTGTTGGTTGGATGGGGGGAAAGAGAAAATGGATTAGGACCATAGAGTAGGGTGACCCTTTGCCCTTATCCTGATCCAAATTGAGCCCCCATCCCCAAATATCTGCTCTTCTCAACAGGAGGAAAGCTGGTCTGACCTGCGTTTGGAGCTATCCAGGTCCTCCAAGTACTGAGCTCCTTTTAATTCAGGATCTCCAGAATGAACCCCTGGGCCCAAGCTTGCTTCCCAACCTGGCGATGCTCGTTCCTGGAACAGAATATCTTGTCAGCTTCAAGCTTGCTCTGGGGGGCAGGTCTGTGAATACCTGAAAGAGAGCTCCACCTCTCCACTGCTGGCTTCACTCACACAGGATACTCCCAGGTCTCATAATGTACTGTCCTCGCGCACCTCCTGCCCCACCAAAACCATGATGACAGAGGCTTTTGCTTGGAGAGTAAGAAGAGATCTTTACTTTTTTGTTTGTTTGTTTCAGATGGGATTTTAATGGGCTTCGTAAAGCCAAAAACTCAGCACAGGAACTTCCTTATCCACTTCACATACAATGTCTCAAGAGACAGAAAGAAGCATGTATGTTGTGTAGTAACACACGTATATCAAAATTACATTGGAAAAGGCACTTGTGTCAGCGTTTAGATATTGATTCTTGGTTTTTCTCCTTAAAAATAAAAAAAAAAATCTGTTATTCTTAGACAGTGATGGCATAGATGCAAAATGTCCACCACTGCCATGCATATGGAGATGTTGCTCCCCATAGCATAATAAGGAGTTAACACATTTTGCAAACCCAGCATTGCCACTTTTCTTTTCAAAACATCTGCTATAGCAGAGGGTATTAGGGAAATGAAAGGTTTGTACATAAATCAATCTGTCATCAAGGCACTACCATTTGGAGAAATAAATTTATATTCTAAGAAGGAGGGGAAGGAACACAAATGCCTGTTTCTTCTCCATTATGTGCTCTTAAGTTCAGGGTAGTGCAATGGTGGTGGAAGAGAAGCGTCAAAGGCGACAGCTGAGGAAGTCCAGTGGTTAACAGCCTTCAGGGGAAAGCTTTCATCTGCTGAGGAAGCCCCACCTCACTAAGATCCCACATGATCTGGGAGTCTTACCTAGAACACACCCCTTATTTTCCTGATGCTGCAGGAGAAGATGGGTAGTGATGAATAAGCTGTGTTTTCAGAGAAGATTGTTGTCCATACTACTTTTTCACATAGTTACCCCAGCATTTCCTAGTATACAGTCTGAACATCACTGGTTAATTTTGTTTTTCTGATACCATAGCTACAAACTAGTCAGCAGCTAAATTTAGCTGACTGTAACATATCTCACTTTCTGATCAATATGAACCACTTCAATTTATCCAAGTGCCCAAGCTTTTTTCAACCATAAAAAATTCCAAACTTGGTTCAGAATAAAGTGTTGGTGTGTGAATTTCCGTTTGATACTTTAAAGGTTACTGTAATTTTTAAAAACGGAGCTTTGATTTTTAATGCGCACTGCACAGAAAGAGAGGCACAATGTTATACTTCGATATTACAGCGGTACCTCGGGTTACAGACGCTTCAGGTTACAGACTCCGCTAACCCAGAAATAGTACCTCGGATTAAGAACTTTGCTTCAGGATGAGAACAGAAATCGGGCTCCCGCGGTGCAGCAGCAGCAGGAGGCCCCATTAGCTAAAGTGGTGCTTCAGGTTAAGAACAGTTTCAGGTTAAGAACGGACCTCCGGAACGAATTAAGTACTTAACCCAAGGTACCACTGTAATTAGATATGATGTTTTATCATGAAGCACACTGCTAGAAGGTACAGTGCATTCTGGATCAGATTATCCAGTATATAAAGGGGGAAATACGACAGGGAAGAGAGCAGCACACCAGAGATTAGAGTAATGGGGATTCTATTTACCTCTGTCATAAAGCAGAGTTTGCAGGAGACTTAGCTAGAACCGTGAATGAAATCAGGTGGTAATTTTATCTGGAGGACCCAGTGGCAATGCAGAACATTGAATCACAAGCAGGAAAACAGGTAACGGAGATCACAAGACAGGAATGTGGAGTGAAGTCAGATGTGCATGATAAATAGAAACAAACTGTCTAGTGATGAGCTGATACCCCAGCCTTCCTTAATAAGGAACAAGGGACTTGCCATACCTCCTCTGAAGGAGGATGGGGGCTCTGAGGGTTTCCTAGGTCCTTTATTTTTTATTTTTTATGTCTGTGATTTTCAGATGAGGAACAGTATACACATTTAATCAATTATAATCATAATAATTTATTTTTACATTTGTATCCCACCTTTCCTCCAAGCACCTCAAGGTGGCATGCATAGTTCTCCTCCTGACCCTTTTATCTGCACAAGAACCCTGTGAGAGGTTAGGCTAAGAGACCATGATTGGCTTAAGATCACCCAGTGAGCTTCATGGCTGAGTGGGGATTTGAACCCTGGTCTCTCAGAGTGGGACGCAGGTGGCGCTGTGGGTTAAAGCCTCAGCGCCTAGGACTTGCCGATCGAAAGGTCGGCGGTTCGAATCCCTGCGGCGGGGTGCGCTCCCGCTGCTCGGTCCCAGCGCCTGCCAACCTAGCAGTTCGAAAGCACCTCCGGGTGCAAGTAGATAAATAGGGACCGCTTTCTAGCGGGAAGGTAAACGGCGTTTCCGTGTGCGGCTCTGGCTCGCCAGAGCAGCGATGTCACGCTGGCCACGTGACCCGGAAGTGTCTCCGGACAGCGCTGGCCCCTGGCCTCTTGAGTGAGATGGGCGCACAACCCCAGAGTCTGTCAAGACTGGCCCGTACGGGCAGGGGTACCTTTACCTTTACCTTACTCTCAGAGTTAGTCCAACATACTAACCACTACACCCCACATATACACATAGTCCTTGCTTGATGATCACTTCAAAGGTATTTGAATTTGTCCCTCTCCATTCTCTATCTCCATTGTCTAAATTTAATCCAGTCTTTCCCCCAGTATTGTATGACATTCTGTATTATACAGTATATAAGGGTGGTGTGCTACTTTTTTCATGGTTCACCATTTCTCTAATTTTAGATAAGTACCAAAGCCTGCATTTGGGTGACAACTTTGGAGGATTACATAACTAGTAGAGCGTAACTCCTTGGCATGGAAGACATATTGGCCCCTTTCATTTATATTTAGAGCGGGGGAAAGTACCTTAGAGTACTACCCTGAGAATTCACCTCCACCCCCAAATGGAAGTTTAAGTAGGCATAGTCATAGATTGAACCAATAAATTTGCCTTAAATGAAAATGGTTCTTAATTCTTCCACATTTGCACCACCCTTTACCTGAGAAACAATAGTGTGTTTCCTGAGTTACCCCAATTTAATATGATGCTTGGAAATTTATCTATGTGCATTAGGTATTAAAGCTCATCTTCATTGAATGGTGATTTATAATAGTGACAGAACATCACTAGTGCCTACATGACTGCATGCATATTAATTAGTTGGTGAATTAATAATGGTGACTTGCATAAGCCATCATAGAGGAAATTCCACAGAGCTTTCAAGTCCCCTCACCTGCTTATTCACATCAACAAGTGATTACAGGCCTAGACCAAGGCTGGACATAGCATCACCACAACTAGTTCTATTTAGAGGACTGTGGAGTAACAGTCTGAACCACTGCCATGTTATAAGAGCAGAACAGCACTGACCACCTCTCCGCAAAGCGTCACTGCCACCAAATGTGGGGAGATGGGGGCTCTAGAAAGGTCAAGCCCCTTCACAAACCTGAAGCAGTGCAATCCTCAGGTCAGGCCTTAGCACACCAATCACTGTTCATAAAAAGCAAAACTCCATTTGCTGCATTCAGGTCCCTTGCAGGTCTGCTGCCACGTGCAGAGTTCCCTTCAAAAAGTGTACCACTGAAGCTTAAACCTGGCCACCAAAGCAGCACCCCCAAACCACAAGTTGGTTTCACATCTTCTACTGTTAATTTGTACAAACTAGTCTGCCATGTTTGATTACAAATGAGGACTATCACTGTCACCATACAGGAAAAATTAATTAAGAGAATTTATTCTGAAGTGCCTAATTGTGTGTTCTTCTTTTCTCATTTATACCATGTTAATGCACATCAACAAACATTTTTCTCTTGCCAAAAGAATTTGTCACTGACTATGTGTTTTTTGTGAAATGGATTGAAATTAGAGTTTTGCTGCTTCTTTTTTTAAGTGCATTGTGATTTCACATATAGGCCCAGGTGGAAGCAAACCTTATTTTGCCCTCCATCGGAACCAGCAAACCCTGCAGAAATCTGATCCTAGGAGCAAATTCCACTTTTTGATATTGATTTAGGGGACAAACATAAACCATAGTTTGTCGATTCAGATGAAATGGCAAAGTATGCTTTGTTTTCAAGCAGGAAAGGGGGCTGGGTTATTGTTGTATGGGAAGAGTACAAGGACTTCACATAACTCCAAGACGTGGTTTAGTGTTATGTATCAAATATCCATTTGATACTGCAGTCTCCATAACTACCCATCCCAGTCTTTATTAATTTTCATCTTGGTCCACATAACAAGTAGATGGGTACCAGACAGTCACTTTCATTTATTTTCTGTACTCCAAGCCATATTAGGTTCAATCAGTGTTTTCAAAACTGGATTAACTAGGTGATGTTGTGTAAAATTATCTCCTAGAAAAAGAATAAACATTTCTAAGGGAACAGAAAATGGATTCTGTATAGTTAATGTAGTACCTCTTCAGAGAAGTGGCTATGTTCTCAGCGTCCTGTTGTAGTTGTTTTAAATGATTTAAATCGTATTACTTTGCCATGGAGTGGCATTGGTGATATTTTTTTAAAAAAATTACATCCTGCTCTTTTTTAGAGTGCCTGATCACCCTCTTATACAGGCTTACATCCACCCAGGGCGAATCATTCAGTGTTTTGGCTATACAATGAATGAATGAATGGCTATACAAAACACTGAATGTATTCAGTGTTTTGGCTATACAGTGTTTTGGTCAGGATTCCAGAGAAGCGGACACGGAGCAATGGATCCAAACTACAAGAAAGAAGATTCCACCTAAACATTAGGAAGAACTTCCTGACAGTAAGAGCTGTTCGACAGTGGAATTTGCTGCCAAGGAGTGTGGTGGAGTCTCCTTCTTTGGAGGTCTTTAAGCAGAGGCTTGACAACCATATGTCAGGAGTGCTCTGATGGTGTTTCCTGCTTGGCAGGGGGTTGGACTCGATGGCCCTTGTGGTCTCTTCCAACTCTATGATTCTATGATTCAGCTAATGATTTACCTTAGCACAAAGTTGAATTCCTCCCTCTATAAATGAGTGTTGAATAGGCCAAGTTACATTTTCTGTTGCCTTTTTATTTTGCCTTTTGAAGGTATTAGTAAACTATCTGCCAACTAAAAGAAGATGGTAATTACAATTTGCATCCTACTTCATAGTCAAAAGTCGGCTCTTACAGTAAATTACAACAAAACACAACAAATCATTATAAAATGCTTGAAACAAACAAAACAAAAGTCAACATCAACTTTAAAAAAATTACATTATCACCTGCAGGAGTAAATAGCATACTTTACAAAAGGAGTGGAGATATATATTTATTATTGCTGGTTTTATTAATATTATGAGTTTTATGGCAGTTGTATTATAATATATTTTATCGTAATTGGAAATGGTGTTATCTGTTACTGTGTGCTGGTCACCTTAAATGAGTTTTAACTCATAAAGGCAGCCTATAAATAAAAACCTGGTCCTCCAGATGTTATTGGACTCAAGCCCCCACCAGCCCAGCCAAAATGGCCATAGGTCAGAGAAGATGAGAGATGCAGTCCAGTAGTTTCCATACCCTTGTTTAAAACATCTTCCTAACGGTCAGGAGAAAGCTAGCTAAATGGCGCACCCTCCCAGCGTTAAGTAAGAGTTCCTTGAATTCTTCCTGGCCAGTGGTATACACGTCTAGAAGTCACAGAAACCTGGTGGTCAAAGCTCCAGATTATGCTCCACAGGTGTAAAATGAGCTGCTGTGATGTCACAGAATGTCTGCAAACATTCTGGCTGAATTAATAAAGCTTTCTGCAAATGTTCATGTACTTCCAGGTATACATTTTGAATTTTTTATTGTGATATGTGAGTATGCTATGAAACCTTGGGGTGTTGGGGAATCATTTTCGTGAACTTTTTGTGTGTGACCTGTATATAATAGCAAGGGAGGTCTTGGTGACTTCTTGAAATATAACCTTCCCAATGATAAAACTGCAGAAAAGTGGATCAGATGTAGTGGCACAAGTACTGCATGCAAGCTAAACAAGCATCCTGCCGTTAGAATCATAGAATTGTAGGTTTCAAAGGGATCCCCAGGGTCATCTAATCCAACCCCCTGAAATGCAGGAATTGAAGCAGAATAATCCCTGAAAGACATATCGACTGAATGGATCCAGCCAGTCAGCTATTTGCTGAACACTCATACCAATTACTATTATCTGAGGCTGGTGTAATTTTTATTTGCCTCTCCCAGAAACATTGGGAGGAAATGCACATAAAATAGCAAATAGTATTATCATGCCAATTTTATTCCCTATATGGCATTGGCACATTTTCACCAGCCCTGTAGATCTTTGCTGGATCAGTAGAGTTGCCAGCTGCTGTTGGGCCAGTGCTAGGTCTGGGGTGGAATCCAGCAATTAGCATAATGCTAGCAAGGAGACTATAGTGCCTGATTCAGTGACAGACCATTGTTTTCTAGTACAAAGGCTGGAAAAATAGAAAGGCTCTATCTTTCCAACTCTGCAATTATTTTCTATACCGCAGATAATGTACTGAATAGCATAGATGTCTAGTAATTAGGATTGATTTCACCAAAATGTAGATAAAAAATCAGTTGTAGTGGCATCCACTGTTTTGAGCTTTCATTTTTATTGTCTGTGGTGTTTTAGAGCTGTTAATATTTTATATATGAAATACATATAGCAATTTCATTTGCTTATTGCTGTGTCCTATATTTTAGGACATGGCTCAGTCCTGAATTGAATAAAAGTCAGTGGCAGTTGGCAGGCTTTTTTATTGTCTCAGCTGGCAGGTCAAAGGCTTCCAAATTCAGCTGCTTTATCAGACTGAAGGAAGACTGGGTGGAACATGGTTTATTTCACAAATACATATTGCTACTTCTCATAGGAAAAACTTAGAGAATTATCACATGTACACACAGAGGATTCCTTTCTTACAAGAAAGGAGATTCCATCTAAACATCAGGATGAAGTTTCTGACAGTAAGAGCTGTTTGACATTGGGATGGTCTCCTCAGGAGGTGGTGGACTCTCCTTCCTTGGAGGTTTTATAGCAGAAGTTGGATGGCGACCTGTCATGGATGTTTTAGCTGAGATACCTGCATTACAAGGGGTTGGACTAGATCAGCCATTTCCAGCTTCAAGTAGGCTGTGGTCTACTATCCAGTATCAAAAACTGGCAGTGATCTACCAAACTCTCCCATTGTCATTCTTCAGCAAGTGTTCCTTTCTCACACGCCTCCAAAGTCATTTAAGATAGATAGATAAATGGATCCTTATTTCATAGATACAGTAGTTATGTTTAGATATCATCATGACAGATCTAAATGGTTACTATATGGACAAGTAACTAAACAAGTGAGAAAAATAAAACTATATTTTTATATTAGTTTACACAGATCTGAGGAGCCAATTGGAGTGTGCAGGGCTTCTCCCTCCCTCCCTCCCTCCCTCTCCCCCCCCCTCTCTCTCCTCCTCTCCCAATTGACCAAAATCAATCCCACGATTGACTGGTTGATCGCGATTGACGTGTTGGACATTCCTGGACTAGATGACCCTTGGGGTCCCTTCCAACTCGACAATTCTACAATTCTGTGATTCTGCAGTTCTGTCAATGGTCTCAGAGACTCATTCTGAGCTGTTTTGCCAATTATTATCTGTCGCATCCCGAGGTACTACTGTACTGCATTTCTAACTGGTAGGCCTTTGGGTTTCCTAGTGGCTACAGTTTCATTGTATGCTCCTACACCAATATAGTGGTACCTCAGGTTTCAGACACTTCAGGTTACAGACGCTTCAGGTTACAGACTCCGCTAACCCAGAAATAGTACCTCGGGTTAAGAACTTTGCTTCAATATGAGAACAGAAATCAGCGGTGCAGTGGCAGCAGGAGGCCCCATTAGCTAAAGTGGTGCTTCAGGTTAAGAACAGTTCCAGGTTAAGAACGGACCTCCGGAACGAATTAAGTTCTTAACCCAAGGTACCACTGTAGTTGTTTCCCTTGCAGGTGTTTTGATTGGTTTTAACTTAAACACAGTGTTCTATTTCAACCCAGCCTATGTGACTGCATCTTTATTCAGCCATCAGGTCACAACCCAAAATTGCATACACGTGGTCCCCAAGTGCTAAACAGACTGAAACCTGCTTAGCTCTGAGCAGGGTGATAGTCTCATGTGCCTTTAGATCGTTGATGGCCAAACTTAACCCTCCAGCTGTTTTGGGACTACAACTCCCACCATCCCTAGCTAACAGGAGGACCAGTGGTCAGGGATGATGGGAATTGTAGTCCCAAAACAGCTGGAGGGCCAGGTTTGGCCATCACTACTTTAGATCAATTGGGGGGGGGGGGAGTGAATCTATACTTTGAAATGAAAAAATATGAGAGATGTTAAAATAACTATTTTTTAAAAAATAATGTTTCACAAAATGGCAAAGCATTTCTTTAGGGAGAGTGGAAACATTGTTTGTGAATGTCACAGCTTTAATTGGCGTACACAAGTCCTTGAGTGATGCAGCAGGGAAGCATTTAAGCTGCAGTCCTCCTATACAACGATGGTGTGGGATATAGATGCCCCCTAGATCCTAGTACAAAGCCATTTCTAATATGTGACTTTGGGCCTTAATGGTAGGCTTGTTTAAAGGAGAAAAGCTTTGTCAAGTCAGATTCTTTCTCAGCTTCAAATATTGTGATTGTTTTTTATTACTCTCAGCATCAGTTGACATCAGTTTTATTACTCTCAGCATCAGTTGACATCCTGAATCAATTGCCCAAAGACTAGAACTTTCCAAATTGCCCATCTTTACAATCGCTAGTTGGTTTTTCTGTCACATAGGTGCATTTAACACTGTGAATTTAATTCAGAAAATTAATCTGTTCTCTTGCTTATGACTTGCATTGAGCTGCTTATATTAGCATGTAATTATGACTACATTCCATTGTATTTATTAATAGCTTATCTTAGTTAAACATTTGGTTTCCATATGTGTTACAAATATTTTTGTTAAGTACTCACAGGAGCACAAAAATCCTCAGGGGTTTCTCCCAGATTTTCAAGGATCTTAATCAATTGATTAGAACACAAAATTAGAAGGAAACAAAGTCCTCCTGGTCCAGCTCCCTCTCCTGTACGTTTGGATCAGTGCACAGAAGGACCTAACCTAGGACAGTGCTGGGCCAATGTGAGGTTTGCAGGGTCTTTTTTGTTTTTCCTAGAACCCTGTGACCCACCAACCAGAGATAGGTACAGAAAACATGCACTTGGAACTAAAAGGTTATGAGCCCAGAGCTCTGTTGTCTGCTTTCCCCTGGCCTAGGCTATAGTGTGTTACAAGCAGAGAGCACATACACTCCAGAAAATGCCTCGTGGACAAAAGCAGATCTTCCTGCACTGGACTTTGTCATTGAGAAAATGCATTTGATGCATTTCTTAGGTGATGCCCCACATTATGGTGGCTTCAGGTAGGACTTGTTTATTGCAAGAAATTTAGTGTTGTAAGATAATTAAGATAGTTACATAGATCTGATCCATCCAGTGACATAGGTACAGGGCAGGTTTGACTTCAGGGAGAACCAGATAATTACATGGAAAAATGTAAACTGGTACGCATTTTTAGCATTAAGGGTGTACCAGCTCTTGATGACCCCAGCCATAAAAAATCAAGGCTGCATTCATTTGAGTAGCCCCGCCTCTTTAGCTTCTTTTGCGGTTCTGTGTCTTGGTCACACACTCCTGTGTGACTGAATATTGGGAAATACATTTGGTTTAAAAAAAAATTAGTGGAGAGAGTAAAATGTACAATGTCTGTGTGTCATCTTTACCTGGAAGTCTAGAACCAGTAACTTGTAAGCATTATATACCTGGTAATATTCTATACATAAGAGGAGGAGGAGGGTCTCATGACATAGAGAAGGCCCCCAACAGTTTTTGCTCTTTTGGTGTCATGGCTAACCCTTGCAGTCCTGTGTCTTGCTGTACCCAACAATTCTTGCAACAGGTTTCACTCCCCCTCTCCTGAACCACTTTCCTCCCTGTACTTGTTACATCCCTATCCCTTATTCTGCTGCTGCTCTACTACATTCTCCCTCATCTCCCCATCCTCTCAGACTCTGCATCTCTCCTCAGTGCTCACCTTTGTTTTCCTATACTCTCTTCTGCCTTGTCATCATAAGTCATTCACACATCCCATAGATTTATTTCTGTCCTAGTTTTATTAAAGATTTTATTAAAGATGGGATAACAAAGATATGGCAACTTGGGCTTTCAGAGGATCTCCTGGGCTTTGTGGCTTTCCCAGTTGCCAGGACCAGGTTAAAAACTAGGCTGTGGGACACAGATCACCAGGAACTAATCTCAGCTGCGGGGAAAACATGCCCCCCCTTTATTTTTGACTCTTTTGGGCGCAGGAATTTAATCTTAATTATTTACAAGTTTTGTTCAATCCGCAAGAAAGAAGGGCCTTTTCGCTGGCTAGGTTCAATTCTAATCCTTTGGGGTAGGTTTGCGGGTTTGGCAGAAGGAGACAGGATCTGCCCATGCGATGCCCACCTGGTGGAAACTCTAGCTCACATGGCCCTTAAATGTGAAATGTATGATGATCTCCGCCAACAATTTCTAGACCATCTATGTATTCCAACATGGAAACCAGAAATGGAGGGTATGCACTTCTTATTACAGAGGAGAGACCAGGAGCTCACCAAGACAGTAGCTAAGTTCCTCTATTTGATTTTCTTTTGCTGAAGTATGCTACAGGATCCTGCCCTTGCTGGAAACCCACAGAGATGAGGCGGATTGCTTGCCTCTTCTGCCCTTTGGCAGGTGACTGTGCTGTTGGGGTGGCAACGAGATTGCACTGGCCTATCTATTCTGAATGTATTCTGAATGTTCTTATGTGATGCCAATAAAGGTTACTTGACTTGATTAAAGATTCCATAGAAAGTCCCTTTTTCAGCATGGCAGTTAGGGTTTATGATAAGAGCACATAGATAGACCTGCAATGTGCAATCACAGGTAGGCCCAGAGCTTAAATGCAGATTAAGGTTCAATGACTTAGACACAGGAATCCATAATGAGCTGAACTGGTAGTGAAATTATGCTGCAGAAGTCTATCTTTCAAAGACAGTGCTGACTGATTTGTGGTCCTACAGATGTTGTTGGAATGCAGCTCACACGTTGTCTGGGTGTTGCACCTATTTTAGGATAAATGGTATTCCTTAATCTTCTCTTCACTGGTCTTTAAGTTTTCCTAGCATTTAGAAGTTTGGGCAACGGGAACTGCACACACACACACACACACACACTATATATATATATATATATATATATAGAGGCAGGCTTCCTCCAGAATCTACTGAATGTACCTAAATGGAATTATTTACAGTATATAGCAGCATGTAGCAGAACATTGCAAGCCAGGTTTTCCCTCCACTCCTTTCTGTTTAGATATCACTGTTTTAATTTTATGATATGTTCAATAGCTTCAGCTTTAGTCCACTGGGTATGCTAAGACACTTTGAACCATACTGAGTCATTTTAATGTTACTAGCATTCATACATAATCAAATCCATTGTTTAACACTTAAAGGGGAAAATGAATATTGGATCGCATCCTGATATTTGGAGGAATTTTCACAGACTGAAACGAAATAGCTAGAGAAATCCTATATTCACAATAAGCCAGGACCAGGGACTTGCTGCTGAGATGCTGACAGGCCGTCATATTAAATACATGCTCAGCCTGGAGAGAAATATGAAAGCATCCAGTATGCTTTTAAATGTGTTGCGGATGAGTGTGTTATCAGTTTGTTTTTGTTTTTATTATGTATTTTGTGGTCCCTTGTGCTTTTGTGTTGTGAACCAGCCTGGGAACTGTGGATGAAGGGAGGTATACTAAACAAACAAACAAACAAACAAACAAACAAACAAACAAACAAACACAGAACCAGAACCAGAACCAGAACATTGCAAAAGAGTGTGAAAATGGCAGTCGCACCCACAGCACCCCTGGAACTCTACCAACCTTCCCAATTAAGGCCATGCCAGCACCAACCCCTACATGCTGCTCACACCAGGGATGGGTTTTGGCCTTTCATATTTCAGCAGCGCCCTGTGCAAAGCCCAAATTCAGCGCCACCCCCGCCTCTCACCTTCCACGCTGCATGGGCACTATGTCATAGCTGCGACACTCTGCAATGCCTACATTGGCTCAGCGCCCAGTGTAGGGGACATGGTTGCCCTGCTCTAAATAAGCCTCTGCTAGCACTTATATGGGGCCACCTCAGGCAGGCAAAGCAAAGAGGTTGGTCATCACATTGCCATGCCCCCAATGTGCAAGAAACAGAGAGAACCATTCAGCTGCTGCAGGGGCCATGAAGATGCTTCTGTGGCACTGTCTGCTAAAGCAGTGACAGACACTCTCAGGAGTTTTCTGGTTCAAATCCTCCCCAACAGATTTTTATTTTTATTTTTTGCCTTCATCCCACCCTCCCTCCAATGGAAGAAAGGCACAAGCAAGAAACAAGGGAGCTCAGCCTTGCAGTCTGCAAAGCGGGTACAGACACAGGATCAGGATCAGGAAGTTGCTGGTTCAGTTCCACACAAGATTCCCTCCCTTTCCAAGTACCCTTCGTTCATTGCAAATGGATAGTCAGTATAATTGCACACACAAAGGTTCTGGCTCATATACCCAAGCAGAATACATCCTGATATTGACTGGGAAGGTCCAGGACAATGGAAGGAAGTTGCGGCAGTGGGGAAGCGGAAGGGGGAAAGCATGGTGGCAATTTATCTTCTTTCCCATCAGTATAGTGGGGCTTCTGTTGAATTCTCACCCAGCAGATCTTGAGTATAGGACTGCATGCTAAGGGGTTAATATCCATCCATTGTGAATGAAGTTTCCTGTAATTCTGCTTCTGTTTCTTGAGTAAGAAAATAAATAATTGCAACAAATCAGACCTATTTAGACCTATTTAGTTGGTGTGGGTTATAATATATCAAGGTGAAGGTGGTCATCACTAATTTATGTTAATCTCTTGAAAGTTGTACTTATTTTTTTGTTTGTTCAAATACTGTAATTGGTGCTTCATAAATAAGAGTTTTCTAAAGTGTGCATTCACAAGGTGATAATCAACTACTGTATGTTTTACTCAGAGGAGACCCCTTGTAGTTCATGACCATGACTAAATTAAGCTCATCAATTTCAATGGGTCTGCTGTGAGTAATCCCGAGCAAACTATACCATAGGGATCAACCCCTTGTATTTGAATGCCTCACCTCACCCCCACCAGTTAATATCAGTGGGTGAAGACTTGCATTGAATTCCTTTAGTCTGACAGGTTAAATTTAAGTTAGCATGTTACACTGCTACTCCAATTCTCAGCACACTTATTTGGATGTAAAACCCACAGACATAAATGGAATTTAGTTATTTAAAGTAAAGAACTGTTGTTCTTTGTGAATGTAGCATCCCACTCCAAAATATAAAGCACTGAAATGAGCTCCATGGATTTTACTGTAGTGTGCTACATCACAATGGCTAAGATCCAAAGTTCTGTGGGGCTTCAACATACACCTGAGACCTTAGGTGAGCAGAGTCTGGTGGCCTTGTCTCCACATAATTCTCCTGATAATTGCTGATAAGCATTCCTCTCCCCTTTTATTGCCTTGTAGCAGATAGTTTCCATCACCGAGCCATGTTATGAATAGGACTTTACTGTACAATCCTGGTGGGGTGGGGTGGGGTGGGGGGAGGGAGGTCTAAATCCCATTTGCTTCAATGAAGCTTAGAAACATCAAATTTTTAGTGTTTAATGGACTGCACCATCCATCAAGCAGCAAATCTTTAGATTTAAATGAAAAGGTTTTTCTGGTGGTACTTTCAATTCGGTCATTGTTACAACAATGTTGATTTAGTTATAAGATTTTCTTAGACCAAATGAATAACTTTTAACGGCATTTTCCAATATGTTTTCAAGTTATTTCAAAGCTTTTCTGTTGTTTTTAACAGTGCAAGTTTTATTGGCTTAGCATCCAAGTCTACAGCAATATGTTAAGAGGAAAATGATAAAAAGCAACATAAAACACACCAAACATAAATGAATACACATTGGAATGGAGGAGGTATATTTTGGGGCAAAACACAATGTTCTGTTTTCATAAATATATGTCTCTGTATTAATATGTCACTTTGGAACACATACTGAGTTAACCTCATTGAACTTTTCCCCAGGAATTGATGCACTTACAATTGAGGAGTCATTATGCTGCTCCACCTGTGTAGTGTTAAGGTCAGTGTGTTTTTCTGATTATAAAAGCCATCCATGTCATTCCATTATAAATCCACAACCAGTCACAATGGAATGTGCCATAGCCCAGGGCTGGTTGCAGGTGCCCTAGGTAAACACTGTTCAAAGGTCTGCCCGATTCAGATAGTGTGGGTCTGCTTAAGCAAGAGTGGGGAACTTTGGGCCTAGGGGCCAAACTGAACCCTCTCCTGGTTTTTGTCTGTTCCCGTGCAGTTTCCCAATGACTCCTGTTGAACTTTGGTTTTGTTCTGTCCTTGACTCATTTTTAAGATCTAAGGGACATGGAAAAGACCTTGCAGTAATAGGCTTCAAGGTAAGACATGTATCTGGTTAAGGAAGCCTAGTTTATAGCAGGGGGTTACCACTTAAATAGTAGCTTGAAGCCAGCCACAGATTCAAAAGTGTGGTGAATTTGACATGCATGTCCTGCTCGCTGAGGCATTTATTCCCACAGCCCTCAATGGCCCAGTGGCTTAGCTCACAGTAACACAGTGCCGGAAGGACTGGAGGAGAAGCAAAGAAGCCACAGTCTCCTCTGTGGGAGCATCCGTGCTAAGGCATGGTTTGGCTTAGTATTGTGTACAAGCTGAGCATTCATGTGCCTCCAATATCTAAGCTATTTGTGAGTGCTTCCCCCACGAACACAGAGCACTCCTACATTAGGGAAGTGATATAACTGGTGCAGATATGCACAACCTCTTACCTTCTTATTTAAAATACTACTCCCACTAAATTGGGGGGGGGGGCGGCGTTCTGGGATGACATGCCCTACATACATAAATTATTAAAACCGCATCAGTGCATGCATGTGTATGGGAGAGTGTGTGAAACATCATATAAAAATCCCTAATCAACTTTTTCTAAGGGCAACCCAATTAACCAATTTTAAATTGGCTTTTTGGGTAGCCCTTACACCGAAAGATCAAAAGAGGGTAGAGCAGTGCTAACAGGTTACACTCCATTTGCACAAAAATCACCGGCTTCTACCCTGCCCGCTCACCTTCACCCTCCACAGAGGCAAGCAAATGGCATTATTCGAGGGTACGTTCCAGCCAGGCAAAGCCCCTTGAGGAGGGTGCAGAATACTGGTGAGGGGGTGATGCCTGGGAAGAGTCCTATAGGTAGGCTGGGGGGGTGGCTGCTTGATTTGACCCTCAGGCTTGTGGTTCCTCACCACTGCTTTATACGGAAGCCTAAAAAGTGTTCCTTTTGAAATGGCATCCTCAAAAGTCTACTTAGCTTAACTGCATGCACATCCTTTTTTCAGCGTCTTCCCATAAATCCTATTTTTGAAATCTAGCTATGGCACTTATAAAACAAGGAGCAGCGTGCAGCTTGAGCATTGCAGCTGATCATATTCATAGTGAGCCAAACACAGATGGTGCACCTGCCACTCATGCATGTGGCGTTTCTCTAATTCATAGAATCGTTAACCTTGACTTGATTCAAAGTCATTACAGCGCATAAATCAGCCATCATCATGTGCACGACATATGAAACCTGAAGCATATAAAGCACCTCAGTAGTATATATTTGAGGATCTTAAAGATGCTGAGCATGCAGTAGATTCTTGTTCCTATATACACAATTTTGCTGAGCTTAGTCCTGCTAAATTACTATGTGTTTGTACAAAATCAGAACATGTGGCAGTGTTTTCCCTGGTGCTATTTCTGTCTCTGAAATAAATAAATAAAGTATTTTGGGATTTGCTTCTTACTCCATTCTACTTTGTTGCTGAATCATAGAACAATTTCATTGCCTACTAATACAGAGATTTCCAAGTGCCGCATGTGTTTCGTACATATGAAATTCCTGTTATGTTCTTTAATTTCATATGGGCTTTTAAAAAACCCTTGAAAGTTATTTCTGTTGTTGAGAAAATGTTTACAGCTAATTGTCTGAGGGAGGAAAACAGTGCTGCAAATTGTTGAAGAAATGCATGAAATCACTTTACGATTATTGCATTTATATGTTTCCTAAATTTTGCACTGTTCTCATCGTTGCTAAAATGAAAGGATGTCTGTTTGGTCTTTTGAAAGTACAAAGAAATGAAAAAAAAACACCATATAGGTGTAAAAGGTGCCCCAGTTTAAGGGCAAACCCTTCTCTTCTTTCTTGCATCTCTGCTGCTACAGCATTTTCCAGCAGTGGCCAATATGTGTGCTGGGAAGTAAAAGGTTGCTACTCTGCAAATTGACCTGAGAGTACTCTAAACTCTTACCATCAGTAGTGCAGGCATCATGTGCACTAAGCAGGCACACATCTGCTTAATGACTTAGTAGTGCCTAGCATGGGTTCCTGACCTCATGGCTCTGGCTTACAAGATGCTAACCTAGCAGCTTCCTTGGGTCTCCCACAACCTTGTGATGTTCATTGGTAATCAATGTTGAGTCATCCTCCTCCTTGGTTACCACTCAGTAGTGATCTCTTCCATCCTAGAGTGCCATCTCAGTCACTACAACTGGTGTTCTCATCTGTTTTCCACCTCCAACATTTCTTACCTACACCTTACTAACACATCAATACCTCCATTTTACCTGATACAGCCATCTGCTCCTAGTTTTGCCATATTTTGAAGAACAAAAAAGAGGACACATTTGCCAACTTCTATTTTTAACTCTGGATCTCTATGATGACTCTCATTTTACATACCCATGAAAAAAAGAATGTGTCCTGGAAAAAGAGGACAAATGCCAACCCTAGTCCTGCTTACCCACAAACTCCTTACAGCTACCCCTCTTTCCTTGGAAGATCTGCCCATCTCCAAAGAACTCCAAATACTCCCCAGGTATTTCCTTATCTCTCCTCAAAGCCTCTCGTATCCTTGCAATTTTGATGTGCGCATTCTAATAGATCAGAGCCATCTTTCCTACATGTTCAAAGGTAGCTGTGGGCTCAGAGAACAGTACACCTTCCGCAGCTTAGCCATGCCTTCCAGCACCACCCGCGTCCCTTTCCAGCTAATAACAGCTGGAAGTAAATGCCTCTAAAATCAGTGGAACTTGCTTCTGGTTGTGAAGCTACTGCATTAGCTGGCTATAATATATTACCGATTCAGCCTGCCTTGCAGATAGAATAGACAAGAAATTGTGTCATGGACTGGCTGGATACAGAAGAGTGCACCAGCTGGGCAACTCCCAAGGGCACCCCCCAAGAGAAGAAGGTTCAAATTTGATTGTGGTTTACTGAATTGCCTTCAGTCGACGCTACCAATTCATACCAGTTTCAAGTGACTTTAGCTACCGTGTCTCTCGCATACAGAGCCCTAAGAGATTTTATTTCTGGGATGGGGTGGGGTGGGGGCCTTGAACAATGAATTGTTGGCATCTTCAGATAATTACCATTCATAGAGTTTGAGATGAGGCAGACACAGCTGAGGCATTGGGGAAGAGAAGAGAAATGGATGTCCTAAGTTGTATTTCCCCCCAAAGAAATTAAACAAAGGCCAAATACATAACAGCAATCTGGACCTGCCTCCAGTGACATCCAGCTCTTCCCCCAGAATCCATGGAAGCCACTGCAAGGAGAGGTCTACATGCGCAAGGCTTTTCTGCCTCAGACGTTCACACTAGCTCAGCTTCTGCTGTGCTTGCAGAAGGTCCAGTCCTCAGTATATCCAGGCAGGACTGGGAATGTCCCCTCCCTGAAACCAGCCTAGAGAACTGCTGCAAGTCAGTGTAGACAATATTGAGCTAAGTGAAGCAATGGTCTGACTCAGTATAAAACAGCTGCCTATGTTCCATTAGCAGGTCAGTGGCAGAGGCTGGGCAGAATGGGTGCGGAGGAGCCACGCACCGCAGAGTCCTTTCACACAGCTAATGCGTAATGGGGGCGCCTGCCTAGTTCAAGGTCAGGGGGGAATGTGATTAAATACACAAGTTTTACTGTGTGTACTTGGCTGCCTTGATTCATAGTGCCCATCCAGATCTTAACATGCAGACAATAAGCCTTCTGTTTATAAAGCCAGTTAGACGTTTAACAGTGTAGCGCCTTAGCGTATAATTTAGGAAAACCCTAATGCAAGCATTTAAAGTGAGTAAACGAATAGCTAAGGACATCATAAATCTTTTACTGGCAGCTCAAAAAGCAAAAGTGTTGCTATTTATCAAGCATAAAGGGAAACATCTCCTTTATCACAATGGAACACGGCTGCTGAAAGAAGACATTCTATCTCACTGAACTGTCTGATGTAAATTGGGTTGCCACCCATCAAGATTATCCACATCAGCTCAGAAAGCACCGTGACGATCAAGAAAAGCATTGGGATTGTTATGCTGTACAAGAGCCACTAGCCTTTCCTCCCTTTTCCCTGCTCAGGAGAACAAGTGAGCTAATTTGAATACTTGCTACTGCAGCCTCTGAGCCGTAAGACACAGCTGGTGCCCCCAGGGTGAGAAGGATCCGTCTCACCTTGCCCCTCCCTTGGCTACGTCCTCCTCATAGCCTTGCGCTACCACACATTCTGTGGGGAAGGTGTGTGGACTGGCCATGACCTGTACACCTTGAGGCATCTCTGCTGCCGTCTCTGAGAAGTTTTGAATTTTGGGGGACATTTTCTCCTTCCTCTGCATTAGAGTAGAACCCATATGACATTTGTCTTGCTTCACAAATCAAAAACACTCTTTTACCAACCAGCTTGCACCTGTTAGCTTTAAAGAATTCCAAAGAAGGAGAGCTTAGGATAGAACTATGTATGATGCTAGCACACCTGTGTCTTCAAATGTGAGTTTACTCCAAACAGCCATAAAGTGGTGGAGTAAATGGTTCAGTTTGCATCACAGAAGTAATGGACCAAAGGGGGTGAATCTTTCACCTGCCTGTGCCTTATTTCATTTGTAATCCTATCTCTCAGTCTAAGGGTTTCAAAGTGGCTAATGGAATTTTTAAACACAAAAGTCATTAAAATCACAGATGCTAATAAAGCAATAAAATACAGTAACACATTCAATTGATAGCCAGCAAAACTAAATTAAATAAAATTCAATTAAAAGCTAGAGAACATTTAAAATGGCTTAGAATCATAGAACCATAGAATTGTAGAGTTGGAAGGATCTTAAGGGTCATCTAGTCCAAGCCCCTGCAATGCAGGAACCTCAACTAAAACATACATTACAGTTAATTGTTTAACTTCTGCTTAAAGATGTATGTCCACCACCTTTTGAGGGAGTCCATTCCAAGAGTTGAACAGCTCTTAATATCAGAAAGTTCTTCCATATGTTTGTTTAGTTGGAATCTCCTTTCTTGTAACTTGAAGCCATTGGTTCGAGTCCTGTCCTCCAGAGCAAGAGAAAACAAGCTTACTCCTTCTTTCATGTGACAGCTCTTTAGATATCTGAAGATGGCTATCGTATCCCCTCTCAATCTCCTCTTTACCAGGCTAAAAACATACCCAAATCCTTCAACCATCCCTCATAAGAATTGGTGTTCAGACCTTTAATCACCTTGGTTGCCCTCCTCTGCACACAATCCAGCTTGTCAATATCCTTAAATTGTGGTGCCCACAACTAGACACAGTACACTGGGCACTCAGCTACACAGCTGCAATTATAATGTTATGTGTGTTATAAAAATGTGACACCGGGTGGCGCTGTAGAGCTCAAAGGCAAATTGCATATATATGTTTTATAGCATTTCTTTTATAGCATTTTCATAGTGTTTTTTTATATATCTGTAGATCCAGCCCAGGTGTGGTCTGACCGAGGCAGAATAGAGTGGGACACTATACTTCTGTTGATGCAGCCTAGAATAGAATGGGCTTTTTTGCAGCTCCATCTCACTGCTTGTAGTCTCGTAAAACCCCTAGATCCTTTTCACATGTAGTACTGGCAAGCCAAGTGTCCCCCACCCTATGGGTGGACTTTAGTAATCTTTTGTAATGTGGCATCCTACGCCAGGCCAAAATTTGGATCTTCTCAATTCTGTGCCCCCTTGGCTTGGTGCCCTTGGTGTTTTTTGCAGGAGGGAGAAGCAGCTGCTCATCTTATATTTGAGCAGCTGGTTCTTCTTGCCCATGTGTAGAACCTTACATTTGTCTCTGGATGTAGTTGCCTGACAATCCCAAGGGCGGAGAGTTCCAAAGATGAGGAGCCACAATCAAGAAGGCCGTGTTCTGCAAGATCACACTACTAGAGGGTATTAGTAGGAAACCTCTGTAAGGGTTAGCATTTGCATATTGAAGCAGGAAGTCCTTCCACTCCATCAGGGCTTTAAAAGCCAGAAGCGGCATTTGAATTGTGGCTGGTAGCAAATTGGTAGTCAGTGAAGCTTTTAAAACACTGGGAGGCTGTAATCTCTCTAACCAATATCAGTTAAAAGATGCTGTTTAATAACAACAATACTTGCCCTCCGCTTGCTCATGAGCTCCCCTGGGGTGCGGGGCAAACAGTCTTGGGCAGTGGATACTACAGAGGAAAGTCAACAGGCAGAGGAAGTGTTTAGCAGCCACTTGCCATAACCATACTGGACATTAATTTGGAATCTCAGCAATCTCAGCTGGTCTATTACTATCATGTTCCAACTTTTGGTTTTGGCAAACCTGCCCCTTTGCCTGTCCACAGCAGTTGCAAACTGGCGGGAGGCAGTGGCGTAGCGTGGGGGGGTGCGGGGGGGGGCGGCCGCACCGGGCGCAACATCTGGGGGTTAGGGTTAGGGGGCGCAAATCCACGGGTTAGGGGGCACAAATTACTTGTCTTGCCCCGGGTGCTGACAACCCACGCTATGCCACTGGCGGGAGGGGCCAGCAGGGTGGGGTAGCAGAGAGGTTTGGGTGGCAATGTGAATGCTTCTCACAATGCTCTCCCTAAATAGTTGGAAGACAAAGGTTTTTCACAAGAGGTAAAATGTTTACAAGGAGAACCCTCACCTTTTGGCTTAGCCAAGTGTCAATAACTATAATCTGGAGAAGGCATATTATAGGACACATTTCCCAGAAAAGCTGGGAATTTATGAGTCAGAAGTATTTGCTCTCTTCTAGGAAACCGATGTTCCATTTTGTGAGGTGATTCAGTTCTTCCTGTAAAATTTGGTGATTCCTCATCTTAGAAATGATTTTCCACCTGATGGATCCTGCAGTATTTATTAACATAAACTGACTTTCTTTTCCAAAGCCACTAGTAGAAAATACTGAATAAAAATGATTCCAAATTAATCCTGCTAGATGATAGTGGGTTCTGGCAAGATCTCATGAGATATTGCTGAAATGCACTCCATGAGATCTCACTTCTCTGCCACTGGAGATGGCTTCCTCACCCCACCTCACGAGGAAGCCAGCCCTGCTTTTAGCTAAAGTCTGCCCTCTTCCATTTTAACAAATTCTCTCTCTCTCTGTCTCTCTCTCTCGTAAATAATGTTTATTAATTTTCAATTAAAAACATCCCAATTAATGATAAATTCAATCAAATCAAATCGCAATACAAACATATAAAGCCAAATGACATTCCAAATTAAAATTTCAGGGAAGGACTTCCCATGTTCTGGAGGTCCAGAGCAATTATCTCACACATTTTTTTCCTGCTTTCTTCTCTATTGTTACACCAGTTTCCAAATTCTGATGTTAACTTCTCAAAATCTCTTCAGTCGCCGGTACATAACTCTTATCATTTTAAATAAGTCCGTATGTCCATTTGCCTGCCGGAACACAGTTTAATTCACGTTATTGTCCATCAGAAAGAATTCTCCATGCAACTCTGGGCTGTTGTCCAAATCTACTTCATTTGAAGATTAATGACACCGTAGGCTCTTGAGTTGTTATTCCAAAGCACTTTGTAGAAAATCAAAAGGATAAGATAGAATACGATATATTTCACTTAATGCTTTCAGAACTCATTTGGTGATTTATCAGCTTTTCCTGGTATTGGCACCTGCCCCCCTCCCTGGGCCCGGGGGGGGGGGCGGGCTGCTAAACACCAGCTTTGCCTTCATTTTCACCTTTTATAACAATATTCTGTGAAATCGGATGCACTATTTTTTGTGAAATATTTTCCCATATTGTAGTCTATATTATAGTCCAAAAAAAAGATGCTTCCCACAACACCAGAAGGAGGAAATTTTTCTTCTACGCCACAGCTAATGAGCACCATTTTATGAGCTCTTTTGTCTTTTGCCAAGTCCAATTACCAAGTCCAATTACAACTTCAAACAAGGGTTGTGCGGCCAAATAACAAATTACAATTGAGACTTCACCTGTATTCCGTTTAATGTTAATGTAGATTTATACATCTATAGATGTAGATGTACAGAAGAAAAGAAATAGCTGCTCACCTCACATTAATGAAAACATGATAGGAGTCATTTTCAAAATCTTAGCATCCAGCGACTGTTTCATTTAGCTGATCTTTTTTGTCTCCTCCTTTCCAGAACACACCTGTTTATTGTCCAGATCTTTTTATTTTTAGCAAACAGGTATCCCCTGCACGAAGGAACAGCTTTCAGAGAGTTCCCAGTTGGCTCCCGTGCCAGGCTTGGCACCCAGCGTCCTCAGTCCTCGCATCTTGTTGCGAGCGACAGATAACGGACGATCTGCGGGAGAAGCAGCCCCCCACCCTAAGGGGGTTGGCAGAGCTAATTACCCTCATATTAACTCTGAATTTCTGGTACGACTGGGGGTCTGATCGCATGGGAGGCAGCCATTTCCCTCAGCAGGAAACAGGAAGTCCCCATTTTAACAAATTATCTTAATCATCTAAATGTGTTTCTAGTGCAAATAGTAATTTCCTGTTTGTTACTGATGAATATTGGCTGTCAGTGCTGGCTTTGCCTCAACCTCGGATGCTGTAACTTCCATTTCCTACACTGCCCAGAATGGGATCGTGCTTCCTGGCCTCATCCAGATCTCAGTGCATTCAGTGAATGGTAGAAAGGGTACCTCTATACACAGACCACAGCATACATGTCGAAGCTCTTTCCACTCAACCCACAGAGGTTGGGGGCAGCACCAGTGGGTGCAGTCATGCTCCTCTTCTCCATGTATCTGTAGAGGGAAACTTAAACGGGTCCCCACCTCTCTTGTTAGCAGTTAATTTCACCTAATAATTGGGAGGAGGGATTAATGGCTTTGGAAGGGGAACCATAAACAAAGGCAGCTTCTCTTCTCCATAACTGTGAGTGTGATCTCTAAGGCGGAATCTACACACATATAAAAACCGTTCTGAAAATGCTTTTTTAAAAAGCGTTTTTAAAAATACATTGAATTTTCTATAAGGCTCACTAATGCCATCTAGTGTCACATTGTATATTGCACTTAAAGCACACTTAAAATGTTTTATTTGCAGCTGTATAGCTAAGTACAGTGGTACCTCGGGTTACGAACTTAATTCGTTCTGGAGGTCCTTTCTTAAGTTGAAACCGTTCTTAACATGAAGCGTGCTTTCTCTAATGGCGCCTCCTGCTGCTGCCGCACTACTGGCGCGTGACTTCCACTTGCATCCCAGGGCAAACTTCACAACTAGGGGCATCTACTTCTGGGTTAGCGGAGCTCGTTACCCGAAGCATTTGTAAGGAGGACGGTATGTAACCCGAGGTTCCACTGTACTAAGTGTTGTTTGCCTTTGGGTGATGAAGTCTTCAGAATTACAACAGAATGCTCACCTATGCTATATTTTTATCATGCGACGCCATGTGATCAGATTGAAGTTTTCCTTGGCCTGTCTCTAGGGTTCCAGGCGAAGCAAAGTATAAACTTGTTTCTGCTTCATGCATCTCTGGGAATATATTCAGCGAAGAAGCCAGGAAGCTTCATAGTAGCTAAGGATGTGAATTTGCCTCTGTTGGGTCAAGGCAAATAATGGGTCATGTGTAAAGGCTGAAGCAGCCTTTGGTAAAGTCAGTATGAGTACAGACCATTTGCAGAATCACAGTTAATGAATCACAGTTTAATACAAGTATCTAATCTGACATTAATTAAAAGAATTGGCTTTAAATGACATGAGAAAAATACAGTTGATTATCAAATGAACTCATCTTGATTTATTGCAAAGACTGCTAGGAGAATTAATGAGAATGTTATTATCTCAAAGGATTATAGAACGGTGAATGTACCCTTAACATGTGCAAATTCCATGGACTTGTTATTCTACAGATTCCCAAGATACATTGTTGTATTTATTAGGATTTCTGCTATTTGAGCAATTCCTGGTTACATTTTCTACAGCATTCAAATGTGGAAGAATCAAAAGTGAGATGGCAGGTGTGTCTGTGATCCGACTATAAAATGAACAAATACTTTGCTTGGTAGCTTGAGTTTGAGTTTTGGAGTTTGTGTCAGAATAGCCTGCCTCTGCATAGGGAATGTTTTGTGACCAGAGAGGCAGAGATTTTTTTAAAATACAGAACAGGTAGCTTCTTCTGGAATACATAATTCTGTATCATTAAAAGTGACTGTATCATTTACTCACACCCAGTGCAAGAACACAGTAGAGTTACCTACTCCCAAGTAAAGGCTAAATAGAGGGAAGCAAGATTGGAACACAGAAAGAGACATACTGAGCAACGGCCATGATGGATGGAGGGCTGGGGTCTCAGAAGCCTAACTATTAAAATATATCAATCTGTTTCTCAGAGTATCAAACTAGTTCACTGGCAGCAGACTAGTGTGGCCTCCTACACAGTTTGGGAAGTAATAGACTAAAAGGTACTGCATTTTAATAGACATTATTATGAATTACTGTTATTTATGATTAAAAAACAACGAATGAAATATAAACATGTGACACTCAAGGTTTTGCCCACCGACAGTGGCTGGAGATGGTGTCATAACATGTTTTGGTTACAGTATATATGAGACTGCTATGAAGATGAGAATATTAAATGATATCCTCTCCCTCTGCCTAATCTCTGTTGCAAAGTTACAAGGCCCTGGCAGCTGCAAAATTTATTATTTGTTTATTATATTGGCATTGTATGATAATTTTATAAATGATACATTATGTGGCTTAGCAAAACCTTGCGAATTGTACTAATATTGGGACAATGACCAACACTCCTGCTTGCGTGTTTTCAGGGCTTTAGGGAACTGAGTACTTTGGCTCTCAAGGCTTTGTAAAGCTTTTTATTTACCCAAATTTACACATATGAATCTGTGAAGAGTGTTTGTTGAGGAGGCTTCTGTGATGGACAGCAGAGCCAGACCAGAGTCTGGTGATGCAGTGCCTCAGAATTCCACCAGAGGGCTGGAGCCTCTCTCTGATTGGCTACCATGGCAGCTGGAGTAGCACTTTGGGCGGGAGAATAAAAGGAGCCTTTTCCGAGGGAGTTTTTGGATAGGGGGAGATACCTGAGATGGGAGATAGGGATTAGGATAGGGTTTATCTGAGGGAGAATTGGTTCAAATTTGAGTTTAACATCCATTCTGAAGAGAATATCTATAGCTAGAGGAAGGAGGCGTGTAGCTTAGATAGTAAGACAGTGTTGAGTGAAAGCAGGCCTACGAATGCCAGGTATTTTTGATCACCTGCATGGAATAAGGATGCTCTTTATAGACTGATCTCTGCCCTCCCCCCCATTACACTTGATGTATTTGTAGGAATGAAAGAAGGGCAATAGTGGGTAGAAGCAATACTACACAGATGATGATGAGCCAAATAGGTCAGTTTCTGCTCTCATGTACACCCACGCAATTCTTCAGCTTCCAGGGATACGCTCTTCGTCTGTAGGGTTTTGATTAAAATTATTAATGTAGCTTTTGATATCTGTGCTGACTTTTTCCCTTTAGATTTAGAGCATTATAAATAATAAACGATGCCTGTGCATATCTTGCATGCTTATAACATCTCTGTTCACACTGCAGGGCTTGCAGATTTGGAATGTGCAACACCCATCACTTGTGCTTTGTTCTTGATCAAGGAGGTTGTCGGGAAGAGAATTTAGAGTTTCAGAATCAACTTTGAAGTGTCAGAGGAATTACAATTAAGATTCTGCTACACTGACACCACCCATAATAAGCTTGTTTTCCCAGTTTATGAAAATGGAGAAGCTTGTCACTTTGGGCTAATTAAAAGCTACGGACTGGTGGAATTTGCTTCATCCTATATATTTCCTATTTTGCTTATTTTCAAAATTTATGCCTTCAGGGAACCCTTTCTGCATTTACTCAACTTCCAGGAACCTCTGCATGCCTGCCACAGAATCCCAGCACCTTCTTATTTTATGTACGGGGTCTGTTGTCCGGGTTCACAGTTGCAGAGTGAGGCCAAGAACACATCCAACTTGCAAGTGTGCATTGAAAGAGAAGATGAGTGGCAGTGGGAAGCATGTCCTCTATTACTGATTTTCTCATTGAGCAAACCCTGATAAGCAACCAAGGAATCCACCAGATTCCCTGGCACATAGTTTGAAAACCAATTCTTTATAGTTCAGGTGGCCAGTCCATGACACAGACACCAAGCATTTGACATCTTTGGGCAGAAGTACACCTATTCAGTCGTATCCTAGATTCTGCAGACTAAACAACCTGTGACCCACCAAACCAAAAGCCCACAAGAGCTTTAATATTTCTTTTGCTTGCCAGGAATTGCAAAAATTCTTTTACAGGGGAGACTGTCAAGTACCTGGCAATCCTCGGTATATAGCTGTTGAGCTGTATTTGATACAGTGAAACACAAGCTGTGCCGTCCTTATCCTTGATTAAATAAAGAAGACCCCTTAACAATGTAGACTGGAAATATACAAGCAGGAGAGCTGGAAGGCTTGCCTCGGACATAGAGGCAAACACACTCTTTCCTGCATCTGCAATGATGCCGCACTCCTTGGTAAACCACTTCAAGGTACCTGGAAGATGCACATGTAGAGCAATGAGCCTGACAATGGAGCTCTCATACTTTGGAATGAAATTTGTTGCACGCTTGTGAAAAAAAGTTTTGCTTACCTTACTACTCTGTTTATTTTGAATGGGTACTTTTTCGAGGCTTTCTACAAATTTATCCTGTAGCTAGATTAAGTTCTGGAATCCTGTACATATTTACCTGAGAGTAAGCCTGACTGAAGTCACATTAGTGTTTGTGTGTAGGATTGCACTGTAAGAGTATTTTAATACTTCTGCTGCTATGCAGAGAGGAACTACTCTCTCAATTTTGTCTCAGCCTGGAATTTGCACTTCAACTGCAAAAAAATTAATCCTGTAGTTTATTGTAATGCTTTGAAACTCAGGTGAGAGTTAAAAGCATCTACCACAATAATTCTACTGTGCGTATTCTCCAGGTGGATGTGGGTTGGGCTACTGAATGTTAACTTATAAGAAAAAGTTGCTCGTTCTATAGAATGGACTCCCTTTTTCATTCTGAAATATTGCCAAAATCAATATACAATTTTTAAATCCAAATATATTGCTTGTTTGAAGATTGGGAAAGTTGCCGCTAAGGGTTGGTTCCTGTTACAAGGTAGCAATGGCGTCCAGCGCCGCTGCTCAGCCTCCGATAACAAACAGTCCCCCAAGGAACTGTAAAAGGTCAGGCAGCAGGCAAACCACGCTGCAGGCCCCCAAGGCTTTCAATGGAAGGCAATGCCTGCATTCTTCCCCCTTTCCGCTTGCAACAGCTGGAATACCCAGAGCGAGTGATTCCAGCTCCCCGATCTCACTTGTGACAACCTGGAAGTCCCGAACATTTGATCTTTTCAACAGGTTTTACTATTCCAGATCTAATAACTTGCTCAGTGGAAAGAACATGGTGAAACAGTATTGTCCTGGACCTGTGTTTAAAAGCAACTGGCATTTTCTGTCTCAGAAAAAGCATGTACCTCATACGATGTTAATGAGCTCAGAAATGTTGAGTTTATATATGCATTCTCTCAGCACTTCTTGATTTATGTACCTGATGGAACGACTAGGGGACACTTATGCAGCTCTTCTCATATAGACGGGAACAGGTGTGCCAATTTCCTCCCACTCCCCAAGACATGAACATATACAGTGGGCCTGAAACTTACGTGAGGGTTATATTCCGCGGATTGCGCCTAAAGCCAAAATCGCGTATAGTCAGAGCACATTGGGTTCAGTCTTTCTGAGAAATACTGAGAAATACTTTTTCTTTTTGTCTCTTGTGCTATGCTGTGCTCTAATTGAAAAAGATGTGCAAATTTTCATTATGGGCATCATCACTTGACTGCCACAAATAGATTGGATATTGGCTGGGTTTGATAGTTGGGTTACAATGTACTTTAAAGTGGGACACACTGGATTGAACTCATTTTAAGAAAGATCTACAAAAACGTATTGAGGCATTAGTATGTTCTCTATGTGTCAAAGCATGATAATATTTAAATATTTATTTTCCTGACAAACAATAAGATTTAGTATTTTTTACCACATTTTCAAGTGTAGTCCAAGCCCAGCATTCTAATTATGTGTAACAATTTCTGCAGCATTTGGGCAGGGTGATCCTGGGCACCAGTTACACAGTGGGGTTATGGGAGAGATATGCTATCACTATGCTAGCAGAACAGTGCATGCTATCCTATACATGCTTTGCCTTGTGGGAGGGGAAATATACGGTTCAGGAAGTCCCCAAATGGCAGTAAAATGGCAGACATCCCACATATCCATAGAAACATTCAAAGCCCACCAGTGAAAGACTGTGCCAGTGATACTGCCCACAGTGAGAGGGAACCACGGAACTCACAGCAGCAGTGAGAACTCACATGCAGCACATCTCCTTATCTTACAACACACAATGGGCAAAATGACACCATAGCTCCCCCATTCTACGAGCCTATCCCCTTATGCTGCTTACATGCAGCATGCAAAGAGAATGAGAGACCGTGCAACACAATGGCCCAGTAGCTGCCTGGGCATGAGACCTACAAAGAGGACACACACAGGGACCTTAGGACAAGGGTTTAAGACCCAAACAAGGAAGAAGAGTGTGTTAATAAGCACTGAGAACTATGGGACAGCCACAGATGTGTGGCCTATTGTAAACTTAAATTGGCATCTGCCCAGCTCAGTAGTGGCCAGTATGGTGTGCATTAGCAATGGAGCTGCCCTCCAAACATTGGTGCTGCCCCAGCTTACCTGGGCAGTACTGGGATGGCTCAGGGCAGTAGTGAGCTGTGCGGTGCACCAGCGGGTAGCTCTGCCAGTGTGTCCATGCAGCTCTGACCCTGCCCCAGCACTGCCTAGGTAAGCGGTAATGATGGTGGCATTGGGGGGACAGATCTGATGCACTGTCCCATCACATTGGTCACTACTGAGCCAACAACAATCATGAAATGAGAGGAACCATGGAAAGGGAGGGATGGAGTGAATCAGTTTGTTTTGAGTTTCATTGACTTGTTGGCAAAATGTGGAGGCCACATGAAACTGCATTCTCCTAGAGACTACTGAGCAGTTTGTTTGTGTGCAGTGTTTGTCCCCAAGTGCTGCTATGCAGTCGCTCCTCCACCATTTAGTTTCCTTCACATTACTGCTGTGCCACTAACTGGAATCTTTTGCTGTGGTGTGAAAACAAGCCACATGGCCGAAATATGGGGTGCCTGCTGCACATAAGCAGCTTGCTGTGGAGAGCAGCTGCAATACAAAGTAATTCCAGGCAACCTCTTTGCAAAGGAGTCTTCAAGCCTTGTTGCCCTGGCACCCATTCTGTTTCCCTCCCTCCCATCTGTGATGGTGCTTCATGGCTGCTACACAGGAGCAGATGGTGTAGAGCCAACTGTGGCAAGGTACTGTAGCTCAGCATTTGAGCGCAATAAGGATTCAGCTGATACGCTTACCTCTGGCACAGTATTAATATGGAGCACAATTTTTTTAACCATCAATATAACTGCAGCCTAGGAATACCAAACCCAGGAAAAGAGCTCAGCTGGCAAACACCAGTAATTTATATGAAGGTGACTCTGCATCACTTTGCAGAAACAGATGGTGCAGTTGGGCCAGGCAATAAAAGGAAAGATGACTGCAAAAGGAGACAGACTAAGGCATTAGTTTAGCTGCCAAAGGCTGGTTATGGGCCAAATAAAAGAATTAAATGGAATGTTATTTTGCTGATGAAAATCCTGTGTTTCATTAATTCAGATTCAAAAGAGATGGGCAATATAAGTAACAGTCTTAATTATAACCAGCTAATGACAAATGGTTACCAATTATGTAATGTAGCTATCTGCAGTGTGCATTAAGGATGTAAGCAAAATTAAGGATGTAAGCTGCATTTTGTGAGGTGGTTTCTGCTATGTTGCAGTCATGCATGGAGGTTTGGTCACCTCCTCATTTTTATTTTCTAAAATGTTGATATATTGGATTCAACAAAAAATGGATTGTACTTGTCAGTGACTCCCCTCTTTCCTTTTGACAGAATCTGTATCAGAACAGGTTCCTTGGCCTGGCTGCCATGGCATCGCCATCTAGGAACGCACAGAATCGGCGCCGGTGCAAAGAACCTCTGAGGTACAGCTACAACCCAGACCAGTTCCACAACATGGACATTGGGAATGGTCCCCATGAGGCAGTCACTATTCCACGCTCTACCAGTGACACAGACTTGGTCACCTCAGATAGCCGGTCTACACTCATGGTCAGCAGCTCCTATTATTCCATAGGACATTCGCAGGACCTTGTGATTTACTGGGATATAAAAGAAGAAGTGGATGCTGGGGATTGGATCGGCATGTATCTCATTGGTAAGTCAGTCCCAACCTTAGGATTTAAAAAAAATATTTGCAAATATGAAGTGTATCTAAAGTGGGCCAGCACAGTTTTTTGACTCACCAAGCTAAACCTACCTCACACCCCCATGTGTTTTGAACTATTCCACCCCCACACCTACCCAAACCTGCAAAACAAAGTTGGCCACAACAGGAGGTCTATTGAACTCCTGTAGGGCTCTCTTCAAACTGATGAGTGAATGACTTGTTCTAATTACCAAATAAGCATGTGTATTTGAATCCCATGGAATTCAATGGGACTTACTTAAATATGCTGTCCTTCATGCCATATTAATAGTGATTTTCTTTGAAGAACCAGTGACTAAGAGCTCAGTGATTAAGGCGGGCTTGATAAGATGGGTTCAAATGTGAAGCCAAATACATACATTATGGAAGTTTCCCCCCCAAAAAATGTTTAGGGGTACTCTCATTTTCCTACTCATACTGAAATACTGCCCCTCAATGAGGCCAAACTTAGATCCACAAAATGTTTAGGGGTATGCGTACCCCTGCGTCCCCCCCAGAAAAAAGCACTGCATTATGGTCTTTCAAGATCTGCTTCCCCACCTGTAAAATGGAAGTAAGTGTGGCCTTATAAGAATGAATTGTAAGACAAGCACACTGTGTTCAAATGCTATAAAAAGAGTTAGCAATAAAAGGCTGCGAATGCTTGCTGGGTTCCCCTGTGCCACTGCTCTTCTCTTCTTTTGCAGAAACAGCCATGTGCACTGCAATGTTCAATTCACAGTTGCTTATTTGTGACAGGGTGTTGTATCACACTCTAATGTCCACACTGAACACATCCTGGCAGTTCCTTGGGGAGGCACCAGGGAAGTGTTACCTGAGGCCTTGCCCTGTGACCTGCCAGCCCATCCAGCTTCTTTCCATCACCACCTCCTTCCTGGCTTTGACTTTCCTGGATCTCCTGTCAAGCCCTCTCTTCCTCCACAATTATAAGGAACCCTGAAGCCTCACTGTCTACAGCTGTGTCTTGTCAGGACCCACTGCAGGGAAGAGCTTGTCTTGTCTGGCTACAGGCTTGTCTCACAGCCATTCTCTACCAGCAAGGCCTGTCGACCAGCGTCCTGATCTTGCATCCATACAGGAGGGAAGCATAGGGGACAGTGGTAGGTGGTAGTCCCTGGCAGTCCTTCACAAAGTTAAAGTCAAATACTACAGTGTTTGGGATTAATCTACTTGCTTCCTGTTTCCCAAACCAGAAGTGGGGAACAGGTTCTCTTCTTCTGGAGGTCAGTGAGGTCTAGAGATCCTTCTTAGCACTTAGGCATGTAAGGAGAAAATATCTGTGGCTCCTTGTCCTAATTGGGCTAAATCATAGTAAACAGAAAGAATGAGAATAAATCCTGTGGTGTGGTAAAATGGTGGAGTTTGTTTCCTTCCTGCTAGTGCAGAGGGTTGGGTGAGGAGTTAACTCTGCAGCTGTTTTGAGAAATCTCCAGATTGCTGCTATTCCTAGGTCACTTGCTTGCCAACTTTCGGTGCCAACTTTTAAATGCCTGCTGAAAACTTTCTATTCTGCTAGGCTGGTGCAGGCATCCTTAAGAAGGCATCATTCCACAATGGTTGACTTCTCTTTTTAACTTTTGTTAATGATTTGTATTGTATGGTTTTATGGTTTTATTGCTGTAAACAGATTTGATATCTCTTTATGACATAGTGGTATACAAATATTTTTATAAATATTATAAATATCCCACATTTCCATCCACTCCTCAGTCCTCAAGGTGGCTTAATAATGCAAAAATTCAAAATCCCTTTTACATAATAGTAAGGAAAACTCTTTAAAACTAATTCCAAACAATACCTAACCAAACAAAGGCTATCAGAGACCTAGCAATGCTACAAGAATGGATTGCCAGCACTGAAAACCTCATCCTGCTTATGGGTGCTAACCTTTCTTCAACTATTATTAACTACCTTTCTTCGGATTATTTAAGAGCCTGAGTAAGTTCACATTGTAATAACTATTATTTATTCATTATTTTGATATAGTAAATTTCCAAGTCACCACGCAAGACAACCTGTAGGTGATTTACCGTACTTTTCGGTGTACAAGACAAGCTTTTTTTTACTCTAAAATAATGTTTAAAAAAGGGGGTCATCTTATACACAGATAGTGCACAGGGGGGATGGGTGATTGGTGACTGCATCAAGGGCTGCTTTGGATTGGCTGATTCTGTGATAATTTGGTGTGTGAATGGTTGTTGCGGCAAAGGCTGCTGTGGATTGGCTGCCACTGTGGCAATTGGTCATGTGATTGCCGGCTGCTGTTGGCGAGTGGGCAGGCACTTGTTGGCTTATCTGACATGAGCGATTGTCAGTGTTTGTTTGCTGGGTTTGTGATTTTCTACAATTTCCCCCAAAAGCTCTGGGCATTCCTCTCCCCAAAAAGCTCAACAATTTTGACCATCCCCCCCCTTTTCTTAAACAGTGTATAAAAATACAAAAGAGAAAAAGAAAGAGAAAGAGAAAGAAAGACTCTATAATACATGTCCAATACAAAACTATAAAAGTAAAATTATTATTCTACTACATATACATTTATTTATATATTGATATATTGTACTATATTCTTTATAAATGCATTCCAAATGTCATTATATTTGGTATACACCATATGTGTCTATAAGCTGTCTGTATTATGCAAGAGTTGTCATATCTTCTATCCATTGATTAAAGGACACCACAAATTTATCTTTCCAGTGGATGAATATCAATATTTTAGTCACAGTGAGGGTGTGAATAAAGGTGTTTTCTTGGTGCTGAAAATATTGTAAAGTGGTTGCCAGATGGGAGGAAGAGTACTAGAAGCAATTCTGGTCCCAAACTGTGTGTGTAGGGTTTAAAGATCAAAATCAGCACATTTAAATTCAGCTGAGAAACAAATCAGCAGTCGGTTTAACTCTCTAAGCACTAGTGTCTAAGCACTAAGCACTGGACAGGGGTAGTCTAAGTGGCGCCCTCCATATGTTGTCGGACTGCAACTCCCATCAGCTCTAGCCAGCATAGCTGATGACCAGGGATGGAGAGTTGTAGCCCAGCAATACCCAGAGGTGACTGCATTGACTACCACTGGCTTAGGCAAGTAACTCAGCTGCAATTTGGACCAACTGAAGTTTTCAAACTGCTTTCAAGGCAGCCAGTGCAGCACATTATAGTAGCTGAAAGCTTGCTGTCACATATTCTGTTGTTAGGAAGGATATTGTGCAAGTTGGCCCTGAGTTTATTGCAGGATAAGACACAGTATGTAAGATAAAGCATATAAAAACCAGTACCCATTGCTGTATGTGGGATGGTTGTCTCATAGAGTGCTTCCTTGCCTTGTCTTTTGTTACATGGCACCACAACCTTCTTCAAAACAGGGGGAAATGTTTGAAGTGTAGATTGCCGTTGTGATTTGTCTTTTTGTGCCTTTATCTCTGGGTCTCTGATATCAGTGTGACGCTGTCAGCATTCCTTTAGGCATCCCCAGAAGAGTTAGTGAGTCAGCCTGCAGCACATTTTCTTACTGTTAGCTGCTGCATCTACGCAAGTTTGCTCAAGAGTGAGTGTGGACTCTGGACTGACGTGTGTTAGGCTCTAAAGTCTCTTCTTACTTGAAAGAACTGAGGGATAATCAATGGCATGATATCTTGGAAATTGCAAACAATAGTGAAACTTGCCAGTTTATGTGATCCAGAGAACAAATGGAGAGTGTTTCTCATTAACTTATTGAAATCCTTCTAACAATATTGCAATATATCCTTCCCACTCCTGGTGAAATATAAGGCCTGTCTTTTTTCAATACAGGCAGGGTATAAGCAAAGTAATATTTAATATTTGTTACTATTATATTTATTATTATTAATTTATACCCTCCCTTTTCCCTGACAGGTTGCTTAAATCTAAAAACAAGCACTGCAAATAATATAGAAAAATCACTCATTAAAGTTAAACACTGAGAGAGAACAAGAAACATATATGAAATTTATTTAACACATACCAATAATCACAATAAAACAGCATGCTTAAACAGCATGCTTCATTAAAAGCAGTCAATTCCCAATAGCTTGTTGGAACAAGTTCTTCACCTGCCAGCAGAAGGACAACAGGGAGCAATCCAGTCAGGTTTCTCCAGGGCAGGATGGGAGCAGCTCCTGAGAAGACCCTCTCCTGCAACAGCACCAAATGGGCCTAGGAGGTGGTAAGACCAAGAGAAGGGCCTCCCTTGAAGATCTCAAAACCTGGGCAGGTTCCTGTGAGAGAATATGGTCTTTCAGATAGCTTGGACCTAGGCCATGTTGGCCTTTGTAGGTCATAACCAGCACTTTGAATTGTGCATGGAAACAGACCAATAGCCAGTGAAGCTGTTGTAGCAGCTGTAACCAAAAACCAGCCCCAATATTGTAGGCTAGTAACCAGCCCCAATCAACAGTTTAGCCCGTTGACGTTTCTGAGCACTTTTCAAAGGCAGCCCCATGTAGAGTGAATTACATTAAGCAGGGTGTAACTAAGGCGTGTGTCACTGTGGCCAAATCAGACATCTCAAGGAACAGGTGCAGCTGGTGAACTAACTTTAACTGCAAATGCACTCCTGGCCACCACAGAGACCTGGACATCCAAACTCAGGACTGAATTCACAAGTACACCTAAACTGCGAGCCTGTGTATTTGAGGGAGTGCTACATCATCCAGCACAGACTGAATCCCCATTCCCTGTTCTGCCTTTGTTTTATTCAAATGAGAAGATTTTGAATCTAAAGGGAAAGGGCTAAGCAATTATTCTGCTTTGCCATAATGCTCAAAATAGTAGCTAGTTCTGTTGCTAGTTCTGTTCTGCCCAAATTCCAGCTGTTGTTTTAAGTTCCACTCTACCTAAATGTACTCAGATAATTTAACTTGGGTCACAAAGGCCTTTACATGAAGTCCAGAACATAGGCTATCCTTTCATTGCCTGAGTCCTTGATTGCATGTGAGGGTAATATTGCACAGTGCTTATTGATATACATTAGGCTTTCTTCTTCACTTTCCTTCTGGGAAAACCAAAACATTTTAAAAAGTTGTCTGATAAAAGTTCATTATGCACAAAACCTCTAGGGTCCAATTTCTAGGCTGTATTTGTTCTTCTTCTTTATTATTCAACCATTTCTTTTAAGTTTATATCAAAAATATTTTTGACCTAATTAGCTGAAACTCTGCTTTAAAAGCCACATGCTTCTTTCTTTTCTCTTTTGCCTTTAATTTTATTTCCCCTCCTAAAAGGCAAAAAAATCTCTAATGCTATGTGTAATTCCAGCAAGACTCTAATTAGTGAAGTTTCTCTCAATATACTTCGGAGTTTATCCTGACTTTCTGACTGCTTTAGTTTATTCCTTGCACGAGGATTTGGTTCCAAGTCCATTGATTCACAATCAAAGCACATGAAAAACGAATAGCTTTGGACCAAGCTGCATGTCTTGTGTGTAGGGGTACAGCATATACTGTCCTATAGCTCTGGTATATAACTGCGATTTTTGACTAGCCTTCCCACATGAACATGCCTGCCATAGAACAGCTGTGCATTTCAGAGGATCTCGGAAGTATGCTCGGAAGTGCATCTTCGGCTCACATGCAGGATAGCCAGACCTATTGGGCTTGCCACTCTTCCACTTGAACTGAGAGTGGGCACTGGAACGTATCCAGCGTCCTCAGTATGGCTGCCCATTGTAGGAGAAGGTTGGTTGTGATTAGGGGAGGCCCATCCCGTTTCTCCGCCTGAGGCAAAACGGGAAAGCCTTACTCACTGGGGTTGCATAGCTGCAGCTTTTGGGTTCCAGCAAGATCTCACAAGAAGCTGGAAGCTACTTCTCCAGCGTTGGAATGGGGTGGGTGGCACCCACAGCAACTCCAGAGAAGTTAGAAGAAGCAGTGATGATGGCAAGATCTCACAAGAGCTCACTGGAAGCTGCTGTCACCGCTTCTCCTTGTTTGTCCAGTGGCAGGGGTGGGCTGCCCCTTGGGATTTCGCCTCTGTCCGCTTCGTGGTGGGCCAACCTTGGTTCTGGTACTCAGCCTAGCCCCTTTCATGCATGAATCATGTCAAGGGACATAATGTGATTTCTGGGAAGTTGGGCTGCACTCTTGGCCACAGCCCTGGGCATCAGGCATGCTTTTGGCCCCCACCCTCAGACAACCATAGGTTGTCATGGTCTGTCTGCGGTGAAGAAGTCTGGAAGCAGCTAGTTGTGCACAGGCTTCTATGCAGTTGGTGCTCTTGTGCCTTGCTCCCTTCTAAATGTACAACGCTGCCTTCATGCAGGGGGTTACTGACTTTTATAGAAGTTTGTCTGCTATTAGTAATTTTCTCACTGAGTTACTCCTGAGTTTCTCTGAAACACAGTTTGAAAACTACTGATGTGTCGCATTACCTTCATTCCTTATGCCTGTGTTCAGGCTCCATATAGATAAAGCATACATATAGCTAAAGATTTGTGGGATGTTTTTGGCTTATTGGCTTATGATTGGGAGTAGAAAAATTAATGTACCTCAGCCCAGAAAAGAGTGGGAATAGCACATGGCTGGGCACACAATCTTGGAGGGTTGACTGTGGAGTGGCATATGAAGTGTTACTAGAAGCTGGGTCTGATCCTTTCCATCACCATATAACAGATAAGTGAAGGCTTTGCTTGTTATTGTTATTTGCATAGTAATGATGATGATGATAGACCACTTAATTGGCAAAGTGACTTTTAAGTGATTTATGAATTTAAACACACATAATTAAAATATGCCATAAAACATTCAGTAAAAAGGTTGAAACAAACACCCACAGTGTTTAAATAAACATAAAAATAAGTTAAAGACAAGGACCCTTGGATGCTTAGGTCCAGTCAAACTTGACTATGGGGTGCAGCGCTCATCTTGCTTCAGGCTGAGGGAGCCAGCGTTTGTTCACAGGCAGCTTTCTGGGTCATGTGGCCATCATGACTAAACTGCTTCTGGCACAATGGAACACCATGACAAGTGCCAGAGCGCACAGAAACGCCATTTACCTTCCAGCCATAGTGGTACCTATTTATCTACTTGCATTGGTATGCTTTCAGACTGCTAGGTTGGCAGGAGCTGGGACAGAGCAACGGGAGCTAACCCCTTCATGTGGATTCAAACCATCAACCTTCTGATTGGTAAGCCCCCAGAGGCTCAGTGGTTTAGACCAGAGCGCCACCTGCTCCCACAAGTGTTTAAGTAAACACATGTGCAATAAAGCATACCCAGAAGATCCAAATGTGGAAACCTTTTGTCTGCATATAATTCTGCTCTGGACTGGAGCATTAGGGCATCTATTTCCAAAGACTGCGCGCATAATCATTGAAGGCCTCCAGCTGCTTCATTCAATCAAAAAGAACTCAAGGTCAGAACCAGGGGGCACCTTTTTGCTTCCTGTGCAAAACAAGTCAGAAGCTGGCACGACACATGTCAGTTCATCTTAACTTGTCAAGCTGGCAACACTGATCTGTGTAGCCAGGATTGCTTAATTCATGTGTACACTTTCAACACTGGTGCCTATTCAACAGTTTGTGTGTGAGGGATTGTGGCTGATATGAGTGAAATGATATGATATATGATATGATTTTCACATGCATCAAAGCTGTGAAGTTTGCTACAAATGCACTTATTTGTTTGTTTGTTTGTTTGCTTATTTTAAAATAGGTTTTCAAACGCTGGACAAATGGAGGGGTGTACCAAAGATGCTCCTCACTGGGGATCAGTTTGGTCTGGGGCTACATTTTCTGGCTACGTTCTCATTTAAAAATAAAGAGAAAGAGCAGACTGAATTATGAGTCATCATTGGTGGTGGGATAAAGTCACTCTCTTAAGTTATTGTTGATAGGAAAGATAACAGCATGAACTCTTCTTGGACAAACTGAATTTTGCACCCTTCAGCCTTTATGCATTTATTCAAAAAGACAATCCTTAGTAAGGGAAAGCAATTGGCAAGCAAAGTGAAGCTTAACTCCCAGTCTTAGGGACTCACGTGCCCTTCCTTAGTAAATCATGAGCCAGTGAGTAGCTGAAGTGCATGATAGGCAAAAGGTTCTTCCAAAGTCTCTGTCAGTGTTTATACTGGAGAAAAGCAGATTGTAAAAAGCTCTTGGTGCTTTTGGCTCAGTTAGATCTAATGCCATTGACTATTTTGCCTTCCTCATCATCCTCAGCACCATATTTTAGTTGCTAGACTAGAAGCAGCTATGGTGCACAATATGTGACCTTGTGCCGGCCATCCTCTCTCTGCCTAATCAATCTCAATTAAAATGTCCTAAGGCCCATGGAGGAAGAGTGGAATAGAAACATTAATTAATGATCTATGATTGCCACCACCCTCAGAAGTTCATGCTTCACATTCCCCCAAACCAGTTAATTGTTTTCTTGCCAGAGGAAGGATAAAAGTGTGGTGTTGTATGTTCATTATTACATCTTTGTAGAGGTTAGCATTTACTAAAAGATTAGAAAACCATCAGAGATAGAAATTTTCTCTTCAAAAATTATTTTGTGTGGGCAAGATTCAATACCTGTCTTGCCAACACTAGCTCTGGAAATATGGCAGGTTTAAAGTTCACTGGAGCATATGTCTGCTATATAGCAAAATGATAGTTGCTGGTTGTTCTGAGGGAACTCCCAGCTTCCCTTGGGGGCAGAACCTTGTTCATCATGTAGCTTTCCTGAAATCAATGGAACAATCTGTGGAGAGTGTTAAAACTCTTGAGGAGAGTGTTAAAACTTTAGATAATTGACTGGAATGTAATGGGGACCACAAAGTTGTTGTTGTTGTTGTTGTTGTTGTTGTTGTCGTCCTCCTCCTCCTCCTCCTCCTCCTTCTTCTTCTAGTATACCACCCTTTATCCAAATATCTCAGGGTGGTTCACAGCATAAAAATACAAGATAAAACCACAAAAACAAAAATAAACAATAAAACAATAAAAAAACAAAAAACAAAACAAAACAATAAAAACAACAAAAAACAAAACAAAACAAACCCAAAACAATAAAAACAACAACAAAACTACACAATCTCCCACAATGGAGAAAGGGAACCTGTGCTTCTACAGAGGGATGCTGTGGACCCAAACAAGTTAAAAGATCCTGAGATCTTTTTACATTGTTACAAACAGAAGATAAGGAAGTAAATCTGTTTTTTTCTTGATTGCACAGCTTCATACCATAGCTGATGGCTCACATGATGGCATACTCCACATGGGCCTTGTTCATCCAACACGATAAACCAAACTACACAAATGTGCAGATACCTGGAGAGGAGCTTGCAATCACTTTACTTTTCCCAGGTATATTTTGGTTTACCATGTTATGCAAACCAGGCCATGGAAAACTATTGCACCAGGGTTAGGAAAAGGCTAGGCTAGACCCCTTTACTCTGCTGTCTACATTTATATGTGGAAGGTTTGGGGCTTTTTTTAAAAAATGGAGGAGTATCATGGAGGGTTTGCTGGTGAGAGATAGGACACTTTCCTGCCTTTCAGTGATAAATTATATAAAAAAAGAAGCTTTGTTTTCAGTCCTTTCCTTTGCTCTGATTTCACTGGCTCTCTTTTGTTAATTTTGCAGATGAGGTTTTGTCTGAAAATTTCCTAGACTACAAAAATCGTGGGGTAAATGGCTCTCACCGAGGTCAGATTATCTGGAAGATTGATGCCAGCTCTTACTTCGTAGAACGTAAGTATTTCATAGTCCAATTACATCACACTTCAGTGAAAACAGGAAGAGCTGAGCTCCCACACTACCATGGGTGTTTTTGGGGAAATTTAATGTGTGTGGCAAAGAAAAATGATCAATTGCTTGTCCAGAAACTATACTTCATGAATAACAGAAGCTGCTACTGAAAGGATGCAGTGGGTGAAATTGCATCTATAACTCTGTATATGTTGGTGTTATTAAGCACGAACATCTCATAACATGAGAGGGTTTCAGAACAGGTGCTAAATACTTCTGCGTTTTTCAAGTTCATTTATATTTATTTAACATCAAAATTATTAAATCTGCTGGAGCTTTTATTCTTGTTTTAGTATTCTGAATGACCATTTCCAAGGCAATCTCAGGAAAGTATTTTTTTAAAGGGAATTAATTCCATATTGCATTGGCTGAGCTCACTGCATAACATACCGTTGATGCTCAATAAACTATGTGCTTGGGTTGTGAAAAATTATGTGCTCAAGCATAGTAAAGGTGAATCTTTCATTGTTGCGTCCATGCCTGATGGCGTCATACTTAACACGTGTTGCATGTGCTGCTGTAAGGCGTTCAAAATGTAGATTAAAAAAGGCACTCCAAACAGGTTGTGTGACAACTGGCTGCAAAGGAAAACGAAACATTGTTAAAACAAAGCACTGCTTGATAGGAAGTTAACTGGGATAACTGGAACAATTTTCTGGCAGACTTAAGGAAGGTTACTTTAAACCATTTGTGAACAACCTGTGACAGAGGTTTTGAATATTTAAAACTGTGGTTTCAAAATGGATTACAGATTACTGTGGTGTCCTTGGAAACTTATTGGGGGTTCCTCTATGAGAAAGTCTGCTGTGAAGGACAAGTTTCTTAGAAAGATTGATTTCTTGCCTCTACTACAATGGTGCCTCGCAAGACGAAAATAATCCGTTCCGCGAGTCTCTTCGTCGAGCGGTTTTTTCATCTTGCAAAGCAACTCTATTAGCGGCTTAGCGGATTAGTGCTATTAGCGGCTTAGCGGCTATTAAAGGCTTAGCGGCTTAAGCGGCTAAAGGGCTATTAGCGGCTTAGCGGCTTAGAAAAGGAGGGGTGCGAAAAAAATCGCAAGACTCGCCAGACGTTTTCGCCTTGCAAAGCAAGCCCATAGGGAAATTTGTCTTCCAAAGCGCATCAAAAAACGGAAAACCCTTTTGTCTAGCGGATTTTTCGTCTTGCGAGGCATTCGTCTTGCGGGGCACCACTGTACTAGTCTTCCTCTGCAAGGGTCAGGACCAACAAGCTCTATGTACAAAGTGTGTCAACCAAAAAAATCCTCAGAATTATTGGCAGCATGCAGGGTTTTGATGGCTGACATGCAAAGCTTCCTTGGTAGACAATGGAAAATAGATTCCGTTCACTGGCCTAAGCTAAATAGTTTCACAGATTATGGACTATAAGAACCGAGTTGCAATGTGCCAGAAACTCCAGTGAGATTTCTGTACCAGTTCTGTCTGCTTCTAACACAGCTGTATTCTAGTCAGGGTGGGGCAGCCACACAGCAGGAGGTATCTGACTTAGGGGTGTCTGATTAGGGTGTGTCATTTTAGGGTACAAAACTTAATTTTTGCACATTTCTTTAGTGAGGGGTCTTAAAAATGTGTTTTTGGGTGTCAGGAATTCAAATCTGCTTTTATTTTTGTAATTGGACAAAAATTTAGCTTGGAAGCCTACACATTTGACAAAGAAGCACATAAACTGCGTTTAAAAACCAAAGAATTTTAACTTTGCCTTCTGAAAATGTCAGGTAATAATAAAACGAAAGGCCTGTATTTAAAAACTGTGGGAATGTTGAGGGTAGTAAGAGAAGATATATTGATTTGTAAGATTTGTAGAAATTACACACACAAAATTGCACAAACAAATGTGTGAATTGGGATAAAATCACACCACAATGTTAATAAAGGACTTGGGGGAAATTGCGAGCTGATGTGGAAATCTGGAGATTGGAAAAAAAATGAGAAAGTGAAATTGACAGATTCACCCATCCCTAACTTGCATGGTAGAAGAGGCATTATCAAGTTGCAAAGTGATACAGATATGAAAGCTCCGGACTTTGGATGAACTAGGTTTTCTTTTTTGTTTACTCAGATATTCTCTTCTGTAATTGATTGTTAATTCAGTTAACTCTAAGGGGAGTTCTGCCATATGCTTTTCTTTCATCATATTACCAGTATGATTTCATTATCCACGTACTTTCTTAAATGAACCTCTCCTCTTTTTTTGTATGGAGCATGCTCTTCTGGATTCAGAATCTGCTTCCAAGCAGCCTCTAATTCTTACTCAGGACAGCAAGTCCTTCCATATTGTCACTTGGGGAGTGGTGCACTCGTATGGTACAGGTGGGGCTCTTTGGTCTGTGTTTATTATGCCCCCCCCCCAATTTATTGGGATAAAATCCGTTCTATAGCCATAGCCTTTTGAGATTTTGTACCATCTTTGTCTTTCTAACAGATAGTCTCTGCCTCCAGGCAGCTCCACAAAAGGCAGAAACTCCAAAGCATAGCTTTCATAGAATTGTACAGTTGGAATGGACCACAAGGGTCTTCTAGTCCAACCCGCTACAATGCAGGAATCTTTTGCCCAATGTGGGGCTCAAACCCATGACCCTGAGATGAAGAGTATCATGCTCTACTGACTGAGTTATTCCAGGTCATAAATAGTTAAATTTCCCTGCTAGGAGAAGCGACACCTGTTGAGCATGTGCTATCAAGAAACAGAAGGTGGTAGGCCTCTTTGTTTTCTCTAACCAGTGTGGTGTAGTGGTTAAGAGCAGTGGACTGGTGAACCGGGTTTGCTTCCCCACTCCTCCACCTGCAGCTGCTGGGTGACCTTGGGCCAGTCACACTTCTTTGAAGTCCCTCAGCCCCCCTCACCTTACAGAGTGTTTGTTGTGGGGGAGGAAGGGAAAGGAGGTTGTTAGCTGCTTTGAGACTCCTTAAAGGTAAAGTTAAAGGTACTCCTGACCACTAGGTCTAGTCACAGACGACTCTGGGGTTGTGCACTCATCTAACTCTATAGGCCGAGGGAGCCAGCGTTTGTCCGCAGGCAGCTTCCGGGTCATGTGGCCAGCATGACTAAGCCACTTCTGGTGAACCAGAGCAGCGCACGGAAACGCCGTTTACCTTCCCGCTGGAGCGGTACCTATTCATCTACTTGCACTTTGACATGCTTTCAAACTGCTAGGTGGGCAGGAGCTGGGACCAAATAACGGGAGCTCACCCTGTCGTGGGGATTCGAACTGCTGACCTTCCAGTCGGCAAGCCCTAGGCTCTGTGGTTTAACCCACAGCTCCACGCATGTCCCTTGAGACTCCTTATGGTAGTGATAAAGCGGGACATCAAATCCAAACTCCTCCTCCTCTAACTGTATTCATGGTTCCTCTTGCCCCAACACCCAGTGTGGATTCCAGTGTAGATGTGGCTATCTTGGATTCCACTAGGACTGTGAAATACAGCATTCCCAACATAAAGGAAGCCTGCAATATTTGCATATCTTGCAGTCATGGCCTTGATTATCCATGTGGCAGTGTGGACTTGTAAGTAGGGATGCTTGAGGATTTCAGGCTTTGTGAATAAAACGATCCATTCTTCTCAAATTAACGCATAGTTAGGAAATCCACCGGATTTTGCACTGATTTGAATGGTGCAAGGCAATTTTTGGCTCTTGTAACATCTCAGAATACTACATTGGAATTGAAGAAAGTGTATATCTTTGAATGTGCCTTGTAAATACGTATTTTGAAAGGATTAATGTCAATTTGCAAGATTAATGTTAATACAAGAATGGAGTGGAATGGAATTATGGGTAAAAACATGCAAATGTTATATGAATCAGAAACAGAGTTGTTCATCCTTTGTATACTGTGGGGAGATTTATTAATCAGATACTTAGTGAACAGTGATACTCTGCCTGATCTATTCAGATCATAATGAAAATTCCACCAGCTGTTACATATGATACTTGAAAATAATTATTTTATTCAAATTATACTATTTTCCATACTGGATTTACTGATAATTTACGGCAATGCAAATAAGTAGGAGAACTGAGCCCACTGTCTTCCAAAGAACAAAAGACTTGAGAGTAAGAAAGTTTGTGCTGTGTTTCAGTTGAGCTTTTAATAATCCATGAGTCGCATTTCCCTAGGTGTCAGGAAACAGGCAGCTGAAGGGCCAGGGCCGGGCATGCTGGGAATTTTAAACTGCATATTTCTTTTAAGGTAATTCAACTTCTTCCACTCATGGGAAAGTATAAGAATTTGGAATTACCCCTTCTCTCTTTTGTACAACCATGACTTAGGCAGAGTGGGATAAAGATTCACAACATCTAAGAATACGGAAAATATATGCTTTCAAAGCATTTTCTTAAAAAATGCTGGCTTGAAAGTTTGAGCATGCATACTTTGTGACTGAGTTAGAAGGCCATGAAAAATGGGTTAATAAAGGGATCCTTGACAGTTGCAAACTCTTCCCCAATTACTTACTTACTCTGGATGCCATTATGATGTTCAGTTGAATTCAAACTTTTGTGGTAGCCGGGAAATTTCATAAAGCACTTTTGAAAAATAGACATTGAAAATTCCACTTTAAACTATGCAATGGCTTCAGATGGACTTGGAATTAACCTTATTTGCTGTGAAACTATATGAAGCTAACTTCTTCAGGCCTGGGGCCATATTCCCCCATGAGCTATTGGTGGGCAGGGGCAGAGGTAAAAGTGGATAAAGCAACAGTCATGGACTCCTACCTGTGTACAGTAGGCTGCATCCCAGCCACACAAAGGTTAGAGGCTACCACAGATACACACACCTCTCTCCATCTTCCATCCAGGCAAACAAGAGATATTATCCCATTTCAGTGACGCATTCCAATGGAGAGTCAGACTTACGATGAAGGTGCTAGTCAACAATCTCCAGATCAGAGATTGTTACTTGGTTGATGAATGAATAGATGCAGCTTCCATGGTTACGGTGAGCTTTCATCTGCTTATGCCAGGACATTAATTTGATTCATTCAGTTTCTCATGGAGCTTTCCACCAGCTGGTAATTTCTATGTGGGAGGAAAAAATATGCTGTAGAAGAGTTCTATTTTCTGCTGTCTAATTAGTGCTAATAGGAGTTACACCAGTACAACGTCACCACACTATTCTCACACTCTTCAAATGCAATGTTCTGGGAACAAACGAAACACAACATTTCATGGAAACCAATAGTGTGATAATTACAGTACAGTGGTACCTCCGGTTACATACGCTTCAGGTTACATATGCTTCAGGTTACAGACTCCGCTAACCCAGAAATAGTACCTCAGGTTAAGAACTTCGCTTCAGGATGAGAACAGAAATTGGGCAGCAGCGGCGCGGCAGCAGCAGCGGGAGGCCCCATTAACTAAAATGGTGCTTCAAATTAAGAACAGTTTCAGGTTAAGAATGGACCTCCGGAACGAATTAAGTACTTAACCCGAGGTACCACTGTAGAGGCTTGTATGTATTTGGGTCACTTGGTTCCTGTCTTGAATAATGTGGTTTCTCTTTAACCTATGGTGGATGTGTACAGAGGACTTCCAAACCATCTAGAAGTTAGTAATAGAATTCTTTTTTAAAAGTCTGAGAGAACGGTCAGAAACACCAGAGGGAAGTGAAGGGAGGCTCAAATGCAAAATGTACCTGGCATGTCCTAAATAAATGAGCACTTGTAGAAATAGTTGAACAATGTGAATAAGCTGTGGGAAGTTCTGTCTTTAGAGCTGCTATGGTTAACCAGCCTCATTTCAAAGAACACAAAGGCCAGTTCACATAGGGCAAACCAACGCAGATGAGCTCCAGTACCAAGTGTTGGTTTGTATTAATGGATCATCACTGCACTAAGGTTACATATCAAATTTTCACTGTGCATAACTTACATAAAAAATGTAAGCCCACCTCTCCTTTTCAACTGCTAGCCACCAAATGTTGAGTAAGCAAGTGATAATAGGACACTGTCTTATACCAAGTCAGACCATTGCTCCATCTTGTCATTGGCATCCATCTGTCTCACAATGGACAGCATCTCCAGAGGTGAAGTCAAATTGCTTCACTAGCAGCGCTGAAATGATCTCCCCGGAGCACAAGCCTGGTCAGTGCGTATGGAGGTCCTGAGCTGTCCAGACAACAAGACCCCACTCTTGGCCTTGCAGCCCAAAGGAAAGCAGAGCAAAACGTTTGGAATCAGCTTCATTGCAGGAGTTGCCAGAAGGAGGTGTACCAGGCGCCATCTAACCATGTTAGGATCTGTGTAGGGTTTACTCCTTAGTCTTTTCTTATCCCAAAGATATCCCGCAAGGCAGTAGAGGTTTAAGATCAGAGTTTTCCTTCTCCTAGGTGGGCTACCTTTCCAGGTTGACGAGCCCCATCTGCCCCTCATTTCCCTCTACAGCACATGCTGATACCACCTTCTTCATGTTGGACCCACTATTGGTCCCATCCGTTCAGTCCACTTGAGCCTATCTTCACATGCAGGGGAAGTCCCTAAGTCACTGAGGTTTTGAGACCCATCGTCTACCATCACTTGGTCTATTATCTTCATGGACTGGTAGCAGCTCTCCAGAGTTTGTGGAAGGGGTACTTCCCAGTCCTACCTCAACATGTCAGGGAATAAACCTCAGTATGCAAAATGTTAGCTCTACCACCGAGCTCCAGTGCGAGGTTGCGTAACTCTAATTGTTGGGTTGTTTTTTTAACATTACTTTCCTCCCTGCCCCTGCAGTATGAGGCATTTCTGCTTTCTTAAGCCACCGTTTATTTCATATTATGCTGAAAATGCATGATAATTAAACAGTTTGATTGCTCCTTTTTTAAAAAAAATCAAACCCCAAGAACATGACACCATAAATAACCATTTACACAGAGACCATTTTATCACCAGACACTTATAACTAGAATGAAGAACAGGGTACATATTTTTGCAGAAAGAAAGGAGCAACCCATGCATTGCATATTATTTATTAATATAAATATAGTTCTTTTCAGAGCTAAAAACTAAAGGCTCTTGATTCTCTTCTCTATTTTGCATCTAAAATGAAAAAACCCCAAGGTGTGCTTTAGCCATTTTACTACCAAACTCTAGGATCTGTCCTAAGTGTTTTTTCTTCCCTTGAGTGCTTGAGAAACCCTGAAGTAAGATGACTTTAGACATCCTGATAGAGATTGTCCAAAACAAGTGAATTGTTCACAAAACTTACGGTAGATGAGGTATTTTGTACTACTGATGCTCAATAGGGAAGTCAGAGCATTTATGTTCTCACAAGTTAGATTCAGATAATTCTAAGAATTCATTACTGTTATTGCCACAAGAGTATTTATCTGAACAAAAAACCCCCACAATATTGGTGGCTTTTTGACCACTCCAATGCAATCAGATTTAATCAGAAGCTATAAGAATCAACAAATGACTCTATGATAAAAGACTGGAAGATGCAGTAAGTCCTGAAAAACTGCTTAGACCTCTAATTTGAATTCCCCAGCTACACAGCTCTGAAACATCTGTCTTCTCAAATGGAGCATTCCCTGTTGCCATGGAAATATTAGGCTAAAAATACCATAAGATGTGTAGTTGACATAAAAGAACTGCATGCATATTGATTCTGAATGTGGGATAAATATTCAGTGATTAATAGAGTTGGCCTCATTTTTGTGTATGTGTTTAAATTTTATTATCTGAGATTGCATAATGTTGAATTTAGTGAATGTGTCTTTTGATATGATTCATCAAGTCCAAAGCTACCCACCTATCCTGAGAAATCTATCCAATATGCTAATCAATAAAATACATCATTCTTCTAGTATTCTTCTAGTATACACAGGAGTAAAAAGATTATGCCTGGAGCCAAATTAAGACTGTCTGCATGCACTTTAAATAGACCTCTGTTATTATACTGCATGTGTCACCAGTGTGGTGCCTGCAGGTATATACATTCTCATAGAGGCTTTCCTTCCTTGGTGCCCACAGAATCCCTTCCCAGCATTGAAATCAGGCTTGAGAGAAGCATGCTATTGTAGCCAGAATATTGTTGCCATGTGTTACCAATTTGGTTGTTACTAATATGGTTGCTTGGTATGTGCTTGGCAGTGTTTTCAGTTTACAAATGTGCCCAAAGGCCCCAAAATTCAGGGCCCCTGTACTACTTACCATTGTGGGGAAGGGGTGAGGATTAATCAGGGTTTTAGCACATAAACTCTGTTTGAACCAGGGCAGAGTTGAAACTATTCCCAGTTTTTCACACAGTATTTGAAAGGACCAAAAACTCGTTCCCTTTTGGTCCTTCTTGCAAAAATGTTCATTTATTTGTTTTGGTTGCTCTGTGCTCATTTGCCCTCAGATGTCCTTTATGTAGCCCAAGCCAACCGATTGTGTTGATCAACATGATTTCATTGCCAATGTCTGGTGGCATCAACATGTCAGATATAGAGTTGTGGGATATCATTCTATTTATTTTGCAGTTCTTATTAAGATGTTATAGCCAGTGTGATGTTTTCAGAAATGGTGCCAAAGAAACAGCAACCAAACAAAACAGTGAAGCTAAACCGCATTGAAATATTCACACACAACCTGTTTTTTATTAAAATGAGAAAAAAGTTAATCTACTGAAATGCACTGTTTATTTCAACCTTTAAAATCAAAACTGGTGAAAACTCTGTACTTCCTTGGTTTCCACCTATCTGGTGCTAATGATTTGATTTATGACACACTTCTTTTAAAGCACCTTTTTAAAGGTGCTTCTTTTAAAGACATTGGAAGGCAGCCCTGTTTAGGGAAGTTTTTAATGTGTGACATTTTAATGTATTTTTAATCTTTGTTGGAGGGACGTGGGTGGCTCTGTGGGATAAACCACAGAGCCTAGGACTTGCTGATCAGAAGGTCGGCGGTTCAAATCCCCGTGACGGGGTGAGCTCCTGTTGCTCGGTCCCTTCTCCTGCCCACCTAGCAGTTCGAAAGCACGTCAAAGTGCAAGTAGATGAATAGGTACCACTCCCATGGGAAGGTAAACGGTGTTTCTGTGTGCTGCTCTGGTTCACTTAGTCATGCTGGCCACATGACCCGGAAGCTATATGCCGGCTCCCTCGGCCAATAAAGCGAGATGAGCGCCACAACCCCAGAGTCAGTCACGAGTGCACCTAATGGTCAGGGGTCCCTTTACCATTACTAATCTTTATTGGAAGCCGGCCAGAGTGGCTGGGGAGACCCAGCCAGATGGGTGGGGTACAAATAATAAATTATTATTATATTATATATTATGATTATTTCCCTAGGGGTCTCTTTTTCTTCCAGTTACAATATACATGATGAAAAACCAAATGCATCCGAGTTTATATGCTTAGAATGTGGGTTTCCAAGCTACATTATTATTGCAATACATAATATAGGTGAGTGAGTGAATGTTTATTATTATGGCAAAGAGCCAGCATACTTAATATAAGTGTGTTTTTAAGTATTGGTGAGACAGGTACTGGCCTCTGAAGTGAACTCCAGGTGGAGTTCCACACATGGTCCTTTAGATCTGAATAAATCTTAGCTCTGAAATATCCTAAGAAAATGATGAGCAGTCAGATAAGGGCAAATGGAAAGATAAATGGAAAGAAAGAAGTAATTTAATCACACAGTAGTGATCAGTGTCAGTGTCCACTGTAATTAAGGAATGTGAAACAGTAATCTGATCATACTGTATTATCACAAGGTTGAGTACAGTGCTGATTTAATTTATGGGGCCTCTATATTGGGCAGTAATCAAGCCAAAATGCAGCAATTTTTCTTTTCAATTTAATTCCCTGTTTGCAGAGATACACAAATTACTTCCCAATGGTTTTCCTGTCTTCAGTTTTTTAAAACCATTTGACCAATCAGTGTTTGCTAATAAATGCAAATGTAGCTTAATTTCCTGGTTTGACAAAATTGGTTATAAAGCAACTTTTTGTGGTTATATTTCATCTTTACATTATTTGCAAGGAAATGCTTAGCTAAGGATGAATCACCTTGTTTCGTAATTGAGCAGGCAATGTCATAAAGTAAATTTCAACCTTATTTTGATACTCTCCACTGTTCATCAAACCTTCCTTAACAGATTTGTAAGGAAACACTCAACAGTAAATATGTGGGGTATGTTTTCAGATAAAATCAGTTTTAGCTGTTCCATGAATAGAAGTTTGGGAGGATTTGATAATCCAGGATGGGAAACTGGCTTAATCTTGGCATTGCTGCTTTTTATATTGAAGATAATAAATCCACCCCTTCTAGGGAATGTTAAGCTTCTAAAGCCAAGCTAACCTTGAAGAGCAGAAAGGATTATAAAGAACAAGTGAAATTCAGAGTGAAAGGATATTTATCTTGAAGAAGAGAGCTAAAAGAAAAAGGGGTAGTACAGTGGTACTTTGGTTCCCAAACGCTGAAAACCCGGAAGTAAGTTTTCCGGTTTTCAAACATTTTCCGAAGCTAAACATCCAATGCAGCTGTCAGCTATTGTTTCCGGGGCACCTGCACCAATCAGAAGCCGTGCCTTGGTTTTCAAACATTTCGGAAGTCAAATGGACTTCCGGAACGGATTAAGTTTGAGAACCAAGGTACCACTGTATTTGGCGCTTTTGGTTTTGCTATTTTGCGCTTTTGTTTTTGAGGCTTTTTTGGTAATTTTAATAACTGGGTGGAACCCAGTTCAGCTGATTGATTGATTGATTGATTGATTGTGAGACTTCGGAAATGGATAAAAGTCCTCTCTCCAAACAATGACTATCATCAAAGCAAGTAAGAAAAAAAAATTACCATATTTTTCGCTCCATAAGACACACTTTTTTCCTCTTAAAAAGTAAGGGGAAATGTGAGTGAATGGCGCTGCACAGAGAGGTAGAGCTGTGCAGCGCCCCTTCAGCAAAGCGGGAGAAGGAACAGAGCCCCTTCTGTTCCTCCTCCGGCTTCGCAGTGACGCCCCTGTCCTGGAAGCCGGAGGAGGAACAGAAGGGACTCCCTTCTGTTCCTTCTCCAGCTTCGCTAAAGGGGCGCTGCGCAGTTCTCCCTCTCAGAGAGGGAGAACTGCCCAGCGCCCCTTCAACGACGCGCCTGTCCTGTGCGCAGCCTCTTCGTGCAGGGAAGCCTTCATCCTGCTGTCCTGAAGAGGCTTGGCGCGGTTATCCCAGAAGCCAGAACAGCCACACGGTATCCCAGAAGCCAGATCCCTCTTGCTGTTCTGGCTTCCGGGATTCAGAATAATTTTTTCTTGTTTTCCTCCTCCCAAAACTAGGTGCACCTTATGGTCTGGTGCGTCTTTTGGAGCGAAAAATACGATAATTTTTATTTTCATCATCTGCAAGACTGTCTTATTTATTTTATAGTACAGTACATTGATTATTGTTTTCATTTTATGGATCAGTGGTCTTCTTAGAGAGTAAAATTCATGTTAAATTGCTGTTTCAGGGGTTATTTTTAAAGTCTGGGATGGATTAATCCATTTGGCATTACTTTCTATGGGAAAGCGTGCCTTGGTTTTGAAATGCTTTGGTTTTGGAATGGACTTCCGGAACAGATTAAGTTTGAGAACCAAGGTACTACTGTATATGAATAGTTCTAGGAACTGATTTTACCTGAATGTGGGAATTTTTTACCTAGTGCCAAGGAAGAAGATCCCCAGTGAATCATTTTACATATTGTAGCTAGAGATCAGCCATTGTGTCCACATATGGACTTCCTGTTTTGCTTATATCTAGCAAAGAACAGCACTGGCAAAAAGGAATATATTCAGATTTGCACAGGAATGGGTCGTCATTGTGCCACCATCCATGTACGATACAGTTTCAGTAGTAAAAAAAGAAGAAGCCATATTTGCAGTGAGCCTAAAATATGAAGCTGAAACATCCCAGGCAAAGCAGTATTAAAGTGCCAACAAAACTTCTTTCACACACAGATTCCCTTCTTTTTTCCTTATTCTTTTTGCAATACTAAATGCATTGCAGGTTGTAAAATGACCTGATATCCTCTTGATATTTTAGAAATTGTTGGGTTGGCATGATAACTGATATACACACAAGTGCTTTGACATTACATCATCTCTAGGGAGCTGGATGGATTTGCTAACACAACTTCTGTCAGCACTAATGGAAAAGAGAAAATGACCTTGGTTACCTGATCTAGTGAACTCTTACTGCCAAGAGAAAAATGGCAGCCATAAATTTTCCACAAGGAATTAAGCTACTCTGGGGTTTGCAGCAAGGACTTCAGGAATGGAGGCTGGGATCAAGTTTGGTGAGCCACAATAGTGTGGCACACAGAGGAGAACTGACAACTGTGAGTGTTTGACAGTTTGAAGCCACTTGATTGGCCAAGCCTGATATGAAATACTAGGACCCGCGTCCTGAGTTTTGCTTGGCTAGCAGAGCAGTAATTTCTGCTTCCTCTTCTTCAGGTTCCTGCTCAGGCTTAGGGAACCTGAGCCAGAGAACATACTTGCTGTGTCTAGATTCAGGTATGGATTCCTTTGTCCAAACCCTTATAGTAGCCAACATTTATTTGGGACCTATAAATAGGGCACTCAGAATGAACAAAAACATACATTAGTCCTTACTTGCATTCCAGAAGTTTCTAACCAACAATGTTTTTAACTGCATATAGTTCCCTTGATTAATTTAGTGCACCCATTATCACAGGATAACTTAGCGGATTCTCTCGTTCCAGCCTTAAATCAAACCCCTGCTGTTTTATAAGAGTAGAATTATAGAACTGCAGGGTCATCTAGTTCAGTCCCCAGTAAAGCAGGAATATGGCCATCTTCTGTGAAATTTCATGTAGGCTTCGGTTTTGTTTATTTTCCCTATCTGACGCCTCTCTTTTGAGTTTTGTCTGGATTTTCTGGCTGCTTGTTTGAGCAGAAGATGTTTACACACTTTCTTTATAAGTCTTATCTTTTTTATCAGTATTCAAATGTCTCTTCAAATGTGTACACTTTATTTGTTAGTTCTGTAGCACCTCATTAGCACTTAACAGTATTGTGCCAGGATCAAAAAATTATGCCACTAGTTATTCATGCCTAATGGGAGCTGGATTTCTATTTCTGAAGTGCAAGAGCCTATACTTCAAAGCATGCGGCACCCACAAGCTCTTGGGCTTGCCTAAGGTGGCTCTTTGGATCTAGGCCCTTAAGTTATTCATTCTCGCAGTAGAAGGGCAAGAGGGAGGATTAGCAAAATCCTACCTCACAGTGGCCTGGATCCAAAGGGCTTCCTGAGGTTTGCTCAAGGGCTTATGTGTGCCTGCAGGACTTTTTACTTTAGTTATTTGATTTTACAGCAGAGTCATCTGCTAGATCTCAAAATGCTTTTTGAAGGTCCCTTTGGTTTCAAAAGAAATTTGTCACAGTGGAAAGAGAGCTGCTGTTTTAGCTATACACATGTTTGAACTTGAAATCACTTATTTGAAGAGAGGTCTTCCATGTTTACCAGGAATGCTTTGTTATGTTGGATTAACCTGGCTCTCCTGACAAAATCTAGAAAAGCAGCATCATGCAGGAACCATAAGGCTGAAATCCTAAGTGCACTTGCTTCCTAGTAAATGGGCATAGGGTCAGGCTACGAAGTTTATATTTGGGCAACATTTACTTTTTAAGTCAGAGAAGACTGTGCACAAAAATGAATCCACAGGGCTAAATTACTATTAGCTTTGTTAGGAGATATATTCTTTGGGCACAGAGAGAACTTCAGCAGGTCTATGTGTACTCATGTTGCCCTCCCTTTTCCTAAACTAAAAACCGTTCCTCATTGATGAGCTGTCCAGCCCCATGAACATTTTTGTTGTCCTTTTCTGAACCTTTTCCAGCTCTACAATACAGTGGTACCTCCGGTTGCGAACAGGATCCGTTCCGGAGGTCCGGCCGCATCCCAAGGAATTCGCAACCGGAGGACCGCTTCTGCGCATGCGCGCGACATGATTGAGCACTTCTGAAGTTTATGTATCCAGAGGGTACGACTGTATCCTTTTTGTGACATGGCAACTTGAACTGTACACAAGTATTCCAAGTGTGATGTCACCATAGATTTGTATAACAACAACACTGTGATGCTGGCAGGGTTCAAACCTTTTACTGATGATCTGTAACATGGGATTTCTGTCATGCACTGAGTCAGCGTTTTCATCACCATGACCCCATGATCCCAGTTCACCAGTTCAGACTCCATAAGCATTTTTGTGAAGGCAGGCTTACCTGCTCCATTGTGTATCACTTTTTACTAATTTATGTTGGGACCCATTAACCACATCATGCCCATTAACAAATGCTGCAGAGATCTTTGTTTACTCTTACCACTTTTGTCATCCATAAACGTGGGCACTTTACTACTCTGCCCTAACTGCAAGTCAATTATGAACAAGTTAAAAAGCACAGGACAGTTTAAAAGGACAGGAGAAACAATTGGAAGTTTACCAGTTTAATTCTTATTTCTTTATATACTCTGTATTCTTGAAAATAAATATGTTTATTAAAAATAAATGACTCCCAATAGTGATTCATTTGTTATATCCTTCCATTGTCAAAACCATATATTTATTCTTCCTGTTCTTTAAAAGATTACTTATCTATAATGGGACATTTTCTCTTATCCCACAAGTGCTAAACTTACTCAGGAGCTGTTGGTGAGGAGATATGCGCACCCAACCTAGTGATAACAGAATAAATGATGTTCCAGGTCATTTTGTGCATAAGCCTGCCGCACCCCATTCCACCCCATTCCACAGTTGAAAATGGTGCCAGTGTTGGCAGCCATGCACTTATCAAATGCACATGAAATGGTCACTGCCTGTACATCATGAAGGAACACTAAATAGCAGTGAAGTCTTCTGGTGCCGATTTGCCACAGGTGACTTTGAGTTTGTGAGCCAGTTTTTTCAAATGAAGTGCAAAGCTTTCATAAACCATATGTCAAAGCATCCTTCCAACTCTGGCTGATTGTCAGCCAGGTCACAATCAATAAAATTTTAATCATGGGTTTAAACAGAAGGTCAGAGTTCTCTCCCAAAAAGATAGAAACCAGACATAATTTGGGGTCATGTAGCAATCTCCTGCCTTGCAGATAGCTTTTTAAAAGTCCAAACTCAAAGTGAAAACTAAAACCTGTATCAAAATGGTAAAAAGAAAAGGCTAGCTAAGCCTTAACACAGCATGCTTCAAATTCTCTGTGTTCAGATTCATAGGAATGTGATTGCTTAGGCACCCTTGAGCATCCATAGTGGAACCCTTCATGCTGCAGAAAATTGTGCAGCATGTTTAGGACAGACACTCTTCATTTGGGACCTCCCAGTTACCCTAAATCAGCTAAGGATGCATCCTGGAACCTGGCATGGAAAAGCTCCGTTGCAGCAGTGGATTGCAGGGGGAAGATCAGTAGTGGAGAACAGGTGGACTTTCAGGGAAGCTTGTCCACTCTTCTTCATCTTTGCATTGAGGAGCTCCCTGATCAGCTTCCAATGAATTCCTTGGAATACAATTTGAAAATCACAATGTCTGCTGTTACTAGCAGATTACATTGTTCGCCTTACTGATATACAGCAGCATATTGCCTACTAAAGGCAGCACCAGGAAATTGAACAGTTTAGATTATTTGTCTTCAAGGCATCTGGTGGTTATGCAAGCAATTAACAATGCAATCCTATCCATGTCTACTCAGAAGTAAGCCCCACTGAGTTCATTGGGACTGAGATAAGTGTGTATGATTACATCCTAAAGGGATTTATTTGAGCCTGTAGAGAGGAGTATTTACAAACTTTATTCCATTCCTGGTGCTCCGTATTACTGTTCAGGTAGAAAGAGTGCAAGTAAAAACTCAGTAATTTAGAGAGATCAGTCTCATCCCTTTATTGTTTGTGATGCAGTTATTTTGATATCATCAGACTTTTATGATACATGGCAAATGAGTAAAAGGTTTGGCTGCTGAGCTGTTAAAATTCCTGCAGAGAAAATTGCTGAATAAAAATTCAATCTGAGCTTGCAGTTCAGCTGCTGCGATCACCCAACTTGATTGCATTCCAGAATAGACATGTACAAGTCATGCTCACAGTAGGATTGAGAGTTCTGTACCTTAACAGCCACTGTTTGACTGCTGTTTCAATAGGGCTGAGCCTAAACTTCTTACTTCGTCCTTGTGTTCTTTCTCAACTGCATTGAAAAGTGCCTCTCACTTTGAACTAATTTTCACAACTAAGTTACAGCCATTTAAGCCTATTGGCTGTGATGGCATACATTATTTTGTCCATGATGTTATGTCTTCAACACTTGAACGTGCAATGTCAAATTTGTGGGCCAATTAGTCTGATAAATATAAGAACAAAAAAAGAAGGAAAATGATTATGAGAAGCAATAGCTCATGGAATAAAGGGATGTTGACAATAATGTGGATGTTTGGTGGGGTGGGCATTTTTTGGCAGTCTGTGTCACATGCACTAGCTTCTAAGCAAAATTGCACAAGGTCCAGAAGAGCTCTCTCATTTTATGGCAAGGAGAAGCACTGCAATCTCAGAATAAAATTTTCTGCCCTATGATTGACTATACCTAATAGATGAAGACCAATAGCTACTTGTTGTTAATCCACAATGACTTTTTCTTTTAGCTGAAACAAAGATCTGCTTCAAATACTACCATGGAGTGAGTGGGGCACTGCGTGCAACAACCCCCAGTGTGACAGTGAAGAATAATGCAGCTCCTGTAAGTTATGCTTGCTTCTTTACAGTGCTCATCAAGTAACTTTGTGTTGCCTTTTGACTTTGTCTTAAGCCCCCCTACTTTGTTTTCAGTTCTAGCTGTGAGGTTGCAACACCTTTCAAAGAGGAACAAAGTGTTTGCTTTTAAGAGCGAAGAATCACATGGATCAGGACTCTGTATGATCAGGTCTCATGCAGTGGATTCTGCTCACACTGGGAGCTCCTCCACCACATTATTTTAGTGCCACTCACAGCTGAATGAACCTGGGGCACGAAAATCACATTGCAGGAAGGCAGTAGGTAGTGAGGAAGAGACGCCCTACCCCCTCTGAAATAAAATCACTTCCTTTTCAGATATGTACATCTAAACATTCTGGGTAAATCAGGATCATTGGCTTTTTAAAATCATAAACAGTTTTTAATGATGAATGTAGATTTTGCTAGGTTCAACCAAGGTCCTACATTGGTTTATGCCAGCTCAGAGAGTTAGTTTTTATTTCAATATGACATCTCAACTGCATACATAAGTGCTCTCAGAAACTGTGGCACTTGGAATGGAATATACAAAGCAGATAACAAAGAAGTAACTGGTGTGTGCGTGTATACACACACACACACACACACACTTGTTCCTATGAGCATAGAGAATATCATTATAAAGGCCATTTGTTTGTTAATGGCTTTGATGCACACATGATATCTCTTAGCCGTTGTACTGCTCAGATCATGTCTCCTGTTATGACCATATAATAGAAGCACTAATAGCTTGTACATAATAACACTGTAATCTAACAAATTATATAGAGATATGTGATTGCAAAGTACATCCATAAACTTGCATGCTTCAGTGGCTCTTCTGAGCTTATTACACACGTCAGGTAACAAATTCCCTTGTTTAGACAGCACTGGTCACTTGCAAAAGCACCACAGATCTTAATATGGTTCTACTTTAATGGCTGGGGAGAAAATCAAGGCAAGATGAATGACTTACTAAATGATAAGGGTACGGGATTGATTGTCACAAGGCTTTTAAAGGGCTGAGAAACAGGTGAGCTCACTTCTTGGGCTAAAATGAGGAAGGAAGAGAAGGGCTGTCCACCCTCCCCAATGTACATTTCCTGCAGCCTTAGAAGGCCCATTATCTGAACAGGATTTCATTTTCTAGGTTACTGCCTAATGACCTCATCACTCAACAGCCATTTTACAAGTTCAAATGTCTAGCAACAATCTGGGTTTTTCCTCCCTGGGGTATTTCCTCCCTCCAGCTATTTACCTGCATGCATCTGCATGATCTGTTCTTCTTCTTTTTTTTCATTGGAATTTTATTAAGTTTTTCAATAGTTATATAAAAGCAAAATAAAACAATAATAAAACACAGACAAAAGAAAAACGAAACAAAAAAGAACAGGTATAATTTCATTCCCTTTTTTTCTTATACCTTACTTTCTCGACTTCCCCATACCTCCCCTCTCTGTATTCCAGTTTCTATTATATTAATTCAGCAAATCCTTCCCCTTAATTTCATTTAAATTTTTAACCCTTCTTTTCTTATTACTTATCCAATTCGGCTGGAAACCACACAATTTCTAAACCAGCGCCATTCTAACACTCATTAATTTTGCAATATTTCTTAAGATAGTCCTTAAATTTCTTCCAATCTTCTTCCGCTGTCTCTCTCCCCTGGTCTCGGATTCTGCCCGTCATTTCTGCCAGTCCCATATAATCTATCACCTTCATCTGCCATTCTTCCAAGGTGGGTAGATCTTGTGTCTTCCAGACTTCCGGTCAGCGCCATCGTCTAATGGCGGATTTCCCTCGGAGCTCCCGAGGGAGATCTGCTTTGTAGGTTCGGGTCCCGCAGCTACGGCAAAGCGGGGACCCCGAAAAATTACAGGCACGAAGCCTGTAAGCCGGAGACTCGGTGGGCACCTTTGCATCCCCCGAAGCCGTGAAGGAGTCTTTTTAAAGGCTTCGGAACGGCAGCGGGTGAGTGGCGCGGTGCTGAGAGTCGCTTGTACCCAGCCTGCGAAGCGAAGCCGCGTCGCCATTGACAGAGAACGCTGATTTATTCCTTCAATTTGGGAGCAAAGAAAACTACTACCCGTGAGTAGGATAAAGATCCAAGAACCAATTTGGGACTTAAATTTTTGAATTTGGAAACCGAGACGGGAAAGGACCAAAAAGGAAGTCTGCCTTTCCGCTCTGCAGCAACATCAAAGCAAAGAACTGGTAAGCCTTAACTTTGAAGTTTCTTTTGGAATAAGCGATCCACCGTTTAAGAAACTGAGACCCTCCCCCCGCGGGCAGGAGTGGGGGGAAAGGAAGAAATTGAGATTAAATTGCCTGCTTTTAAAAAGGAGTATATTTATACCGCTGTACCTTGACTCTGGGACGGACTGCCGGAGAAGGGAAGCCGGCTGTAGGCTGTCAAGTGTTGAAGTAACAAAGTAACGATAGACTTTTGCTACTGAATTTGGAAAGATACACTTTCCCTGGGACTATATGACTTTGTTTCAATCTTGTGGAGACTAATATTGTGAGCCTATGCAAAACTGGGAAGTGTGTGGGACTATCTTTTTATATAAGAATACCTCCATTTTAAAACTATATAGACAACAACAGATTTTTCGCCCCCTTGAGGAGAACTGGTTAGTTTCAGCAACAAGTGAAGTTTAGCTTGCTGAATTGCTGGGAAAAGAGGACTTGGAATGTGGGAATGACCTTGACTGCAAGATAGTGTTATGGCAAATGATCAAGACAAAGGAGAGTCACAGGAAAAAACCTTGAGATCTGGCAGACAATATAAAACTGACTCTTTTACGAAAAGAAGGGCCTCTACATCTGGTCCTTCTGGAACAGGTGCTACAAAAGCCATGTCTGAGGATGCACTTTCAAAATTTTTGGGTAAAATTAATGAATCTTTGGACCAGCTAAAAAAGCAAGGCGCAGAAACAAGTAAACAAGTTGCTGAAACAAACAAGACAATTGCAGAGATCTCAGGGAAAATTGATTTAAATACCAAAAGTATAATTGATCTAGGAAATAAAGTGAACATTAATACAGAATCTATTGGGAAATTATTAGAGGAAACATCCAGTACTCGAAAGATTGCTGAGGAGGCGAAAGAGATTGCAATTGCTACTGACGAAAAATTTCCACCGGTCATTAGGAAATTAGGAGAACATGATTTGGCATTGTCTATGATTGAAATGCAGAGGAAGGAGAGGAATCTTAGGATCTGGGCAATACCTGAGAGTGAAGGAGACAACCTGGTGGAATTTCTAACAAAAGAGTTTTCGGATTTTTGGAAACAGGAATTGGAGCAGGAAGAATTTAAGATAGAGAGTGCTTTTAGATTGAGTGCAAAACAAAGGAAGAACAAGGTAAGAGACTGTTTGGTAACATTAAGGTCAAGAGAAGAGAGAGATAAAATTTTAAATCTGCACTACCAAAGAACTTTGCGAATTGAATACTCCTTCGTGGAAATCTTTAAAGATATCCCGAAACATATTTTGGATGCAAGAAGTCAGTACAAAGATCTAGTGGTACTACTGAAGAAGAACAGTGTACCTTTCAGGTGGGAATACCCCCAAGGCCTATCTTTCAAGTACAAGGGGGGGGAAAGGAAAATAAAGACCGTGGAGGAGAAAGATAAGTTCCTAGAACAACACGAAGAAGATCTCTATAAAGGGGCAGAATCTGGACAAGACTATCCAGGAGGAGGAATTTTGGACAAAGACAAGCTACAATACAAAAAGACACCACCGGCGGAAGAAGAAGATCTACTTGGAGCAGTAGGAGGAGAAGATAAATAAACCCCATCATGGCTTTGCAACTATTGAGTTGGAATTCTAATGGTTTGAATATTCCCCGAAAGAGAAAAAGTGTTTTTCACATATTAAAGAAAGAGCAATTGGACTTGATTTGTTTACAAGAGACACATGTGACGAGATCACATAGGAAATTACTTATTAATAAAAGACTAGGTCAATAATTTATTTCATCAGACAAAGTTAAAAAAAGAGGTGTGGTGATTTATGCAAAGGAAAAATGGCAACCGAAATTAGTCTTTAAAGATGACCAAGGAAGGTATTTGGCAATTGAAATTCAAGTTCAAGGAGAGAAATTTTTGATCGTGGGAATCTATGCACCAAATGAGGGGAAAGCAGAATTTTTTAAGAAGTTACATGAGACTTTGATGGATTATATGGATAAAAATCTAATCCTGATGGGAAACATGAACGGAGTAGTTTCAACGAATATGGATAAAGCTCAAAGACAGACAGTTACAAAAGAAGGAAGACTACCAAAAACTTTTTTTGAAATGACTGACAATATGGACCTAGTTGATATTTGGAGGATAAAACACCCACTTGAAAGAGAGGGAACCTTCTTTTCTGAAGCCAAAATGACATGGACTAGAATTGACCAAATTTGGATTACTAGAGGAATGGCACCTAGGATAAAAAAAGTGGAAATCTGCCCAAAAACTTGTTCCAACCATAATGCGGTAAGGATGGCGATGAACTTAACAACAACTGGTACCTTCAGATGGAGGATGAATGACACCTTATTTAGGGATGAAGAATTCTGTAAAAAGGCCCAGAAAACTTTAAAAGACTATTTTGAAATTAACATGAGGACCAGTGTGGAAAAAAGAATAATTTGGGACACAAGTAAAGCAGTCATGAGAGGATTCTTGATACAACAAAATGCAATTAAAAAGAGAAGCCAGAATGAAAAGAAAGAAAAAATATTGGAGAAAATAGAAGATGGAGAAAGGAAATTAAGATCAAAACCAAAATCACAGGACATTTTGAGAGAAATCAAATTATATCAGACACAATATATGGAGTTGATGAATCAAGAAATAGAATGGAAAATTAAACAAATGAGACAAAGGACTTTTGAATCGGCAGATAAATGTGGAAAACTGCTGGCTTGGCAAATAAAGAAGAGACAAAAATTGAACACGGTTACACATTTAGAAATGGAAGGAAAGAACATTTATAAACCAACGGAAATTAGAGATTGCTTCCAGAGATATTTCAGACAATTGTACAAACAAGGGCCTCAGAAAGATACAGATATAGAGTTGTTTCTGGAAAAAAATGGACTGAGAAAGATTTCACAGGAAAGTAAAAGAATTCTGAACCAGAGAATAACAGAGCAAGAAATAGAAGGTGCCATTCAAAACATGACATTGGGCAAATCTCCAGGACCGCATGGACTTACTTCCAGATACTATAAGGCTTTGAAGGAGTGGTTAATACAACCCTTGAAGGAAGTTTGTAATGAAATTATGGAGGGAAAAAAGGCACCTAACACGTGGAAAGAGGCATACATCACACTTATACCGAAGACAGAGACGGAAAAGACTCAACTTAAAAACTACCGTCCCATTTCCTTATTAAATGTGGATTACAAAATTTTTGCAGACATTTTAGCAAAAAGGTTGAAAACAGTGTTGATGGAGGAGATTCACAGAGATCAGGCAGGCTTTCTCCCGAGAAGACACTTATCAGATAATGTAAGGAATATAGTTGATATCTTGGAAATGTTGGAAGTCAACATCAATACTAAAGCAGTATTGATATTTGTGGACGCCGAGAAAGCCTTCGACAATATTTCTTGGAGTTTTATGATGAAGAATCTCCGGGGGATGGGGGTAGGCCAAGGATGTGAAAATGGTATAAGTGCGATATACTCTGAACAAAAAGCAAAACTTATTGTGAATAATGTAGTTACAGAAGAATTTAAGATAGAAAAAGGGACACGTCAGGGGTGCCCAATCTCTCCACTACTTTTTATTTCGGTCCTGGAGGTTTTGCTAAACATGATAAGGAAGGATCAGTTGGTCAAAGGGGTGCAGGTCGGAGCGAAACAGTATAAACTGAGAGCATTTGCAGATGATCTAGTACTTACACTACAAGAGCCTGAATCTAGTACAAAAAGAGTGTTAGAACTAATTCAGGAGTTTGGTCAGCTAGCAGGTTTTAAATTGAATAAATCTAAAACGAAAGTATTGGAGAAAAATTTAACATCATTTGAAAAGGAAAGGTTTCAGAATGAGACAGGGTTAACTGTGGTTAAGAAAGTGAAATATTTGGGGATAAATATGACATCAAAAAATCTGAACTTATTTAAAGATAACTTATGGTACGACAAGGTCAAAGCTCATAAAGGTTTCAAAAACCATATTGTCAGAAAAGCACTATACAATGTCTGGACTAGATATAAAGACTTGCTTGAAAGCAAAACTCCAAGGTGGTTGTCGCCAATGGAGGCAAAGGCTCCTAAAAAACTTAATATGGAGGCCAAATGGCCGAGATATGGAGAAATTTTGGAACAAGAGGGGGACAAATTGAAACTGCAGAGTTTTGAGAAATTAAAGGGGAAAGTGAGAGATTGGCTTCATTACTATCAAATAATGGAAGTTTTCAAAATGGACAGGAAAATTGGCTTCCAGGTGGAAAAATCAAAATTAGAGACTGAACTGTTAGAACCCAGTACTAAGAATTTGGCAAGAATGTATAATTTGCTGTTGGAATGGAACACGCAAGATGAAATGGTTAAATCTGCAATGATTAAGTGGGCACAGGACATTGGTCATAATATTTTGTTTGCTGACTGGGAAAGGTTGTGGACCACCGGTATGAAATTTACGGCATGTAATGCCTTAAGAGAGAATATTATGAAAATGATCTATAGGTGGTACATGACCCCAGTCAAGCTTGCAAAAATTTATCACTTGCCCGATAATAAATGTTGGAAATGTAAAGAAGTTGAAGGAACATTCTTTCACCTTTGGTGGACATGCCCAAGGATTAAGGTTTTCTGGGAAATGATCTATAATGAATTGAAAAAGGTACTTAAGTACACTTTCCCTAAGAAACCAGAGGCCTTTCTTCTGGGCATGGTTGGCCAATTGGTGTCAAAGAAGGATAGAACTTTTTTTATGTATGCTACAACAGCAGCAAGAATACTCATCGCAAAGTACTGGAAGACGCAAGATCTACCCACCGTGGAAGAATGGCAGATGAAGGTGATAGACTATATGGGACTGGCAGAGATGACGAGCAGAATCCGGGACCAGAGAAGAGATACGGCGGAAGAGGATTGGGGAAAATTTAAAGAATATTTAAAGAAACACTGTAAAATTAATGAATGTTAGAAAGACGCTGGATTATAAACTAAGGGGTTAATTGCGGCAAGGGAAAATTTAAAGAAATTAAATAATACTAAAATTAGGTTAAAAGTAAGGGAAGAATTTGCTGACAATCTAATTAGAAACTAGAATACAGAAAGGGGAGGTATGAGGAAGTCGTGAAAGTAAGTTACAAGAAAGGAAAATCTGAACTTATACGTGTTTTATGTTTGTATTTTTCTTCTATATTGTCTCTTTACTTCGTTTTTTTTCTTTTGTTGGTTATTGTGTTGTGTATAAATTTGTGAAAATTTGAATATATATATATATATATATATATATATATATATATATATATATGCAGGTTTTGGTGTCCTCGGGTGTCTTCCCGTGTAAAAGTTGGGGTGTCTAGGCGACGTTTCGACGAGGTCTCACTCGTCATCTTCAGACCTCGTCGAAACGTCGCCTAGACACCCCAACTTTTACACGGGAAGACACCCGAGGACACCAAAACCTGCATTCCTGTACCCGTGAAAATCTACGAAAGCATATATATATATATATATATATTAAAGATCTTGTGTCTTCCAGTACTTTGCGATGAGTATTCTTGCTGCTGTTGTAGCATACATAAAAAAAGTTCTATCCTTCTTTGACACCGTTTGGCCGACAATACCCAAGAGAAAGGCCTCTGGTTCCTTCAGAAAGGTATATTTAAATACCTTTTTCAATTCATTATATATCATTTCCCAGAACGCCTTAATCTTAGGGCACGTCCACCACAGATGAAAAAAGGTACCTTCATTTTCTTTACATTTCCAACATTTATTATCAGGCAAGTGGTAAATTTTTGCAAGCTTGACTGGGGTCATGTACCACCTGTAAATCATTTTCATAATATTTTCTCTTAGGGCATTACATGCCGTAAATTTCATACCGGTGGTCCACAACTTTTCCCAGTCAGCAAACATAATGTTATGACCAATGTCTTGTGCCCACTTAATCATAGCTGATTTCACTGTTTCATCCTGCGTATTCCATTTCAACAGCAAGTTATACATTTTTGACAAGTTTTTAGTATTGGATTCTAACAATTCTGTTTCCAATTTCGAATTTTCCACCTGGAAGCCAATTTTCCTGTCCATCTTGTAAACCTCCATTATTTGATAATAATGAAGCCAGTCTCGCACTTTATCTTTTAATTTCTCAAAACTCTGCAATTTCAATTTGTCCCCTTCTTGTTCCAAAATTTCCCAATATTTCGGCCATTTGGACTCCATATTAAGCTTTTTCACTGCTTTCGCCTCCATTGGCGACAACCACCTTAGGGTTTTACTTTCCAGCAAATCTTTGTATCTAATCCAGACATTATACAATGCTTTCCTGACAATATGATTTTTAAAAACTTTGTGTGCTTTAACCTTGTCATACCACAAATATGCATGCCACCCAAAAGTATTATTAAAACCTTCTAAATCCAAAATGTCTGTGTTCTCAAGAAGTAGCCAGTCCTTCAACCAGCAAAAAGCTGCCGATTCATGCATGATCTGTTCTTCATGTACTTGGATTTTCCATTGAGGCACAGATTTTTTTTTAAAGGGGTGTTGTATAAAAGCTACATACCCTTTAATTATTATTATTATTATTATTTTTTATTTATACCCCGCCCTCCCCAGCCAAGGCCGGGCTCAGAGCGGCTTACAAGCAATAATAAAAACAAGATGAATGATTACAACTTAAAAACAAAAATAAAATACAACATTAAAATAATGGAACATTAAAATATTAAAATGTAGCCTCATCGCAGGAGAAGGAAAAGAAAGAAAGAGGAGGGGGGAAAAAAGAGAGAGAGAGAGAGAGAGAGAGAGAGAGAGAGAGAGAGGGAGGGAATCAAATTGGCTCCAAGCCAAAGGCCAGGCGGAACAACTCTGTCTTACAGGCCCTGCGGAAAGAAATCAGATCCTGCAGGGCCCTGGTCTCATGAGGCAGAGCGTTCCACCAGGCCGGAGCCAGAGTTGAAAAGGCCCTGGCTCTGGTTGAAGCCAATCTAACTTCTTTAGGGCCCAGGACCACTAGGGTGTTATTATTTATGGACCTTGAGGCTCTCCGTGGGGCATACCAGGAGAGGCGGTCCCGTAGGTACGAGGGTCCTAGGCCGTGAAGGGCTTTAAAGGTCAAAAGCAGCTCCTTAAATCTGACCCTGTACTCCACCGGGAGCCAGTGCAGCTTGAAAAGCACTGGGTGAATATGCTCCCATGGCAGAGACCTCGTGAGGAGCCTCGCTGCAGCATTCTGTACCCGCTGGAGTATCTGGGACAGCTTCAAGGGCAGCCCCGCGTAGAGCGAATTACAGTAGTCAAGCCTGGAGATGACCGTCGCATGGATCACTGTGGCCAGGTCAGGGCGGGAAAGGTAAGGGACCAACTGCTTGATGCGGCGAAGGTGGAAAAATGTCGCCTTGGCTGTTGCTGTAACTTGCGCCTCCATGGAAAGGGAGGCATCAAGGATTATACCCAAACTCTTAACGGAAGGCAATGGCACTAATTGGGCCCCCGCAAGAGAAGCGAGTTGGTCCCTCATCCCCATGCCATCCCGACCTAGCCATAGGACCTCTGTCTTCGAAGGATTTAGTTTCAATCGGCTCCCACGAAACCATCCAGCCGCAGCTTCCAAGCATCTGGTCAGTGTGTTTGGGGCCGAGTCAGTGTGGCCATCCATCAGCAGATAGAGCTGAGTGTCATCAGCATATTGGTGACAGCCCAGCCCATAGCTCCGGATAATCTGGGCAAGGGGGCGCATAAAGATGTTAAAAAGCATCGGGGAGAGAATTGCGCCCTGCGGCACTCCACACACCAAGGAGTGGCGCGACGACATTTCCCTCCCTAATGCCACCCTCTGTCCCCGACCAGAGATAAAAGAGCACAACCAGTTACGGGCTATGCCCTGTATCCCTACGTCTGCAAGGCGGTGGTCCAGAAGATCATGATCGACCATGTCAAAGGCTACTGACAAATCTAAAAGGATCAGCAGTCCTGACCCGCCTCGATCCAGTTGTCTACGGAGATCATCTGTTAGGGCAGCCAGAGCCGTCTCCGTCCCAAAACCAGGACGGAAACCGGATTGAAATGGATCTAATGCCGATGTTTCCTCCAGAAACCTACCAAGCTGTTCAGCAACCGCTCTCTCAATTACCTTACCCAGGTATGGAAGATTTGAAACTGGGCGGTAATTGGATAGGTCTAAGGGATCTAATGAAGGTTTTTTTAAGAGTGGACACACCACTGCTTCCTTCAATTCCCCTGGGAATGTCCCCGTGTCAAGGGACAAATTGATAATTTCAACCAGGGGGGTCCGCACAACATCTGGACACTCCCTAATCAGCCAAGACGGGCACGGATCAAGGAGGCAGGTGGTCGGCCTACCAACTTGGAGGAATCTATCCACATCAGTAGGGAGTATCCGATCGAAATGGTCCAACACTGGACCTGAAGTCAGTCGAGGGGCCTCCAGTTCAGTCACTGTATCTAAATTGGCAGGGAGGTCACGGCGGAGCAACAGGACTTTCTCCGCAAAAAAACTTGCGAATGCCTCACAGCTGTGGGTCGAATTTGTGCTTAAATTTGGTTGTCCTCCTAAGGACGTTATTGACCTAATTATTTTAAAAAGTTGTGCCGGGTGAGAGCTAGCGGATGCAATGGAAGCTGCAAAGTAAGATTTCTTAGCAGCTTTCATAGCCATCTCATAGGCTTTCATAAGCGTCCTATAAGATGTTCTTGAGGCTCCGTCACGAGTCCATCGCCATACTCGCTCTAGCTGTCTGAGATCCCGCTTCATTTTCCGGAGCTCCTCAGTAAACCAACGGGCCCGGTTTCGACGGGGTCGCAGAGGGCGCTTAGGCGCGATCTCATCAATGGCTGCCAAGAGCCGGTTATTCCAGTCCTCAACAAGGTCATCTAATGAGTCGCCAGGAGGAGCAGGGTTCTGCAAGGCTTGTCGGAATCTATTCAGGATCCATCAGTTTTCGCGGACGAGCCCAAATAGGTTCGCCACCCGAGCCGGGGAGGAGCGGGAAGTCTATCTTGGCTTTCAGAGCGTAGTGATCAGACCATGGCACTTCCACAGCAGGGAGCATGATCACATCTATGCCAGCCCCAAAGATCAGATCCAGCGTGTGGCCTGCTTGATGAGTGGGGCCCAAAACAACCTGGGAGAGCCCTAGTGTTGCCATGGAAGTCACTAGATCCAGAGCCTGTGAGGAGGGAGCGGCATCGGCATGGACGTTGAAGTCTCCCAAAACCAGTACGTTTGGGAACTCCAAGGCCCAGCCCGCTACCACCTCCAGCAGGTCTGACAGGGTGGCTGCAGGTGCGCTGGGTGGTTGGTACACCAGCCAGACAGCCAAGCTCTCCTTGGTGCCCCACACAAGACCAACACATTCAATGCCGGAGATCGCCGGTGATGGCAGAGCTCTGAAAGAGCAATCCTCCCGGAATAACAACGCTACTCCTCCCCCCCCGACTCACAGTCCGCGATTGATGGAGGACAGAGAAACCTAGGGGTGTTATCTCATGTAGGGAGACTACTTCGCCTTCCCGTACCCAGGTCTCCGTCACGCAAGCCAGGTCAATCCCCTGCGAGACAAAAAAGTCTTTAGGGGGAAATGCCAAATCTGTTCCCCTGCCCTACAGGAGTGTGCTACTGTTTTAGTCTTGGTTTCCAATGTATGGTGGCATCGGATCAAACTAGATGCAGCATGGCTTCCTCATGTTTGGGGCTCTCAGCACATTTCTTTTTCTAAAAATGAGTCATGGGGAGGGTGGCAATTTGGGTTAAAAGTGTTTCTCAGTCTAGTGAAGTGAATGGAAATTGCACCAGGGAAAGCTTACCGCAAAGGAAACATTTTTTATTATCTTTAAACATACTCTTAATATCAGGTCTGTTAGGTAAGGTTTTGATTTTTTCATACAGGGAAGTTGCGTTATCTGAGCTTTAATTATTCATTGCTCTAGGTTGGACAAGTGCAAACCTATGCACACACTCTCGGATGTAAACCCCACTGCATTTGGTGGAGCATACTTCCAGGGAGGAATGGAGGAGAAGTTTGATTCAGTACTGATTTAAAGCTGAATCCATCCAATTCCCACTTTCCAAAACAATGTGCAAACTGAAACACAGTTAGCCTTCAAATTTCACATTTTTTTCCTGAATTTTGCAATGCAGATCTACAAACAAACAGTTCCAACAGAAATGCATATATTTGGGGAAAGTGAAAAGAATATATAAAACCGCATTGTTCAAAACAGCACATAAAAATGTGTTTCTTAGGAGAAATTCATACCAAATGCTGGTGAATTTTCATGATTTTAAAAAATTGTGTATTACTACAAAATGTTGAGAACTGAATTTAAAATTGGAATAATGAGAAACTGAGAAAACTGAAACTGACAGATGCCTCCATCCCTACTTCTAGATAAGTATGCATATGATTGCACCCTAAGGGCTGGATTCAACTAAATAGTTGCAATAGCAGGAGCTAGGGCAACAAGTACTGCTCGTGCAACAGGGCTTTCCTCCCTCTCCTCCCCCTGCATACTCCTTGAGTCCCCCAAATTGGCTCGGGGGGGGGGAGCAGTTTGGAGAACACCCAGAACAGGATGCAGGGGGAGGCGAGGAGACACTGTTTCATTTGGCAAACAGAAATGCTTGACCTGGCAGAACAATTGCCTTAGCACAAGGTTGAATCTCACCCAAGATGTGTAGCCTCTCATCTAAGCCCTGATTAAGTGGTGAATAACCCTGAAAATAATTTGGGCAAACAAAGTTGTGTTGCAGTGTAGCAGACCACAACTTGGTATTAATTTAAAATGTAAATAATGAAAAAGGCTGTACTTGAAGAGCAAAATTCAGCAAAACCAACTAACAAGGTTTTGCAAGTTGTTCACTACCTAGAAACTCTTTCAGAGGAACATCTGGTCAATTTTTTAAAAATGCTGATTTTCTGGCCTTGATTGTGCTTTGCTGGATATTTTAGGGAAGGAACTTGCTCATACAAGCAGCTCTAATAAAAGAGCAGCAGAAGGTCTAACTTAATGTGAATCAAGCAAAGCAGTTTGCTATGATTAGTGAGCAGTTTCCTATGCTAATCTCACTCTGCTGCACCTAGCCAGGATTGCTAGAATGGCAACTTGGAGACTGTTGAAGTTGTGTTGGGCTTGAGATTGTGCTTTGCTGCCATGATCTGAGTGGTGAATGAAAAGGTCCCTGCATCATTACTGGTGGGCACAGAGAGGTACCACTGGTAACAGAGGGAATCTGGGTAAATATTTCTGAATGGCTAGTGGCACTCCGCAGGCACCTTCCCCCTGCTGATCAAACAGCTAAGTCTATATGCATGTGCCCCCCTTTTAAAAGAGCTAAAATGCCACTACTACTCAGGAGCAGAGGGGATTGGATTCCATATTTTCCCGGCCAAACTTGCTGGTTTCATCTTTTTTCAAAAACAACTCTGAAAGTGCAGCTCTGTGATGTTGTACATGCAAAGGTATTTCATGTTGCCAGGATGCCACATATCAGCAATGGTTACGAAACACTTGAGGTGGTAGATGATTTTGTCTACCTGGGTTCCACCATAACCAGCAACCTCTCCATCAACACTGAGCTGGACAGGCATATTGGCAAGGCAGCTATGGCAACGGCTCATCTCTCCAAAAGAGTATGAGAGAATGTGATCTTAACATCCAATACCAACATGAAGGTCTACCAGGCCTGCATGCTGAACACACTGCTTTATGGATGTGAGTCATGGGCAACTTACAGCTGCCAGGAGTGACATCTCAACGCCTTGCACATGTGCTGCATCAGGAAGTTTTGGGCCTCACATGGCAGGGCAGAGTCTCAAACAAAAATGTGCTCTCCCAAGTCCATATTCCCAGCATGTTTACACTGGGAATAGTCATGTCCGTATAATGGAGGATGGCAGGATTCCCAAGAACATGCTCTGCAGTGAGCTGATTTCAGGCACCTGACCGGTTCTGTGCTACAGAGATGTCTGCAAATGTGACATCATCATCATCATTATAAATTTATATACTGCCCTTCACCCAAAGATCTTGGGGCAGTTCACAAGATAAAAATATAGGATAAAGGCACAAAATAGTTGAAAAGAAAAGAAAAACTCTTGGCAGTGTCAAAATCAACCCTGCCATGCGGGAATCCCTTGCAGACGACCATAGAGCATGGAGACAGACAGTCAGGTTTTGCATCTATAGCAGTGACCAGAGAAGGAATGACTGCTGGGAGGAGGACAGAGAGGAGAAATGACATGGTGCATCTGCAGCAGCAGCAGCAGACACCTTCCTCTGTCCAAGATGCAACAGAGCATGTCTCTCCCTTATCGGTCTCTACAGCCAATGGCACACTCCTCCATTGCCTCCTGAGACAGACAGGTGCAAACCAACAACAGGAACCCATATTTCTATTTGTTAGCACAAACAGTTACTTCCAAAACGAACAATGAACAACTGCATTCTGGCAAATGCCTTATCCCCCCCACCCCCCGGTAATCAGTGCTGTTTACAAACATTAGGATAAGAGAATGCTCTTTTTATGGGCATTTAAAAGATCCGTTGCTTCATCTTCCCCTTCTCTGAGATGATGTTCTCCAGTAGCCTCTATTTCCCCTTTACTGGTATAGCATTAACTTGTCAAAAGAAGTGTTTTGATCAATAGATGCCGAATGAGTCCTTGTCATTGATTTGTTCTTGATTGCAACCATAGGAATAATAGTTATTAGGTAGCATTGTTGTTTTAAAAAGAAAAGCAAAAATACTAATGCCAGCTCTCTTGCTATTTTTCTCCTTCCAGCAGATTTTTAAAAGCATCACCAATGAAGATGCAGTCCAGGGCCAGGGAAGCAGAAGACTCATCAGTTTTTCATTGTCAGGTATGCCTTGCTCTGATACACTTTTGTACAGGATGTTTCAGCAACCCCAAGTCATTTGACCTGAATGCTGCCCTTGCTTCGATGAGATTAGGCCAGGCCACACAGAGAGACTTGCCGCATGTTATCATTGCAACACCACTCTGAGGTAGTTTAGGATGATGAGAAATGGCAACTTGCCTCAGGCCTTCCAGGCCCCTCAGGCTGAGGGGACATTTGAAGCCAATCTCCCATTTCCCAAGTCTCCATGTTGATCAAATTTCAAAATTCATTGATTAAATCATGAACATTTCAACAATATTTTGGAATTCTAAAGAAATCACAATTACTGCAAAACTTTCAAACCTCAAAATTTCACAGCTTTATGTCTTTTATTCAAGATCGGAATAGCTGTCCATTACTGAGGTCTGGAAAGGTGAATGCTGTTGGGTTTTCCATGACACCTGTTCAGCTATGGGCCAGCCTCTTCCTGTTAACTAGTACATCATGCTACTTGAATGAGCTAAGAAGAGGCACAAATAGCACATACATACTATCAAACCTGGGACTCTCAGATACCTTGTGCAACTGATCTGCAACTGACTTTTCATCATTAGTAGATTTCATTACCAATTGCTAGCTCCTGTCGGTTCTTGATCTTGACAGTCATTTTATTGGCTCTCCTCAGTCTAATCTAAACTAGATCCATTTATCCAGTCTTCTATGCCTAGAAAGTTATAAGAACAAATCATAAAGGAATTTGCTCATGAGAATCCAACAGACCACACGATCTGTAGCTAGCATCTATGATAAACTAACTGCATACATTCCTTTCTCTGGCTAATAGGTTAGGTTTAAGAAAAATCTATTTTTAACACAGAGTTTAAAGGTGGCTTCAGGTTATTGGTAGCTATGTGGCAGCTACTTAAATGATTTTGTAATAGCACAAAGGAATTATTAGAGCAGTTAACTAAGCCTGAAAAGTCATCGTATCCAGTGATCAGTTTATGGAGCTCAGAGAAGTCATGTTGTATAATATCCATCACCTTGACTTTTCCAGCAACTCTAAGTCTGATTTATTTATTTGTTTATTTGTTTGTTTATTACATGTGCATCCTACCCTCCCACCAAGAGGTTCAGGGCAAAGTATATGGATCTGCTCCTTTATCGCCACAGTAAATCTTTGGGGTAAGCTAGGCTAAAACAGTGGGTTTTTTGAACTTCTGTGCCATCAACTTGCCTTCCAAGAAAGATGGAGCATATTCTGTATAGTAACACAGTAATCCTGTATGAATTGAATATGCACCCCAGCATATAAACAGCACTCCTATACAGCTGAACTGAGGTGAGGGATAAGCAATCTTTCAAGGAAGCCTACCTGCCATTCCTGACTGTCTTATTAAGGAACTCCAGTGTTCCTGGAAGACAGGTTGATAACTACTGGGCTGAAAGAGTGAAGATCAACCAGTGAGCTTTGTACCTGAGAGGGTTCTTCAGCCTGAGTCTCCCTGCTCTAAGCCTAGCATTCTTTCCACTGTGCTGCACTGGCTGTCACTGGTTTGTGCATACAAAGCCCACCAGAACATTAATTAACTACTCTTCTCTTCTATTGCATTCTCTTTGAAGACAATTAACAATTTATCCCTGCTAGCAATGTGTTAATAATTAATATTTTCTCATCTTTTTCTTGTGACCTAGGCTTTTAAAAAAAAAAATCAACCGCCCTCCTAAGTTAATTTCTTGTGCTTTTTCACCCATGGCTTCAAATGTTTTCCCTGTAGACTTCCTCTGGCTTTCTTGTGAGCCTCTCGTTAGCAAAAGTGAAACCATATTACTTTAAATTCTTCTGTTGCATTTTCTTATCACTTTTCTGGGGGCAGCAGAGATTCTGTATGGCATTCTTGATTTGGAAAAATACCCCACCATGTTTTGCCACAGTGCCATACTTTCCTGTATCCCATGCCATATTGTACTAAAAACTTTTATCGTATTTTACTCCAGTCCCCTCAAACATCTTTCTACACCTCCACTGTTCTTTTCTATGTACCCGATGAAAGATATTGCTGTATTTTCCTACACTCAGAGGCATATTTTACTGAACTAGATAGCCTCAAACTTAAGATTTTGATAAAGGCACAGAACACAAGCTATGTTGTCACATGGTGGTATGACTGAATGCCACAGTTACCTGGTAACACCATGATTGTAACACCATTCACAGCAGGTTCAGAATATGGCAGCCAGACTTTTGATCATGATTCTTTGATCAGAATCTATCATGCCAGTGTTAAAGATTTTCCAATAACTTCTCTTTCCAGATATAATTCAAAGGGCCACTTTTAACCTATAACACTCTTAACAACTGAAGGACTGCTCACTCCCATTTGAACCTATTTATCATTTGAGATCATTTTCAAAGACCCTGCCTTGCCAACATCCTCCATCCTGTTATTCTCCCACATTCTCTTTCCAGTGCTGTCATCTTCATATCTTTTTTGCCTCCTATCTTTCATTCTTCTAGCGATAACTAAACTCCCTTGATTCAGAATGGTACCTGATAGGTTCAGGGCACCTTACTATCTATCTTCGCTTAAGTTGTCATCTGGATTGTGCAGAGAAATCATGACTTATGTGTTATGGCTCCTCCAAAGGTCATCTTTGCATCGAAGCGTAACCCCATTCACTGTAGCATACTGGCTTTCTTCAAATATTGTTTTGCCTCAATTATCCAGTGTCTGCTACTGCCCCAATTCTCTTATGTGCAACTAGTTGTATTATGGAAGTGTTTTTGTTATCTCCCAGACAAATATAGTTGCTTCCAAGTGATGCCTCCAAACTCCACTGCTGTTAATGGCTTTACTTCCACAAAATGACCCACTCCATCATTTTGTTATGGAACTTTATTCTAGTTTTTTTGAATGACTGAGAAAATGTACAGAAAAATATGCTTGCTTTGCCTTCTGTTTGTTCCATGCTCCACTGATCTGTTTCTGAGAAATTGCCTGACATTTTCAAACAGATTGATATGTGCCACTTGTTGTGGGGAGGGCAGTGATTTATGAGCAATCAGAAATGATGCATGGTATATGGTGTATTAATATCATTCGTCATTAGGTTTGACTTAAAATATATATACAGAGGCTGTTAACTGCTTTCTTGGTTTTCCTTCAATTTATGTGCACTCAAGAAATGCCTTGGGAAAACCAGAGTGTGCTGAACTCATTTTTAACAAAAACATTAGGCCTTCTGGAAGTCAGTAGCCTTGGTGAACACATTTTTCAGCGCCATTATGATGAGATGAAAATATATCCATATTTTCTCGGGAAATTCTGCTAGCAGTGGATTGCAAATAGGAGTGGAAAGTGCTTGCCTGGAAACTCCTTGGTGGTGTCTTGATCTCCTGAACAGATAGCAAACTGACATTTAGGACATTCTGATTGTTCACTGTGTGAGCTGGCAGAGCAAGGAGATTTGCAGAGCCCAAGGAGCTCTAAAAACACTGGGTATAAATCTCTTCCATGTCCCTTGCATGATTTTATTCATCCTTGTAACTCTCTGACCAGTTTCTGAATGCCCCCTACCCTCCCCATGTTTCTTGGCCCATAAGAAGGCCTTTGTCCATCACACATGCAGCTACAGGCTTTAGCAACAGTCTTTAAACTATTTTCATGCAGCTAAGGATGCATACACACCATGTATGTGAAGCACATACCCACAAGAATCCTGAGAACTGTAGTATGTTAAGAATGCCGGCCATGGTTGCTCTATGAGGGGCAAACTACAGTTCCCAAGATTCTTGGGGATGAAGGAAATGGGCTTTAAATGTATGGTGTGTACATTTCCCATGGCAATCAGTGAGACCAGTGTCTCACTGGTTATGTCTGTTGCTTTGAGTGTCTTGATGGCAGAGAATACAGTTCTCAAGATTAAAATTAGATAACATTTTTCAAAGAGGTTACAAAGGGGGGAAGCTAAAAATTATTAATGATTGAAGTGGATCCCACTCACCTTTCTGCAGATTTCCAAGCCTTTGGTCTGAAGAAAGGCATGTTCTTCAATCCAGACCCTTACCTCAAGATTTCAATCCAGCCTGGAAAGCACAGCATCTTCCCAGCTCTTCCTCACCATGGACAGGAGAAGAGATCCAAGATCATGTGTAACACGGTCAATCCCATCTGGCAAGGAGAGGTAAGCCATTAGCTTTTTTGAAAAATGAAATAAAGCTGCTATGCCCTTGGAGCAAATGTACAAATTTAGCCAAGGTGCAGACATTTTATAAAAGCTTGGAGGAACAGAGAGGATGTTTGAAGAGAGCCTTTTCTCACAGGTACAATGTAATCTCCACACACGCCCTGCCACCTCTGTGTCCCCAACGTTTACAAGTGCCTAAATGAGAAGGTGCAGGGTTTAAGCTTACCTGAAGTCATAGCTCTGACTTGAGAACCTCCCCTAGGAAGTGGATGCTCCTTGCAATGACTTACAGAGGAAGGGGAAAGCACCATGCATGGGCTCTCAGCCACACTGTGCACCTTCTGCCTGAGCTGTGATAGTCAATGAAATTTTGAAGCTGTGCCCTGGGAAGCCTAGGCTCACATTAAGTCCTGCTTCAAGCAATGTCCATCAGAAGAAAAGGGTGTATAAAAATAGAAAAGGTGTAAAATATTGAGAGGAAATGAGAGCGAAAGAGTATGTGAATCTAAGAATCATGGAATCATAAAATCATAAAATCGTAGAATTGTAGAGTTGGAATGGACCCTGACGGTGATCTAGTCCAACCCTTCAATGCAGGAATCTCAACAAGATCATACATGACAGAAGGAGAGGCCACCACCTTCTGAGGGAGTCCCTTCCACTGTTGAATGTCTCTTACTGTCAGAAAGTTCTTGTTTAATCGGAATCTCCTTTCTTGTAACATCAAGCCGTTGGTTTGGGTCCTACCGTCTGACGGATGTGTACAAGAGAGAACAAAAAAGATACAGAGAATAAAGAATGGGGAGGGGCTGGGGGGAGGTGGCTGCAATCTTGGGGAAGCAGAAAACTGAATCCATCAAGCCAGGGGCTTGCCACCAGGCTTACTCTCTAAGTTGGGCTGCTGGAACTTAGATGAGTAACATGTATTATTTGATATATCCTACTTGTCCAAATCATCATTTAATGGTTTGCACTTGTAATGCAAATTTCCTTAAATTTCAGCCACAACAGTGTAATTTGCTACTAAGACAAATGCTACTTTAGTCCTTTGGTAGACATTGTACTACAAAACTGTTATTTGTACGGTTGCTAATTATTAAATAAAGGCACAGCTTGGCATTACAAGAACGTAATTAGAGGGTGGTTGGATGCCATTGTTAGGTGCCAGAAAGTCTTCGCAGTGTTACTGGAAAAGAAGAGAACAAGCAGCATGAGGGTACAAGAAATTTAGCAAGGAAATGAAAATGCATTTGTATCATTGAAAACTTTTAAATTAGCAACTGCTATATTTGGATGTCGTCAGAATCCAAGCCCAGAGATTCTGCTGGAGGAGGGTTGCTTTCAAAGTCCGTTTGCATAGGAAGGGCCCACCAAAGGTAGAAACTGTGTTAGCTACTGAATGAAATTGTTGCAGTAGGTTGAACACAGAGAATATTAAGGACCTACTGAAGTTTCACTTCACTTTGTGGTTTGCACTAAACAAGATATAACACTTTTTTGGATAAATTTATTGGATTCGATCCAGACCTACAGCGCAGTCCAAACCTAGCTTCTGCTGGAGTGAGAAAGTTTTGATTTGGCAAAACATGGCTTTCCTGGCTGAACTGGGGCTATGTCAGCATAAACCACTGACTCCAGCTGAGCTGGAGATACACTGGCTTAAGTCCCTTCACCCTGCCTCAGTTGGTGAAACTTACGCCAGCAGAAGGAAAAAGGGGGGGCTACAGAGTGTGGCAGGGGCAAGATGGGGAAAGGAGAGACACCTATTCCAAACCAGCTTGGTCATGTGACCTTGGGTCCAGTCTCCAAAACTAAGACCCATTCACTTGCCATTTCAGGTGGCAGTAGCCCCTCCACTTTCTGAAAAGAGTTTGGAATAGAGGTAACTTACAGTAATTGTGCAGGCCTACATTACACTGTCTCCCTTTAGCCAGGTTTGATTGAAATCAATGGGACAAGTCGGCTAAGTCTGGATCCAACCTGTAACATTTATGGGCAAAATGAGACAATTTGTGAAAGGAAAAGATTTCCAGAAAGTCTCCCTTTTGCTTGCCTTTTTTGTGTGCTGTTTGCAGCTGCTTATATTCTCAATCTGGATCCTCTGGGAGTTGGTTTGTTTGTTCTTAGTACCACTGGGTTTTTATCCTGGTGATCACAGTGGATCAGGGACCACAAAGGCAACAGGATGGTATTATATTAGCACACAGTGAATCCAACTGTGCTCTGAATGATACTGTAAAGCCAAATCAGAGAGAGAGCAGTGTCTCTGCCTTCACTTTGAATGAACATTTTCACATCATTTCACAAGATTCACTGAAATGAAGGCAGAGGCAATTGCTTTTGGCAGGGCACAAAATACTGTATTTCACTGAATGTGCTCTGGTTTAGGCTCAGTTCTCACTGTATTTAAATGTTCAGTTTGCTGACGTCTTGTGGCTGAGAAGAAATCTGCAAATGCCTGAAGGTTTTTCCATTAGTGAGCAACTTCATTCTGCATACAATTGAGAATTTTCTCTCAGAAACACGGCACTGTGCAACAAGCTGGTTGGCTTTTAAACAGTATGGAAACCAGGTCACCATTACGACTGCACAGCCCAATTTCTTTTAATTGGCCAGTTAACTGACAAGCTCTGATTTCCCCAGAACTCGTTGCCAACGCAAGAAGTATTCTATATAATGTTGTAAACAAGAGCAGTGTAGTCAGATATGCATATTTAACTATGTTTAACTTGCTATAAAACAGAAAGTTGTACTTATAATATATGTGTTTATATGTCAACTTCTTCAACACATAATTTTGGCTGGAGACAGATCATTGTCATTATGTTTAATTGCATGCTATTTTTCCACAAATGAACAACAGTAACTATTAGCAATTCAAAACAATGTATTTGAAACAATCAGTAATGTCAGTAAGCAAAACGATAATGTCAGTAAGAGAATGGGGAAATGGTTTGAGAGAGACTTCAGTTATAGTGTGCATATATATTTCCTTTGCCCAGGGTTGGCCCTGATCAAACTGTTTGATGCAGGGCAGGCTCCACCCAGGCAGGGGAGGAAAGACTGGCCTTTTCCTTCAGCTATGTGAAGGAGGCCCACTTGGTCTCCGAGCACAAGGTTCTGAGATGTGAGGAGGCAGCATTTGTGGGCAGCATTTAAGCCCTGCCAGATGGTGAAGGCAGAAAACAATTTCTGCAGTGCTTCCATTTTTATCAAAAATTTCATTGCAGAGGTGAAATTGGGATGGATATGATATGATATGTATTTATTTATACCCTGCCTTTTTCCTTGACAGAGACTCAGGGCAGCTTCCTATAGAGGAATAATTTAAAAGCAATTAAACATTAATAGAACTAAAACTAGCTATCTAGCTATATCTATCATCTATATTTAAAATATACAGAGAATTAGTAAAAACAGCACAGCACAAGCCCTTTCATCAAAAGCAGTCAGTTCCCTGTTGGAACAAGGTCTTCACCTGCTGGTGGAAGAACAACAAGGAGGGAGCCAGTCTGGCTTCTCTGGGGAGGGAGTCCCAGAGTCTGGGAGCAGCCACCATTGAGGAGACCCTCAAGCAGGCCTGTGAGAGCGGCAGGACCAAGAAAAGGGCATTCTCTGAAGATTTCAGAGTCTGGGCAATTTGGTAAGAGGGAGTATGGTCTTTAGCTTGGACCTAAGCCGTATAGGGCTTTATAGGTCATAACCAGCACATAATATGCAGTGATCCCTCTTCCAAATTGCCTTTAGCACTCTCTCTCTCTCTCTCTCTCTCTCTCTCTCTCTCTCTCTCTCTCAACAAAAGCTGCCTATTTCTGGCTTCTGGCTTCTTCCCTCTTTGAGTTGGGCAAGCATAATTCAAGACACAGTGTCCAAACATACATTATTAATAAAGATGCACACTGCAGGGATTTCACAACCATCTACACAATAAATAGAGATTCAAATATATACAAATAGTATCTATATTTAACTTGCACCAATGATGAACAACATGAAAGTTTTTCAAAGATACACAGAATTCCAAAATTACAAGGAATACTTTGAACTATGAGAGAATGGTAAAAAGTTTGCTTCAGCAATAAGTCCTTATCGTTCTTCAGGAAAAGTTATTTGCCAATACACCCATAAAGAAGTCATGCTACTGTGGTGCCAAAAAAGAGGTGGGGGTTTAAGTTTTTTCAAATATAACAAAAGATCTGTAGAACAGCCTAATAAACAGAACTAGCTAAACCAAGACAGTCCAGGCAGGGAAGTTCCTTAATGAGGGAGGGATTAGTCTCTCTCCCCACTCCTGGGCACTTTTGCAGGTGCCACCTGTGGCCCTGCAGCAGAGGCTTGGAAGGAATCCTTATCTTGTCATATATTAAATAAGAACTTGCCAAACGGTACAGGAGTAATGCTGAGCAACAAGAAAGGGGATCTGTGTCAAAATGAAGTTATAAGAATGCCAACTGAGGCAAGGGCTGTTTAAGCAAAAACAGTGACATCAGCTGCAGCCACCCTGCAGTGCAGAAAATCCAAGCCTAAATAAGGACTTCACAGGGGCAAACATACAAACAAAACCAGAATAATATTAAGTGGCAAATTAAATTGTAATGATAGTATGCAAGCTGTATTGTGCCCCAGGCCTGATGCCTTCCCTTCCCTACCCAGGAGGAGGAGGACCACTGGCAGAGGAAGAGGAGTGCGGGGGGAGCGCACCGCCTCCGGCAGAACCATCCCAGTGGGTTGCCATTGTGGCTGCCCCCCCACACCCCACACCTGCTCTCCGCCCGCCCCCTGCCCCCAGTGCTGGAGCATGAAGCTCGGCCACTGAGGAGGACTCCCATGTTGAAAGTGATGGTGTAGGACTGGAGTTGGGAGGGATCTTCCCTTTAACGTCCCTACATTTGCTGTAGAGAAGAAGAAGAGAAGAGTTTGGATTTGATATCCCGCTTTATCACTACCCGAAGGAGTCTCAAAGCGGCTAACATTCTCCTTTCCCTTCCTCCCCCACAACAAACACTCTGTGAGGTGAGTGGGGCTGAGAGACTTCAGAGAAGTGTGACTGGCCCAAGGTCACCCAGCAGCTGCAGGTGGAGGAGCGGAGACGCGAACCCGGTTCCCCAGATTACAAGTCTATCACTCTTAACCACTACACCACACTGGCTCTCTCTTTGCTGTACTGCAAAGGAAGAACGGAGAAGGTTGTAGGTATGGAAGGTTCCCCTTTCCTATCACACACAAACACAAATATAGCTGCCAGAGAAGGCCCCAATCCAGGGAAATAGGCACTTACGCCTGGAGTAAGAGAAAGAACAGGTCCCAGACAACCAGCAGACACTGTCTATAGCAAGGTTCTGTACAGCTGAAACCTCCACAGAAACCAGGCCATACCATGTGCTTAAAGGTTTCTGCCTTGGTCTTTAAAGGGCAAATGCACATAGTTCTCCACTCCTTCACCCGAAAAATGAATGAAGAGTTTGGAAAGGAGCCAGTTTGTAAAACCTGCCTTCCTCCTCTCTCCAAATAGCTAATTGGCCACCACCAGCTCCATCCCACGGTCAAACCAACAAGGGGTTTGGCAAATTCACCCTCACGTGTGGGTAGGAGTGGTATTATTAGAACACTGTTCTTCCTAGGGAACTTGTATGACAGGTACAATTCTTCAGTCTTCTTGAGAAAGTGGTTTCATTCTGAAAGTAAAAACACACTGCAGTTTGTTTCTGCATTACCCCACATTGTGTCTATTTGAAAATAGATGAAAACAGACATAGATGGTCCTGGCAATGGATGTTGGGAAGGGTATATCCTCACCTGCACAATGATGTTGTGAGTGGGTGTATACCAAAATTACAGGGATGCGGGTGGTGCTGTGGTCTAAAGCACTGAGCCTCTTGGGCTTGCCAGTCAGAAGGTCAGTGGTTCGAATCCCCGCGACGGGGTGAGCTCCCGTTGCTTTGTCCCAGCTCCTGCCAACCTAGCAGTTCAAAAGCACATCAAAGTGCAAGTAGATAAATAGGTACCGCTGTGGTGGGAAGGTAAACAGTGTTTTTGTGTGCTCTGGTTTCCATCACGGTGTTCTGTTACACCAGAAGCGGTTTAGTCATGCTGGCCACATGACCCAAAAAGCTGTCTGTGGACAAATGCTGGCTCCCTCGGCCTTAAAGTGCCACAACCCCATATTCACCTCTGACTGGACATAAACCATCCAGGGGTCCTTTACCTTTTACCAAGATCACCATACCACTTCCTTCTTCATTCACCTGGGTCATGTGCAGGGAGGAAAGGACATGGATAATCTGATCAAGGGAAGGGTTTTAAAGTGCAGATCAAATATGCAAAATCAGTTGTGGCCAGCAGAATCAATAACTGATCTAGATTGAAAGCAACATATTGAGAATGAGCGTGAATAATTTTGGATTGAGAAAAAGCTACATTTTTTTGTGCTGCAAATGGGCCACAAAATTGTTACTGGTGAGCTATAGTGGTAGTTCATAATAGAGATTTTGCGTGTATTTAAGAAACCTTTGTCAGCACCTGTTGGATTCTGGGTTTTCTATGCCTTCAAAAGGTCTAGAAGCTTGTGTGGTTTGTAAAAAATGGCAACTAAAGATTATAAGAATGTCAAGCTGAACTGCTAAAATGTTGTTACAGATTACAGAATGACTTCTTCAGATAATGACAGCCATTCTTATTTTCTTTAGTAACTATATTAGATTCCCTGAGCTGGCTTCTGTTACTCAATTTATTTCCTTCTCATTGAGTTTTATACCTTTGGGGAATGGGCCCATGGGAGCGTCAAAAATTGGCTGGTGCATCTAGTGTGCTTAAGTTTAAGGTCCTATCTATTACATGAGATGCACCGCGAGGGCCTGAAAAATTATTCTTTGTTGAAGGGCAGCTGAGCATTTTATACTACCCAGATTTTGATGTCTCTGTGTACCATCGGGTAATCTGTATAGTTGCACTTGACCACTCTTGATTTCCTTCCTGTTTTGTCAACAGCCATTCCATTATGCTCCTGAGGCAGAAGGGTGTCTGTGTGTGTGTGTGTGTGTGTGTGTGTGTGTGTGTGTGTGTGTGGTCCTTTGAAGGTTGGATGCAAGTTTAGAATTGAGCATGTGGAAATAAAATGTGTGTTCAGTGAAAAGTATAGTAAATTGGTAGTGGGTATATGTAGGTGCCTGGTAATCCAGCCTCTGACACTGACCCATGGGTCTGGGTCTGAATGGGAAAATGATAAAATAAGCATCAACTTTAAATAAATAATAATAACAAATATGTTTGCTGTGAAAGTTGCAATCTTCTCTTGCAGCAGTCAGGGGAAATAAGGCATCCAGAAATCTATATCTAACTTCTCTTACAGGATTTTGTTCATCAGGACCTCATTAAGCAATGTTTGGCTACAAATAGCTGTATAAAATTACAAAAGCCACCATTTTAGAATCAGCTGTACATGAAGAACTATTGTTTGCAGGGCTGAAGCTTCTAAATATTCAATGCTATTTAATCCTTAGTTTTAGTACCCTCCAATATATGTTTAAGCCAGAAAATACCCATTTGTTGCAATGCTTTATTTTATATCAGCCCTTACCACAGTGGTGAATGGATGTTGCTAGCCTTAAATACCTTTACTGTCAATAGCTTCCAGTGTAGCATTTAATCTGTGAAATAATAACAACTGTAAAGGAGTTGCTTAGAGGAATGGGAGACCCTTTATTTACTGAAGAGGCATTGCCATCACGCTGAAAGTGACTATAAATAAAGCAAGCAAATAGCTGTTAGACAAGCTTTTAAAAGGGCAAGATTTTCAGGAGTCTCTGAACAAGCTGAAACAGATTTTGCAAAAAAAGAAAAATGGGGTCACAATTATGGGAACGATCTGGGCTTTTAGGCACTACTGTGCCCATGGAGGGGTTCACCATAGAACCCCAGTGGGTTCCTGTCATTCTTTAAGGCACACAGGCATGGGCAACAGTGAACAAGGGAAAGTCAATGTACATGTGTCCTGTGAAGATATAACCTCCCCTCTCTTCCCCAGAGCCCTAGTCCTCAAGTTACTGCTGTTCCAAGATGGAGTAACTTGCAAACTAGGAACCATGACTATCAAATGCACAGAGGAGGGTGAGGTGCTCTAGTTGGTGGCTTCTGGACCTCCAGCAAACAAGAACCTAATTCCAAATCCAGTGATGCAAAGGAGTGGTGGGAGGCATCAGCTGGGAAACCCCCAAGGGAACCCCCAAAGGAAGAAGGCTCACAGCCAGGGATTGGTGGTGGGGTGACAATGAGCGGTCAGAGGGAGAAAAGGGATCAATCTTGGAGGAGGTGTGTCAGAAGCTGAAGAGGTAACAGAGTTTTGTGAGCAGGAAGAGGCTGGGGCAGAGAGCAGTCTGGAATCAGAGGTGGAAGCGGGAGGGTGCACTGGCATAACTAGTGGGTATGGGAGATGCAGACCGCCCAGGGTGGCACGGGGCAGCACAGCAAGAGGGGCGATGAAAGACCCAGCTATACCACTGAGTGGGCAGGGAAGGGATGGTGCCAGAAAGTGAGTGGGGGCAGAGATAAGTTACGGAGAGAAGTGTGTGTGTGTGAATGTGTAGTCTTAATTGGTGGAAAGGTATTTGAACACTGGGCCATATTGAAATTTGGGGGTGGGGCAAAATCCCTAGCTGTGCCACTGGTAGAGGGGTCAAGAGACAGCAGTGAGTCAGGCTGTTGAGGAAGCCAGGCTGTCTCCCCCTTCTGCAGCAACCAGCTTCCCTCCCCCCTTGTCCCCCAGAACCCAAATAGGTATGAAGAGGGTGGAGCAAAGACAGGCAAGACAAAGTAGCCTCAGATTGCTTGGGAAGGAACCAGGGACGGGGAGACTTAGAAGCTGTGGGAAGGTGGGGACCTTCAGTCCTTGCAACTGTCTCAATGGACCAAGATCTACTGGGAAAGACTGCTGTGCTCACTAGGCCTAAGCTGTTTTGCTTCTTTGGATAAAGAGTTAACTTCGCTGACGCCTTGTGAGTTGTTGCTGACCTACTCCCAACATCTGCCCTGACTCCTGCAGACACCAACCCAGTGCCCCCCCAAACCAGGGCCAGGGAGCCAAGCACCTCCCAGTCAGCAGGGCCTTCTCAGTGGTGCATGAAGAACCACTTGCCTATAGCTGAGTAATTCATATAAGGCAGGGTGGAGAAACTCAGGCCTGAGAGCCAGAAGTATAGCTGTCAGCGTTTCCCTTTTTTAAAGGGAAATTCCCTTATTCTGAATAGGATTCCTCGCAAGAAAAGGGAAAAGTTGACAGCTATGGCCAGAAGCAACCCTGCATGCCTCTCTAGCTGCCCACCATGCCCCCTCCCCAGGCACTGAGCACACCCTCCTTGGGTGTTTCTGCCTTGCTAGTGACAGCCCTTAGGATATTTGAAGATGTCTATCATATCTCCTTTCGGTCTCCTCTTTCCCAGGCTAAACATACCCAGCTCCTTCAACCATTCATGGCTTGGTTTCCAGACCCTGGATCATCTTTGTTGCCCTCCTTTGCACATGTTCCAGCTTGTCAACATCCTTCTTAAATTGTGGCACCTAGAACTGGACACAGTACTCTAGGTGGGGTTCTGATCAAGGCAAAATAGAGCAATACTATTACTTCCCTTGATCGGGACACTATACTGTTGATGCAGCCTAGAATAGCATTAGCTTTTTTTGCTGCTGCATCACACTGTTGACTCATGTTAAGCTTGTGGTCAACTAAGACCTCCAAGATCCTTTTCAGATGTATTGTTAGTAAGCCAGGTGTCCTCCATCTTATATTTGTGCAGCTGGTTCTTCCTGCCTAAATGCAAAACCTTACATTTGTCCCTACTGAAATTCATTTTGTTAGCTTGGACCCAGTTTTCAAATTGTTCAAGGTCATTTTTAATTCTGATTCTGTCTTCTGCAGCATTAGCTACCCCTCACAATTTGGTGTCATCCCCTAAATTCTGTATTTTCCATGCTGCACTTGCAGGTAAATTTACATCAGTCACAACAGTATTGAGCAGGAGATCAAGAGTCAGTTGTTTCTTTTATTAGCAAGTGCTGTAACTATAAATAGACCACTCAAGCTAGATTTAGCTCCCAGCACAAGCATCTTGGACAGCAAACCAAGTATCCCCCCCCCCCTCCGTCTTTTTCTTTCACTCTTAGCTTTTCTCTCACCATGAGCACACACCTGCATGCAAATATATTTAACATCTCTTCTAAGAAAACTGAAGGTGACATGAGTGTTGTATTGCTGTAGTATTGAAAGTAGGCCAGGTCAGGTAAGGAGAGCGAGCTGAACAGTTTCATGTTGGGTTGGGCATCTGTTTTACCTCCTCCCCCATCATTCAGCAAACACTCAGAAACAGCCATTAACTTTTGGAAACAACACTAACATCTCTGAGCTCGGGGGGGGGGATCTTTTTTAAGTGAAATCACAATAAAGAATTTGATTTTGTTATTGGATTTCTTAAACTGGGACTGTAGAAAGTGTCTGAAAATGGAAATAGAATGTCTTGAAAGGAATGGGGAACAGATAGTGTTGCTCACAATTAAATTTAAAATATTTTTAAAACCCTAGTCAGGACTGGCTGGGTGCAAAAGAGTGGTGGCAGGCACTAGCTGGGAAACCCCAAGAGAAGAAGGCTCTGAGCCAGGGGGGTGATAGTGGGACAACAAAGAGTGGTCAGAGGGCGAAGAGGGAGCAAACTTGGTGATGGTGTCAGAAGCTGAAGAGGCAACAGGGTTTAGGGAGCAGGAAGAGGCTGTGGGCCGTCTGGAGTCAGAGGTGGGGGGGCAGGAATTGGGTTGAACAACCATTCTTGGGATGCAGAGATTACGTGCTTTAAATGTGTGGTGTGTGCACAGCCTGTTGCTTTAGTCAGCAAGGCTGTTCTTGAATATTCCACATAATTTAATGTTACATTTCTCTTTTAGTTTTGTCTCTGGAAGTTCTTGAGTGTATATGCGACATAACTATGAGGCCTTTAAGGTTATATCTCAACAGCTTTAGCATAAATCCTGATCATTTGCGAAGTGATTTCACCAGTAGTTTTTGAGCTGTATACTTCTGTTCTCTAGTCTACTGTCTGGAGAATAGGATGGCCCCTAAAAATACATCTTGGTCATTCCTGTGCCAGGCTATTGATGTGTACGAGTTCACATCCTACCATTCATGCATGCAAAGTTTAGAACCAGCCCTTTCAAACATCAATCACTTAGGATGATTAGTTTAAGGAGCTGAGATCCAAATTAAAAGGATGCTGCAACCTGAATAATTGAAAAGGCACAAGCAAGGAAATGGAAGAATTATAATCTAATGCTAGCTTCATGAAGTCAGGTCCCCCCCCCCCGCCCCCATAATCATGCACACGCAAGCACACAGCAAGCTCTTAGTATGAATTATTCATTGCAACATACCTCTGTGCGCTCGAGGGTACCATATAATTCTTAATTGGTTTTTTATATAAAAAGAATTTCATGGATATGCAGCCTAACTGCTACAGGGAGAAAAACTGGCTATTTGATCTGAATTGCCAAATAATAGGCAAACAAAAGAAGTAAAGGTGTATTTTAGCATGTGGCGTTAACTAGCTATTTACATTAGCTGATTGCAGCAGAAAAGTGAATGAGAGCCCCAAAACCTAGAGATGCATTAGCTGCTCTGGTTGGAATCAAAGGACTGGATTTCTGAGCTAATTAGGATGCAACAAAATAGTGTCCCTGGTAATATGGGGCAGGTAGGACATTTGCAGAGCAGTATTGCTTTCCTGCAGCTACCAGTTCTTTCCTGCAGATCTGTCCTTGACATTTTAATACAGATCTGGCTCCCTAGTTGGAAGAAACCTTGCATGGGATGGATGGGGGTAGAATAGGTGTCAGGGGTATTTGTAGGTGAGAGTAGGCAGGTGCATGAAAGGCTGAGGACCTCTGTTCCTTCCCATTCTTCTCTCCTGCACAGGCTGTGATCATGCCATGAGGCAAACCTGTATTTGGGAAATGTGTCTTTACCAGCAAGCTATACAGTCCTTTATTTCCATGGTAAAGGGCAACGGATTTGGATGTGGTCAGTATGAGGGGCTGATGCTGCAAGCAGGAAAAGAAATTGAGCCTCAGAGTTTTCTTGGATTGAATTTGCTATGCTGTTGTACATGGAGTCAGTTTTTCCAATGAATTTAATAAATGGACCTGAATTTTCAAAGTAACTAATGGCTTTTTATTTTTATTTTGAAGTGACCAACATGGCCAGAGGTGCCACCTTGGACCAAAAACTGGAGGGACAGTGTAGTATCAGGCACACGTGTGATGTGACGTCAGGGACGTCAGATGTGTGGGACACAGCATCAGGAGGAGGCACATTATTGGGAAGAGGCCTTGCCCAGCTTCAGGGACCGTGGCTCCTCCTCTCATGCTCAGGAGGAGCTTGCCTTTGATGCTGCACTGTGCTCGGCTCAGTGACTCAGCCTCCCCCCCCCCTCAGTATTGGGGGGGCTAAGCCCCCTGCTAAGGGATGTTGAAGAAGCTGAGGCGGTGTACCTGAACATGGTACACTCAATGGACTGGATTTCTAACACTTCCCCCCAAAGGTGTTGCTTCTCAGTTCCCAGTGCCTGTAAGGTTTTTAGTCTCCTACCACAGTCTTTGTCCAGTTGATAGGCCAGTGTTAATTAGAAAATACATCAGATGTATTTTCCATCATGCTTATGTAATTAATGTTGGGAGCATTAATCAATATCCTTGAGAGTATGACTGCATGGACAGCAAAATAAGAGGCACTGTGTTAGGGACCAGTTGGATGCGGAGGAATGGTGAGAGGAACCAGCTGGGAAACCACCAAGGGAAGAAGGCCCAGAGCGCGGGGAGTGGTGGTGGGACAACGATGGGTAGTCAGAGGGAGAAGGCTGGGAAGAGGAGGTGTTGGACGCTGAAGAGGTAACAGGGCTTAGTGAACTGGGAGAGTCTGTGGGTGAGAGATATCCAGAATCAGGCAGAAGCTGAAGCAGGAGGGTGGGAGGAGAGAGGCCAGGAGACACAGGTGAGTCAGGCTGGTGAAGGGTTCCAGTTGTCTCCCATTTCTGCTACGACAAGCTCCCCTTCCCTCATGTCTCTTGGAACCAGAAGAGGCAAGAAACAGCTGGAGCAGCAACAGGCAGCTTGCAGATGCAGTTTCTGATTGCTTGGGGAAAGCCCTGGAGAAGACAGCTGTGGGGAGGTGGGGCCTTTCAGTCTCAGCAACTGATTTTCATGGAATAAGACCACCCAGGATGAGCTGCTGTGTTCATTAGGCTTGATAGTCAACCGAGTCTGTGGAGATTGTGTTTTTGCTAAAAAAGAGAGTTAAATCTAACTTGGACAGGATTGTTTTATTACCAGCTTGCTCTTTGACACACTGGTACTCTATGCTGGTGAGTACTGTATTCTTCCAACTGGCACCTCCACATGGCTGCTGTGATTCGGTATCTTGCCTCCATGGTTTACATAACCAGCCCCATACAGAAGTACAAGGTGTCACAAATGGTAGGAAGCTAACTCAGCCTAACTCAATACCACCTTCAGGGTTCCAGTCATGGATCTCTCTCAGCCTTGCCTGCAGATTCCAGAATTAAACTTGGTTCCTTTTACATGTTCAATTGGATGGTGTGGCCTGTTTTCATAGTTTCTCCAGGGATTTATTAGATTGCTGGATATAGATAACTAGATATATGTGCCCCAGGGATAGTTGGGTCAGAACCAGCACAGCCCACCTCTAAGCTGTTTACCGTTTCTTGTGGTTTTTTGTAGCTCTTCAGCTTTGTCTCCCTGCCCACTGATGTCCTGGAAATAGAGGTGAAGGACAAGTTTGCAAAGAGTCGGCCAATCATTAAGCGCTTCTTGGGGAAGCTTTCCATGCCAGTCCAACGGCTCCTGGAGAAACATGCCATTGGGTAACCCTCTGAGCACGGCTCTCTGCTCTTTAAGTGTTGGTGAAAAGGAGAGCAGCTATTGCTTTATGTCATAAAAAACATTGTGCTATTTTTGCTTTTGGAAAGCAGTTGCTCTACTTATGTATGCAGGTGCTTTTACCTTAGGCTGGCCTGTGGCTGTAATAAAGATTTGACTTGACTATATTCATGACCATTTATTGTCTGGGTTGTGATGTATTTTTTTTTAAAAAAAACAGAATATATAATGCTGAAAATTTTGCTGATGCTGATGTTTTATTAAATTTATATGCTGACCTTCATCCAAGGGGTTTACAGTATAAAAGCACAAAAATACATAGCCTGGGGCCAAAGCAGACATTACTTAAGGTGCATGTAACCATTTAAAGTGCCTGTTTTTGTTCTTTCAATAACAGCCATGGGTGGGGGGTGGGGAGGTATTGAGCTAGGTTTTACTTAGAGTAAACCCATTGAAATTAATGAACATGAATAAGTTAGGTCCATAAATAATACGTAATAAATAAATAAATAAATAAATAAATAAATAATACAAGTTAATTGTAGTGAATGAAAGTGCTGTAGTAATAACATTCTTGTAAGCACAGCCTTGTTTTCTTACAGTGACAGGGTTGTCAGCTACACTTTGGGACGAAGGCTGCCAACAGACCATGTCAGTGGCCAGCTCCAGTTTCGATTTGAGATAACTTCTTCAATCCACCCAGGTATTCTTCCACAGTGTTGCTTTCTGTACTGCTTGACTTAACAAATGCCTAATTCAGAAAGTTACCTAAACCATTGTTCAGATGATCGGGAAGGAACCATGATAGGCTTACCTCTCTTTCTTCCCATTCATACACAAAAGAAGAAGAGAGAAAGCTTCTGCCTTCACTTAGAACAAACCACAGTTCCTCATTATTCATAGCTCAGGGAACTGTGGTTTGTTCTAAGCAGAAGCTAACAAACCATGATCTGAAACCATGGCTTGAGCCTGGTTTGTGGTAGCTAACTTTGGTTGAAATAAGCTACAGTAACCTGAGTTTGTATGCAATGGGGAACTGTGGCTACCATTCCTTCATGCTTCTGGTGTGTAAGGGACTGGCAGGATGCTGACAAGTGTGCACCAGGGGCAGGGGGGCTGGAGTTGGACTCAAGAAACAGGAGCAGTGATTTGTGGGAACCTGTACTAGCCAGGAGGCAAGAGTCAGAGGCAAGGGAAAGCTTCAGAGCTGGAGGGTGGAGCACAGGATGGATCGGAAGAAGAGGAGGAAGAGGCAGGTCAGGCAAGTGAAGGTCCGGGTGCTTCCTCACCCTCCCTTGCACCACTGTCTCCCAGAACCAGGAGGGGATTGAAGAAGAAAGAGCAGAGGCAGCTTCCACACAGGCGTAGTCTCCAGCTACATGCACACAGCCTGTTGGAGGAAGATACAAGCTGGGGGGGGGGGGCATAGC